>NC_134023.1:3839166-4165833 GCF_040712315.1 Castanea sativa
ACTAATTACATTGAGAATCTTTGATTTGTTTATATACTAATGAAGAGAGAGAGACTCAGTGCAAGATAAGGAAATCTGTTATAATAGATTAACCACCAAATACACGTGCTAATAACAGACATTTAGTAAACGATGTATTTTGAACTTAAAAATCAAGTGATGCCAAAACGCTGTGTATTAGACTTGATAACTAAATGATATGGTGCGTTTTGGCCTCAGGCTCTAATCTTCATTGGTATCATCTTCTTCACAAACCACTTGCTGCCTTACATCCCCCCTCAAACTTAGGAGAGATGAACACGAGTTTGGAACTTAACAGATGAAAACGTGGAGAAGCAAGACCTTTAGTCAAGAGATCAACCAACTGATCCTAAGAAGCAACAAATTTAACTTGAAGATCATGCCTAAGAACACGTTCCCTGATGAAATGATAGTCAACTTCAATGTGCTTTGTACAAGCATGAAACACAGGATTAGAGGCAATGGCAAGAGCAGACACATTATCACACCATAAAATAGGAGTAGTACAAAGAAAAACCCCCAAATCCTTGAGAAGCATACGGATCCAACAATGTTCAACAGCTGCAGAAGCTAAAGCTTTATATTCAGCCTCAATCGAAGAACGAGAGATTGTAGGCTACTTCTTAGCAGACCATGTAATGGGAGAATTGCCAAGAAACACTAAGATACCAGAGATGGATTTTCTATCCAAAGGATCACCTGCCCAATCTGCATCACTATAGGCAAAGAGAACAAGAGGATTAGGTGTAAAAGCCAAGCCTTGATGAATAGTCCCTTGAAGATAATGCAAGATTCTTTTTGTAGCTTGAAGATGATTAGAAGTGGGATTGGCCATAAACTGACAAGCCTGTTGAACAGTAAAGGACAAATCAGGCCTCGTGAAAGTAAGGTATTGCAAAGCACCCATCATGCTTCTATACAAGGTAGGATCAGGTAGTAAGGGACTATCATGAGGCACAAGATGAGTATTGGGAGAGCAGAGACTCTTGCAAGGTTTACATTCTAACATGGAAAATTTGTCAAAAAGATCCAAAGCATATTTAGATTGATGAACAAACAAACCAACAGAGGTATAGTCAATTTGAAGCCCCAAGAAGTAGTGTAGTCTGCCCAAGTCTTTAAGATCAAACTCTTGGCTCAAGGAATGAATTAGAGATGAAATAAAGGAAGGATGGTTACTAGTAACAATGATGTCATCTACATAGAGCAGAAGGAAAACCAAATGAGTATCATGATTGTAAATAAACAAGTTACCATCAACACTTGAAGCCACAAACCCAACATGAAGTAATTCAGTGCTAAATCTCTCAAATCAGGCCCAAGGGGCTTGTTTCAAGCCATATAAGGCCTTATGTAAAAGGAAAACATGGTTTGGACATGATGGATCCACATAACCTTGAGGTTGAGCCATATATACCTCCTCTTTAAGCAAACCATGAAGGAATGCATTACTTACATCCAATTGCTTAAGATCCCAACCATAGTTGACTGCCAAAGCAAGAAGCAATCTCACAATAGTAGGTTTCACCACAAGGCTAAAAGTCTCATCATAATCCAAGCCATACAGTTTGAGATAACCTCTTGCCACCAATCTAGCTTTATACCTTGCTATAGTGCCATCATTGTGCCTTTTCAGCTTAAAAACCCATTTACAAGTAACTATGTTCTTGTCTGTAGGTGGAGGAACAAGAGACCATGTATTCTATCTTAAGAGAGACTGAAACTCTGAGTCCATAGCAGCAACCCACTTAGGGTATTTAATAGTAGCATGGTAAGAGGGAGGTTCATGGTAAGTGTAGTCAGAGCCAACCTTCAAAACCTTAGGCTTATGAATACCATGTTTTGAACTTGTAACCATAGGGTGATGATTAACAATGGGTACAGGATTATGAGAAACAGAAGCATTAGGAGCAAGTATAGCAGATGAAGAAGATGAAACAGGATCAAAAATAGGAACACTAGGAATTGAAGGAGTAGAAGATAAAGATGAACTAGGCAAACATGAAATAGGATCAGAAGAGGAAAAAGCTGATGGAAAAGGAATGAACTCATCAAATGACTTTTGTGGAGAAGAAGAAGATGCAGAAGTGGAATCAGTGGGTGGAGATGTAGAAAGAATCCAAGCAGGATCAATACTAGAATTAGAAAAAGGCATATGTGGATTGGTAAGACCAGACTTTTGGGCAAAAGGAAAAACATTTTTATTAAACAAAGCATAGCAAGTGGTATATACAATATTAGTATTGGGATCCAAACACAAATACCCTTTTGAGAGTGGAGGATAACCAAGAAACACACACACTTTGGATAAGTAAGACCATGAAAGTTAAGTTTTTTGAGAGATACATTCTAAGACTTTCAAGAGATGCATTCAATCTGCGAAGAAACATTATTGTGGTAGATTTATGTTATATGCAGAGGCAGACCTAGGATTTCAAGCAAGGGGGGCCGAAATATAAGAAGAAGAAAAATATTCAAATAGGTGTCCATGTAGTATTAACAAACTATCAACCAAGATCAATACAAAAAAAAATCATTATTTCTTAATACATTAAGATGCAGTTATCTACCAATAAAGACAAAAAACACAAAATAATATTGTTTCTTAAGAGCATTAATTGTTGCCAAAATATATATATATATATATATTTTTTTTTCACAAACCAAAACTTACTTTTGCTACTTTAATGCTAGTACTGTAATACTGGGTTGACTGAGTTTTTTTTTTTAATTTTGTTTTTGTTAAGTTTTTGAGTTTGGTAGTTGCTAGTTGGGTTATGTTAATTAAAAGGGAGGGGGTCTAAGTTTTTAGAAGAGTGAGGCTAGAAATAAATTAAAAAATGTAACCATTAAATTTTTTTTTTCTTTGGGCTAGGGGGGCCTAATTAATATTATTTCCTTTTAATTCTTTGGGCTAGGGGCCTGGGCTAGGGCCCTATAGTTCCGTCCCTGGTTATATGTGTAAGTGATGGATAGACTTTTGTGGGCTATTTACTACCTCATAGCCCTATAGCAACAAAGATGTGGTCTATGGGCTTTGGTTTATTTTTGAGTTCATTGGGTTATGTTGTAGAGAGTTGTTGATAAGCTAAACATAGCAATTTCGAAAGTTGTGCCTCATTGTTTAATGTGATGCAGGGCCAACCCTTCCACTAGGCCAATTGCCTAAGGCCCCCAAGTGGAAGGGGGGCCCCAAAATTTTAGGAGAGAAGGGATAGTAGGGGAAATTTTTTTTGGTTTCAGATGAATCTAAAAAATCCAGGAAATCCTTTTGACCAAAAAGCAAAATTTCTGTTATACTTGGTTAAACATTGGTAGCAAAAAAAAAAAAAATTGGTCTAAATACAATCAATTATCCCAAAAATGACATCATTATCCTCTAAACAAACCAAAATTCAACAAGATAAACTACAAATCTGGTCTAAGAAATTAACCACAAAACAATCAATGATCAAAACAAATATAAAACTTCAAATCCCTAAAAACTTTACCATCTCTTTCTCATTCTTGCTCTGCTTTTTTCTCTCAACTCTTGCTCTCCTCCTCTCTCATTCTTTCTCTCCACTATTGCTGGCTGCTTGGCTCAAGCTTCCTCTGATCTAAATCATCCGATCGCATCTGATCTGAAAACTCTGAGGGGTGAGGACTGCCGAGCTTACTGCCTTTTTATTTTTTCACTGCTGCGTGCATTTTGATTCTGAAGAATGGGTTTTGACTTTTGAGGTATAACTTATAAGGCTTGGCTTTCTCTAGTTTAGATTTGTTAAGACTGGGCTGTATATATTGAGTTATAGCTGGATGTTTCACGTTTGCGGCCCGCCCCTGCAATTATTGGAATATTCGCAATAGACTTGCACCCATCAAACTCTGGTATCTCTCCCACCTCTTTCATTCGGATTCAGTTCCTCTAGAGTTTCTAGGATACTCTACCAAGTAGAGTTTCTAGGGTACTCTACCAAGTAGAGTTCATTAAATCCAAACCACTCTTTAATGATTTAATGGTCTAGATTTTGCCATGTCAGCATTTCATTAACAATCATCTTAATTGTTTTGTTTACAACATTATTTTATTATTTCAAGAATATTATTAATGAAATGCTGACATGGCAGAATCTAAACCATTAAATCATTAAAGATTGGCTAGGATTTAATGAAATCTACTGGTAGAGTACCTTAAGAACTCTAGAGGATCTGAATCCCTTTCATGAATGTAAGATTATCACCATCCTGAATGCATTTTAAAGAGTCATTATTATAATTACTTATAGAAGAAGCACAACATTCTTTTTTGTAAAAGAAATGATTTATACAAGAGTGCGCATAAGTTAAGCTGAATTGGATTCAGGTCATTTTTCATCCCAACTGGACGCCTTTGAATTGATAAATCCCCAACTCAACTCAATCCATAATAACCTTAGAAACCAACTCATAAAGACCAAGTTAGGTTGGGCTGAGGTGATTTTGTTAAGTGTAATTTATATATGAAAATACTCAACAAAATAATTGCTATAATAATATAAAAAAAGAATTAATCATGCTTATTCAAATAATCAAGCTTATTATTAATTAAATGTTTACATTTACACAAGAAAATATAAACTTTATCAAAATTGAGTCAAAAAATATCAATAATAAACCAATTTTTTTTAAACAATTAATAGAGTGGATTAGAATAGATTACTTATTACAAAATTTATAAATCCAAACCCGAACTAATTCAAGTTCTTTTTATTTTTAATTCAATCCCGACCAATCAATATTCTTTGAAAAATATGTCAATTAATACTTTTGTTAACTCAACTACTCTAGGATAGTTCCATCTAAAATAATAATAAAATTATCCCAACCAATCCTTATTCATTGAAAAGTATGTCAATTAATACTTTTGTTAACTCAACTACTCTAGGATAGTTCCATCTAAAATAATTAAAAAAATCAAAAAGAAAACAATGTACTTTAGGATGGTTGCGGATCACAGTATGTCTAATCAATGTAGTTGAATGATTTTTAGATCATTCGCATTTGCTCGTGCAAAATTTTGTGTTTATTTTTTTATAAAAGGATACTTTTTCTATTTTACATAACTACTTTTCAAAAACATCTACATCAGATTATATGTTTTATACTATATTTTATTAAAATATTCTCTCTCTCTCTCTCTCTCTCTCTCTCTATATATATATATATATATATATAGAGAGAGAGAGAGAGGGGGGGGTTGGGTTCAAGTTACACCTGGTGTAACTTTAAGCAATGTTACGCTTCCCAATATTTTTTAATTGAATGCGAATATTGACAAATCCACCGTTAGATTACATTATTTTCATATACTTTCCATGCTTGAAAATTTTAAGGTGATCAAAGATTAACAGCCATGTCATCAATCAATTGTTAAAATTTAAGTTTTTGTCGTTAATGCATAAAAGATGAGTTTATGGATCAAATAGTAAATAACATCCGATTGATATGAAAATTGGCACGCATGTTAATTCAATAATACGTTATTAGGTGGTGTAATGTTGCTTATAGTTACACTAGATGTAACTTAAACCTAACCCTATATATATGGGTTAGATTCAAGTTATATTTCGTGTAACTCTAAGTAATATTACACCAACGGTGAAATTTTCAAAATATAAATTCATTAATAAGTTATTAGGTGGTGTAATATTACTTAAAGTTATACTAAATGTAACATGAACCTAACCCTATATATATATATATATATATATATATATATATATATATATATATATATAGGGTTAGGTTTAAGTTACATACATGACTCACAGCTAAGCGAGTCAGTTTCATAGTTGTGAGTCATGCTCGCTTTTGAACCAAGAGCCGCTAGAATATGTTAATATATAAATAAATAAATTATTTATGAGAAGAATAAAAAATTTTTTATTATTATAAATTTTTTTTTGTGATGATGTTTCTAGAAAATGAGTCATTTTCCAAAAAGTTTTTTCTATAAAACTATCTCATTTTCCTATATTTGGTAGTAACCTTATATGAATTGAAAAATAATCTCATAACATCCTTTATTTTGCTTGCTATGAGATAGAATTGTTTAAAAAAAATATTTAGTAGAAAATAATCTCTAAAAATAAGTCATACTTTTTATGCTGACCAAAGATAGTTTTCTTTTGATTTTTTGTTTTAATACTACCAAATACTGGAAAACACAGAGAACTATCTTTACACAAAGTTTTTCATCGAAACAAATAGAGCGTTAGTTCAACTACTAATATTGAATTAAAAGTGAAAATCTTAAACACCTTTCCTTCCAATATACGTAGATCAAATTATTGCAGGGTATATATTTTATAAATATACAAATTAGGATTTAAAACAGAACCCAACGACCTGTAACTTAAAAGCTTGTTCTATATTTTCCTTTATCAAAAGCCAGACTTTCATCCAAAATTTAAAGATATGTATTGGTATCTATAATTCTATACGAAGAAAAAAATATTTATTATTTGAAATTATTTTATAAAATGGGAGCCATGGCTCCCTTTTATTAAGTCATCCTCAACCAATTTTGGGTCAACCTGACTAGGACCTTTATTTATATATATATATATATATATATATATATATATATATATATATATATATATATATATATAAAAGGTTGGGTTAAAGTTACACCTAATGTATTTTAAGTAAAGTTACATCTCTCAATATTTTTTAATTAGATATGAATTTTGACAAATCAACTGTTAAATTACATTTTCTTCGTATATTTTCAATGCTTGTAAAATTTCAAGATGATCAAATATTAATAGTCATGTCATCAACCAATTGTTTAAATTCAAGTTTTTGTAGTTTAAAATAATGCATAAAGATAAGTTTATGGATTGAATAGTAAATAACATCTTTTTTTTTTTTGGAATAACAACTGAGTCAACAACTATTATAAGATAAAAGTTAGTAGCTACAAAGTTTAGTCAAGCTACAAGGATTAGTCATTAATAGACAAATATTGCTTGAAGCATCGAATAGGGAACTATGTGGCTTTCCAGCTAGATACAAAACCTGGCCTATCACTACATTAGGGACTAACAAAAAATGAGTGATCAGACCCTGTTGGTCGAGATTTTGGAGATCCATTGCCAAGGCTTGGTCCTGCCAAGTTGCCTTCCTGTGGTTGTTGCACAATTCAGCTAGTCTTTGGTCATTACTCACTATAATAGCTCTGAAAAGATCCATAGTAGTAGATTCGATCAGAGCCTCCACTAGAGCTTCCTGAGCTGCAAGGTGCTGAGTTGGTCTTCCATAACTAGCACCACCTCTAAACAGTAGAGCACCATCCATCCTCCTAGCTTCAAAGGCAAAGCCACATCTTTTTGTTCTTCCATTCCTGGAAGCAGCCACCTTGATCAACTTGCCAATTTTGAGTAAGCATGGAGATACTTGGCTTTGGCTTGTATATTTGCCTCTGATCCTGGTGAGTTTGAAATGCCTCTCTACACCTGTAAATAAGATATTGGAACATTAGCACAACTTCCAAAGGATTGGGTCATGCCAAATAGCTCTTGCAAAAGTGCAATGTAAGAAAAGATGTGAGGCAGACTCCACCTTTGAATCACACATCAGGCAGATAGAAGAGTTCATGACCCCTCTCCTATGAAGGATTTCAAACACAAGTAAGCTATCTTGCATAATTTTTCAAACACAAGTGAGAATTCTAGCAAGCAATTTAACCTTCCAGAAGAGCTTCCAATTGGATTGAGATACTTGAAGGGGACTAGGACCACTGTCTGTGGATGTGATTTGGAGTTGTTGTAAAAGAGAGTAAGCTTGAGCCACACTATAATCCCCTTATGTTGAGTGTTTCTAGACTAGCTTATAAGGGTTATCACCTGTTTTAGGAATAGGAGTTTTCATAATTTTTGTGCAGATAGGATGTGGGTATAGTTTCCTTAAGAGGTTACAATTCCAGGACTTAGGATTAGGAACAATAAGGTCAGCCACTGTTCCATTGGTCAAATTGAGCTCCCTTAAGGTACTTGGAGCTTGAAACCAGTCAAGATGGGTGAGAGGTATTTGGTGCCCTACACCCACTATCCATCTTCCTTTATGTAGCTCAGTACTTTGAGGGTTTGCAATGGCCCTCCAGGTCCAAGAATGGAATGACTTGGGGGCATATTCTTTTAAAGGGGCCCTAGGGAAGTATTTGGCTTTATAGGTCCTAGCTAGAAGGGAGTTGGGGTTGTTTTGAATCTTCCAATACTGTTTAGCCAGCAATGTTTGGTTGAAATTACTGAATTTTTTGAAACCAAGTGCTCCCTTACTCTTAGGATTGCAAATCTTATTCCACCCAATTAAATGCATTTTCCTAGTATCATTGCTATGCCCCAACCAAAAGTCTCTAATCATGGCATCTAGTTTGTTATAAATTGCCTTTGGTACTTTGAAGCAAGAAAAGGTGTATAAAGGCATGGACTGAAGCACTGATTAGATTAGAGTTGCCCTGCCTGCTTGAGACAGCAATTTTGCACTCCAACCCAGAAGTTTTGCTCGAAGCCTCTCTACCAAATCCTCAAAATCTACTACTCTCCTACCTTTCAATTTGAAGTTCAAACCTAGATGTCTACTAGGATTTTGGAATAAGTTTACCTACAAGGCATCAGCTAAGGATTCCTAAATAGAAGAGGGGATATTAGGGGAGCAATACAAATAAGATTTTGTGAAATTGATGTTTTGACCCAAGAGGGAGCAATACCAGAGAAATATGCCTTTAAAATTGTTCAAGGAGTGTCTATCATTTTGGAAGAAAAGTAAGAAATCATCAGCATAGAAGAGATGTGTGAAAGAGAGTCCATTTCTACCTAATTTGATTCCTTTAATTTTCTTTTGGCCTTCAGCCTGTATGAGTGCAAAAAATAGAATATTGGCACATAACAAGAACAAATAGGGGGAGCTTGGATCCCCTTGTCTGACTCCTCTGGTTGGAAGGAAGGTGTGTGTGGGACTACCATTTAGGAGTAGAGAATATTGCACTGAGGAAACACATTCTATGAACCAATAATTGCCAAAATTCATTCAGATCAAAACTGTCTTTAGAAAATTCCAACTTACCTTATCATAAGCTTTACACATATCAACTTTAAGAGCCCCATATCCTTTCTTTCTACCCTTCTTTTTCTTTAGAGTATCAATAATTTCATGGGCAAGAAAGATATTATCAGAGATATTCCTACCTTGTATAAAAGCATTTTTATATGGTGATATGAGCTTATCCATTAAAGGTTTCAACCTATTGACCATAATCTTGGATATGATCTCATAGGTGACATTACAAAGACTTATTGGCCTAAAATGAGAGACCTCCTCTGGTACCATCACTTTAGGAACAAGGGTAATGAAGGTTTGATTTAAGGCTTTCAGCATTGAACCTGAATGGAAGAAGGCATGAACGAAATTTAGTATATGCTAATTGACAATATTCCAGTATTCTCGATAGAAAAATGTTGGGATACAATTAGGACCAGGAGACTTCTGTGGACCCAATTGAAAGATTGCCAGTTCAATCTTAAAATCTGTAGGTGGTTTTTCAAGTTGAAGTAACTACTGATGGTTTAACTTGGGAATAGGTAAATATTCTAACACACCAAGAATCCATTGAACTGATTTAGGATCTATTTCAATAAACCTATCATTGAAGTGTGACACCAGAATTCTTTCTATCTCCTCAAGATTCTCAGTCAAGGTCCCATTATCTTGCCTTAGGTTTACAATCCTATTTTTGGCTCTTCTTTGTTTAACTACAGTTTGAAAGTACTTTTTGTTCCTATCCCCTTGGATAATCCAATCACTTCTCGCGTTTTGGGCCCACTTAATCTCTTCCTTAGTCAGCAGGTCTTCTATATTCTCCCTAAGTTCTTTTTCTTTTCTAACATCCTCTAGAGTGTGAATAGAGTCATGCATGTTCTAAAGTAGCTGGTGTTTGAACCTAATTTCCTTTTTCACTCTTCCAAATACCCTTCTAAGTCTAGGAGAATGGCTCTATGGTCAAATCTTAGGATAGATTGGTTTTGGAGAGTATATTGAGGGTAAGTATTGATCCAATCCACAGTGGCAAAAGCCCTGTTCAATTTTTCCATGACAAAGGTTTCATCCTCTCCTATGTTCATCTAGGTATATTTTTGACCCTTAGCCTTAAGTTCACTGTTAGTTTTTAAACCCCTGTAAACTAGATTGTTTAACATAATTAATTAATCAAGTGAATACTTAGGTTTATTATTCAAATCTAGGTTAACATAATAATATCATATCATGCAAAGTAGCGAAAATATAAAGAACACCACAATATGATAACCCAGGAAAATCAAACTGGTAAAAAACCTGGGGAGGATTTAACCTAGCTATCCTCAAGGAAAAAAAGCAAATCCACTAGAAAGAATTGAAGTTTATAATAAGACTTAGACCAATAACATCTTATTGCTATTACACGTAGAACTTACTACAACGGCCCCATGATAGCTCCGAGTCCACAAACTACTTCTTTCCTTCACCTTTGCAACACAAGCACCCACACTTGTGATAAAAAAATACAAACTCTCCTGTTTGTGACTCCAAGACCACCCTTGAAGGTTTAGATCATCAGCACCTTTGATGACTAGAGAAGGCAGCAACTTCTACAACACCCAATCTTGAGATTCTTCAAGCAATAACACCGGTAGAAGATATGAGAGAGCTTTTTTGGTACAAAACCCTAGATACAAAAGAGGCACACTCTTCTCTTTCTAAAAAGTGTTATGAAAAATTGCTTAGGGTTTCCTTTATATACTAGGAGAAGTAGATCTGAAACCCTAATCCTTTTTGGGTGTGAACTGCTGTTGGGCTGAATTTAAAAGTCTGCAAATATGTGTTGCGATCAATCTAGCCTATCTCTCGATCGGTAGAACCAAGCAAATTCTAAAATCTTCTTTTTGGAGCTTACTTGTTCTTTAATAACCTTGAGCATTGTCTAATAATATCTATAGACTCTAAGATCTATATCTAGACAAGTTTTTGCTCATGGTTTGTCAATTATTCTAAACTTTTAGAACCTAACAATCTCTCCCTTTGGAAATTCATGACAAAAAGTTACATACAATATGAAATGCTCAAATACAAGAACAACTCAGTACAATAAATTGCCCAAATACATCACAAATCCCAATCTAAGACTCCAAACCTAGAAGTTGCAAGAAGAGGTAGAAGATCTTGATCAAAATGTACCTATCTTTCCTGAAACGCTCCACATGTGTGGAAAGAAAGACATATAAACAATAATATGAAACATAATACAAAAACAAAAGTAAATTCTAACTCTCCCCCTAAGTTAGATACATCAAAAAGTTTTTATATTCTCCCCCTTTCAGAAACAATTTTATCTCCCCCTAAACAAAACATTTTAAAAACCTTTTTAAACAAGATTCCCACATTTCATCCATTTCTCCCCCTTTTTGTCACGTATTGACAAAGACAACTCAAACAAAGAATAAATAATAAACATACGCAACGAAGGATAAGAGAAAATAGAGAATCAAGGGAACAAAAAAAAAATTATCTCTATAGAAATTAGAGGCAACTTCCCCTATAAACAATAAAGGTTTAAAAACAAGTTTCTCCCCCTATGAATATAGGAAAAACAAAAAAAGTTTTGGGAAAAATAGTTTAGAGGAAAATTTAGGAGGTGGGGGAAAAAATACACAAACCAAACTTAAAAACTAAGCTGAGGATACACATGAAGAAAAGTATTCTCTCTTTCAATAAATGTAAACTTGACACTAAGTGACCCATAAACAGTTGCATGAGTAGATAAAATATTTGCACATTGATTATCCATCATATCTCTTAAGAAAAAAAATTTATGCAGTTCACACATAAAAAATAGCATATACTAAAATGTATAAATGACTCCAAAATTAATCAATCAATTTTTAAATCAAGTTGAGTATCCAATTTAGCAAAGTGTATGCATGTTATGTGTGAAAATAATGAGATATGACTGCAAAATTGGAAGATGGATACAAAAAAAAAAAGTGCAATGCATGTGAATCCTAAACACAATTGATGCATGAAAGAAAACAATTGGTCAAATACTTAAAAACTAAAAAATTTTCAGTTTCGATTGGTCGAGAATCAATTGAGTATCAATCGAGAGAGGCGGAACCTAGACTTGAAAATTCTGGAAATTTTCAATTGATCGAAAATCAGATTCGATCAATCCAAAACTTTAAAAAAAAAAAAAAAAAAAAAAAAGATTCCATTGATCGAGTACCAATAGAATAGCAATTGAGCAAGGCCAAGAGTTAGCCTTTAAAAACTTGCAATTTCCGACTGATAAAAAATCACACTCGACCGATTGAAACTCATAATTTTTGAAAAAACAAGAAATTTTTTGCATAATCAGTTTTGAAAAGATTTTTCACGACATGTAATGCATGGGAATGATTCCAAAGGTTTTCAAAACGCATAATCTTCAACTTAAGTTTATCAAAAACAAAGTTTTAGATTTTTCTTCCCACCAACCCTCAACAAATTTTGCATCAAACATCACAAAGTGTATAATCTTGGATGGCCACACTAGTTCACACACAATTTCATGTACAAAGCTGAGTAAAAAATAACTTATGAAGTGTATGCAACTAGTAAAAGCTTGAGATAAATGTGGAGTGATTTGTAGGTAATAATCAAGCACAATTTCTACATTATTCATCATATAAATTTGAGAGTGACTATCAACTAAAGAGTTACATCATATAACTCTCATATCTCCTAGAAAACAAGCTTGCAATCATGCATATATATATATATATATATATATATATATATATATATATATATATATATTTGCCTTATTGAATGCAGAAATTTTTATTAAAAATCTTTTTCTTTCAAGGCTACACCTTATTTTCTTTTTATGCATATGCTATACTTTCTCGAGCACAAAATCTTATGATATGCACTAAGGTATTCATGATTGGCTAGTAAACAATGGTGAAATGGTTATTTATGCCTTTCTCTTAGGATTTTTTAGTCCTTACAATCAAAAGTATGTGACTTCAAAATCAAGAGTATGTGATTAAAAACTATAAACAACTCACACAAATAGGCACTACATAGCAGAAACTAGCAAAGTGCATGAAAATAAGTTCATCCAAGCTAAACAAGCTCAACTACACATTTATGATGTGTAATGCAAAAAAATCTTTTTGGTTTTTCAAAATTTTAATGACCAAAAACAAAAAGTACACACTATGCTAAATAAATAAAATGCAAAAGCAATGCATGATAGTGCTCAACTAAGCTATAGAGGGTACACAAATAAGAAATATCAATTTCTTGATTAACCCATGAGTACATGTACAAACTAGTCCATACTCATACAAAATCAGAAATAGTTTATGTACTCAGTTAAACAACATATACATTTTATGTTTCTCCCTGTAGAGTTATTTAGACCCCTTAAACACACAATTGGATTAACCTAGTTAATAAACCAAGTTATTACTTAGTCCAAATTTCAGATCTAATTTAACACAATCATAAAATCATATCAATGTAAAGTGCGGAATATAAAAACACAAAGATATGATGACCTAGGAAAACCAAACCGGTAAAAAACCTAGGGAGGATTTAACCTAACTATCCTCAAGGTAAACCTGAATCCACTATGAAAGAATCGAATTTGTACAATAGCGACTTAGACCACTAACATCCTATTGCTACCCACCAGTAGAAACTTACCGACACGACCACGTGTAAGCTTTAAGACCACAAACTCCTTTTTTGGATTCTCCAGCAAGTACAAGTACTCCCGCTTGTGTATCGTTAAACTCTTATGGCAGCAACTGAATGATCATCAAATTCTTGAAGCAATCTCCTTCTTGATAATCCTAAGCTTGTGTGAAGGCAAGCACCTCTTAGATTTCACACAAACAGCAATATGAGCAACATCAAAAACGTGACTAGGGTTTGCCTTTTATACCTAGGGCAAAACATAAAATCCTACACGTCACATGGGCTTAGGGCTGAGTTGAAAATTCTGCAGAAAAAACAATTTGCACGACTCTCGATCGGTCGAGTCTAATTCTCGATCGTTCGAGTCAGGCAGAATTGCACAGTAACTTCTGCAGTTAACTCGATTCCAACTTTATATTAAAAACATACTTTGAGCAAGTCTAAAATATAACTAGACACCTGATTTGATCATGGTTTTCCAACAATACACATTAGAGTTCTAATACATTAGTTCCTAAGTACTTAAAACCTAACACTCCCCAATATCAAGCATGTTCTAAATCAAGAGAGCTATCATAATTCATGTAATGCTCAAGAAAAATAAAACAAGAGGCAAAATTAAATATTTTTGCCTTTTTGAAAAATTTTCAATGTTTTTGGATTTTTGAATAATCAAAACAACCTAAGAAAATAAAACAACCAAAAACAAAAAGTAAACATGTCCACAAATAATTGAAAGAATTAAATTAGGAACAAGTAAACAACACTCACCTTAGCAAATCTTTTCTCACTCATATAGCACGAGTCTTTGGCTTTGTAGGTAAAAATTCATGTGAAGTAGAGTGTATTTGAGGAATTACACCAATCTTCTAAGAAAGATTGAAATCTTGCAAATTCCTTTTACAAGCCTCAAAAAGATCAACTGAAACAATAGTGTCATTTTTATTCAAAACATCAGAATAAAAAACAGTAAGACACTTAAAATTATCCATGATAACAGAGATCAAGGATCTCACTCAAGATGTTAATCCAAATCAGAGTAAGCTCGCTTTTGATACCACTTGTTAGGTTTTAGACCCCTGTAAACTAGTTTAACCTAATTAATTAACCAAGTGAATACTTAGGTTTATTATTCAGATCTAGGTTAACACAATAATATCATATCATACAAAGCAGCGAAAATATAAAGAACACCACAATATGATAACCCAAGAAAACCAAACCGGTAAAAAACCTAGGGAGAATTTAACCTAACTATCCTCAAGGTAAAAAGCAAATCCACTAGAAAGAATTGAAATTTACAATAAGATTTAGACCACTAACATCCTATTGCTACTACATGTAGAACTTATTACCATGACCCTATGATAGCTCTGAGTCCATGAACTATTTCTTTCCTTGGCCTTTACAACACAAGCACCCACACTTGGGATAAAAAAACACAAACTCTCTTGTTTTTGACTCCAAGACCACCCTTGAAGGTTTAAATCATCAACACCTTTGATGACTAGAGAAGGCAACAACTTTTACAACACTGGATCTTGAGATTCTTCAAGGAATAACACCGATAGAAGATATGAGAGAGCTTTTGGGTACAAAACCCTAGATACAAAAGAGGCACACTCTTCTCTCTCTGAAAAGCTTTATAAAAACATGCTTAGGGTTTCTTTTATATAATAGGAAAAGTAGATCTGAAACCCTAATATTTTTTGGGCTTAAACTGCTGTTGGGCCGAACTTAAAATTCTGCAGATACATGTTTCTATTGATCGAGCCTATCTCTCAATTGGTCAAACCAGGCAAATTCTGAAATTTTCTTTCTGCAGCTTACTTGTTCTTGAATAACCTTGAGCGTTGTCTAATAATACCTATAAACTCTAAGATCTATATCTAGACAAGTTTTTGCTCACAGTTAGCCAATTGTTCTAAACTTTTAGAACCTAACATTCACAAAATTCCAATTCATTTAGGGTTTTTTGAAACAACTCTACCCCAATTATTTTCCTTGTATTAAAAGTAGATTTATCATCATGGGACAGAATTTGATTAAAGTCCCCTATGCAAAGCCAGTTTGTCCTAGCTATTTTCTTAAGGTCTTTAAGTTCCAACCAAACTTCTTCTCTTTTAGAGTGGTCAGGTTGCCCATAAATAAAAGTAATTGAAAGAAGGGTACCTTTTTTAATCCAGCATCTCTGAGTGGATCATGTGCTTCAAGTTGTGTTAGACTGTGAGCTTCTACTCCAACAACAATCCTTGCAAAAGACCCCCACTGAGTCCCTCCCTTGGAACTTCTCATCCATTCCAGAATCCACACTTCCTCAAAAAGTCCAAGCCTTTATCTCTGTCCAGCTTGGTTTCCATCAAAAACATTATATTGGGTTTATATTCTTGGGCCTTTTTTTGGCATTGTAAAACTGTAGAGGGGTTGCCCAGCCCTCTACAATTTCAAGTCAAGACTCTTATGGCTGCTGGGGAAGTTGCTGAGGGCTAGCTTCTAGAACGCATCTTCTGACTCAGCATTAGTAGTGGTTGTATTAGTTGTTGATAGCAGCTTTTAAGGATTGATTACTATTGATTGGTGGCTTTCCTTATCAAATAACCCATAGCATAGCATTTTCCTAATATTTCTACCAATTTTCTCTTTCCAAAGCCTCTTCCTCGAATTCTCTGATAGAATATCCTCCTCTAGCACTATTATAGGGTGTGCAGTTAGGGTCAAGGTAGGGCTGGCAAAAGGAGTTGATTCTGAGGTAGTAGGAAGTGGTGGGCTTAGGCCTAAGGTGAGCAATTCAAAAGGGCTGAGATCCCTTACCCTTCCTTCTGTATGCCAAGTTGAGCTAGAGCTAGAGAGGTTTGCATATGGGCTTGGATTAGTGGAAGCAACACATTGGTCTAGCTCCTTGTCTTTTGTGCTACTTGGGTTTACATTTTTAGATTGGGCTTCCTCAGTTTGAGTGGGTAGTAGGCTCGGCCCAGTGATTGAACTTCCCAATTCAAATTTAAATCTCCCGTGATTAACTCTTTGCACAAGAGATTCAATAAAAGAGTCTGGTGATTCAGGTATATAGCCATGCATCCAAGGTTGAGACTGTACAGTTTCAGGCCTTTCCTCATTCAAGTTGTCCAAATTAAACAACACTGTTGTTGTATCACTCTCTATCTCTGATGCTTCAAAATCTTGATACTGACTTTGTCCATTGGTTATGAAGGTGTCATTTCCTTCAATCCAAGCCCATGTCACATTTGAATTTTCAAGTGATGCCCATGGAGGTCTTGTGAAGAGATTGTTTCTTGCTACCATGTTACTTGTGTGATCTTGTTGCATGTGCTGATACGCTGCCTGGTCATTCTCCTGGTTAACTATCTCTGGGTTGGTAGGGATTGAGGTGGTTAAGACAAGAGAGTTTGCTAATGTAGGAGGTATAGTCCTATTGTTCAAGTTTAAAAGATTAATAGCAGTATCGAGAATGGATTCATTGTTACTTGGTTGACGATTAGAGGTGGCTTGAAGGTTGAAGTTGGGTGTTTGATTATGACTTTCTGGTGGTTGCGTAGTGTTAAGTCTAGGTTCTTGGGGTGAATGTGGTGGACTTGGTGTACTGGGGTCAGAGTACTCAAGGAAGGGATCAAAAGGTGCTGCATATCCTAAGGTTTGGGTTAGATGTCCAAATCTTATCTGTGTTGTCCACCTTCTCCTATGAAAAGCTTGCAACTCATTCGAGAATTGTGGTTGTAAGGCATCAAACCTGAACTGAACCTGATGCAAATCTTGGATTCTCATTCTCTGCCTATACAAACTTTGTTCGATATCATCCATGCAATGTGTGCATTGTCTTTGAGTATGTCCTATTAGTCCACATCGAGTACACAATTTGTGGACTCTCTCATAGCGGCACTGAATCCAAAAGTTAGATCCCTCATCTGTCCTTAAACTAAAACCTGTAATAACTGGCAACCACGGGTCCATCCTCACCTTAACACGCATGAACCTAATATTTCTAGGTATTCTATCCTCCCAATCAACTTGTTCCACAATACCCATCAGTTGACCCATATACTCTGCTAATTTCGGATATTGGTATTCTAGTGAAAGGCCATGAAATTGTACCCAAACCGAAATGTAGTTCAATTGAAGACGATTCAACACTAGGTTAGGTCTCCATTTCTCTACCACTAGCAAAGCCCCTTCCAAGGCCCATGGTCCTTCATTACAGATATGTTGAAGATCTTCAATGTACTCAAAGTGTAGTATATAGAAATATGATTCACGACCCACCACAGTGACTGGGCCTCTAAGTCTCCAAGCAGCATTAATAATATTTTGAAAATCACTCACCGAGAACTTTCGATAGTCTAAGAGAAAGCCAATAGCACATCTGTTCCAAAAATCTCTTTGAGCAGCTACATCATCTTGATCAGGTCCTATGATAGGCCCATGCCTAGCAAAGGGAATCTCGTCATCACTGGATAGCAAATCAGGCTCCATCTCCTCTGCTGACATGTCTCTACTATAGTTTGAATCGCTGCTATCTGTCCAACCATACTCTCTAGCTTCAATATTGTTGTCCATAGGTCCAAGACTAGTAGCGACACCCTGCATGCACCAGGGGTAGTGGTGCCAAAGGACCAAAGAAAAAAAAGGAACCCTTAGAACAAAAGGCAAGGAGAAAGATGGTGTAGTGAAAGGTACAAACAGAAAAGTAAACAAGGGATTGGAGAAAAGAAAGGGGAAGCAGACAAAGTAAGAAAACAAACAGGGGGAAAGTTTAAGGCAAAAAGGTGAAAAGAAACGGAAAACCAAAGAAGAAAGGATGAAAAGGATTTAGTTCAGATCACTATAAGTCTAGAAGGTCAGAAGAGTTAACTTGAAAGGACAAAGTGCCATGCTACTTGTATGCAGGAGAAAAGAAGCCAAAAGGAAATGATGAAAAGCTATAGAAAGGAGCAAAAATTAAAAGGGACAAGACGGCTACAGTTACCAGGTTAAAGACAGTATACAAAAAAAAAAAAAAAAAAAAAAAGGAATAAATGTAGAAGCTAAGGAACACACAGCCCAAAAAGTGATCGCCGGCAATGACTCCGTTGGGAGAAGAGCTCTTGAGAGAGAAAAAAAAAAAAGAAAAAAAAAAGAGAAGCTACCGTCCCGAAATATTGGCATACATCCGATTAACATAAAAATTAGCATTTATGTCAAGAATATATAAAACATGTTATTCAATAATTGAATTTTTAAAATATGAATTTAATAACAAGTTATTAGATAATGTATTATTATTTAGAGTTACACCTTGTGTAACTTGAACCCAACCCATATATATCATATATCTCTAGCACTAGTAGCAAGAACATACATAAGAAACATACAATCCTTTTTTTTTTTCTTTTTTTTTTTTAATTGTGAAGAATCGGCAAATAAAAACTGCCCAAGTACTCCAATCAACAGTTTAACACCATCAAAAGTCACAATCAAACACAAACGCTAAGTAATACATTTAGATTGGAAACTGGAAAATCTCATAGGTATATAATAGCTGCTTCTAGATATATGACCAGAGAAATAGACAAATAAAGTGCTTTGTAAGGCAGTGCGTGCTTATTTAAGCAACCATTAGTCTTAATGGCAGCATGATCCTCGTAGAGTACCACTAAACAAAAATTAGAAGCAGAAACGTTTGTGCTTCTAATTTTTGTTTAGTGACATATAATTTACCAACTCCATTAATCAAATTCCTAAGCAGTCTGCAACCCAAATCCCCATTAATAAAAAACACTCAATAATAAATTTGTGAGAAATGGAAACAAAATGAAAATGGTGTAACTCTGATTAACAAGAAATTTACTTTCTGAAGAAAAGGAAAGAAATAAAACCAAGAAGAGATTCTCACAGTTCCTCCGTTGCCGATGGAGTATAGAGTAGAATTGCTCAGAGAGGGAGAGATGGATGTTGTAAATGTAATGTAACCTTTGGCGTGAATTTATTGGAAATTGCATGTGCCTCTCTCTCTCTCTCACACAAAAAGTTGACTTTCCCAACCAATGACGTGGACTTGAAGTCATAGTTTCGTCAGCCAAAAAAAAAAAAAAGTCAATAGTTTTAATTACTCTTTTACCCGTGTAAGTGATTGTATAATAAAATATTTGTAATAATTTTTTTCCTAAATTAAATATTATAGAATAAAATAATGAGAAATGATATGTTCACAACATGACCTATCTGTTTTTTTTGCTAAATAAAAAAGAGTATTCGGTGTGGATTCATGCTGTCCACGCCACGGCAAAAATTAGAAACAGAAAAACAAAAATGACCTATCTCTGATTAACACACAGACTTTATTTTCTAAGGGTGTGACTTGTGTCCAGTAAAAGTTTCCACTAGACACATTGGATGGTGAACACGTGTCCACTCTAGACACGTGTTTGAATCCGGACATATCTAGTGGAAATTTTTACTGGACAGAAGCCTTGCCTATTTTCTAAAGAGAGATAAACAACGAAAACAAAGAGATGGCTCACGGCTTCTAGCTTCTTTGCCAATAAAGAAGAATCGCTTATTGGTTCATGAATTTAAAGACAATTGCGTGAGATGCAAGCTCTCTCTCTCTCTCATAATATGTATAGGACCATATCAAAAATACTAATAATCTGACTTTTGCTGTAAGGGCCAGGCATGAAAATCACCAAACCCATTACTTGTGTCCTTTGGCTTTTCTGTTCCATGCGTGACGGTACCACGACTGAGTACGTAGTAGATTGAACAGGTTTTATTTGACGTTTTTCTTGAATGGAGTCGACCCAAACATATTGTTTTACATTTAAAATTTTTTAACCCAACCCTAACATTAAAAACCAACCAGACCTATAGCACTTGCAAAATTTGGATTGGGTCGTTTTATTGAGTTTAACCAAAATAATTGGATTTTATTCAACTATTTAAGCCAATTATTCAATAAATGATTCTCATTTAAATAATTGATTACAAATTTCAATTTTATCAAACAATGAGTAAATAGATATTATGAAAAAAATAATAATTAATTGAAATTAATCCAAACAAATAATTAATCAACAAAAAATATAGCTCTTAATAAGAAAACTAAAAATCATATGAACCTAAATAAAAAGTTTTTAAGGTGAAGAATCAACCTACTGAGATGCAAATACCAAAAACCTCAAGACTTAAAATCTCAAAATTTATAAAATCCCCAAATTCTACTTCAGAACCAAACCAAATTCAACAACTTTATATATAACATACCAAATAAAAATTTATTGTTCCCTAGACTGAAAGACATAGGTTACATCTTTGATTTTTCTCCAAAAAAATAGAGAGGTTTTATTCGTCATGTACAATAAAAAAAATATTTAGTCGAAATTTTAACCCAATAACCAAACTCATGATTATCAACGTGAGTCTTTTTTTTTTTTTAGTCCTATAATAATTTTTGTTTTTATATAGATTATCAACGTTTGAGACTTGTTAGAGAGATAGAGTTTCACTCATTGTTAAATTTTGATTAAACAAAAATAATTTTATTTAAAAAAAATGATAATGATGAGTTTGAGTTTAAGTTGGACTTATTAGAGAGATAAAGTTTCACTCCTGGTTGAGTTTGAACTAAAAATAATAATTTTATTAAAATATTAAGCTGATGTGGAAAATTGTGAGAGTTTCAAAGATTTCAGTTATATATATAAATTAAATTATGTTTGAAAATACAAAAGGTATGTGTGTGTGTGTGTGTGTGTGTGTGTGTGTGTGTGTGTGTAATTCGAGTTAAAATGTTGTCAACACAAATCTAAAGCAACCCTAAGTTATAAAAAAAAAAAAAAAAAAATGAGCGTTGGGTTGGATTGGATTCATTGGGATGAGTTGTGTTCTTCTTAAGGATTTATACAAAACTCCTAATATAATAAATTACCAATTAATTTTTTTATTTCTAATTTTTTTTTGAGTAAAAGTAATATTACACACAAACAAGAGTACTAGCTATCATGCTTTCTCGGCATGATATTTAAGCATGGTGTTGGGAAAAAAAAAATACAATTTACATCCTAAAGGTCTCATGACTTCTCATGATGTTGTGACCGGATTTTTCATGATCTAAAAACCCCTGTTAACTCTTTCAGGAAAAATAATATTACAATTTACATTTAATAAATTTAATGAATTGTCATTTTTTGTCCATTAATTTTATATTTAGTTATTTTAGTTTATTGAGTTGAGGTAATTTTGTTAAGCGTAATTGAAAAATACTCAACAAAAAAAAGAGAGTTTTTATTCAACTAATTAATGAACCTTATTATTAGATAAATGATGATTAATTTTACACAAGTAAAAATAATATTTGAACTTTACCAAAATTTAATTATTAAAAATCTCAAAATAAATCAAAATAAAAAATTTACACTAAATCTCTAAATCCAAAATAAATTGTAAATATCTTCTCAAAAAAATAAATAAATAAATTGTAAATATAATTTCGAGTACTTTGCCAAATAATTCTTTCTTTGGCCATATTGTGGATGACATTAGACATTTAATTTTAGGTAGGCAATCTACTACTTTTAGTTGTGTTAAAAGAGAAGGGAACATGATGGCTCATTCTTTAGCTAGATTTGCTAGGAACATTGTGGAGGATGTGTATTGGATGGAAGATAAGCCCATACCTGCTGTCATGATCGGTTACATATTAATGAATGAGTGATGGTTTTGTTTTCAAAAAAAAATAGTGTGGGTTAGGTTGGATTACTTATTAAAAAAGTTACTAATCCAACCCGAGCCAATCCAAGTATTTTTTTTTTGTTTTGGCAATCCAAGATCAATTCATGAAAAAGAACCCTGTTAATAATTTTGTTAAGTCAACTACTTTAGGATAGTCGAGGGTGACAGTATAATCAGTGTAGTTAATTGATTCTTACCATATATACATGGTTATAAAAATAAAGGGTTTGAGTTTCATATGGGATGAAAAGCCTGGCTCTCCGGTCCAATGCTCAAGCCTTTGATCAACGTTGCCACAGTTGAAAGTAGAGCAATAAGTGGCGTTGCGTGGTAGAACATAAGCGGAATTAAGACAAGGGTGGAGGAGGCTCATAAGGAAGAGAGAAGTAAAGAAGTGAGCCATAGATTGCCAAAGTTTTGAAAGAGTCACCAGCCTACAGAATTCCTGCTCCTATTTGATCAATCCAACTGCCACAAAGGGAGAGAAGAAATCAAAGTAAGTTTTTTATATTAATAATAATAATAATAATAATTTTGAAGTATGTATATCTTGTAAGTAAATAACTAAGTTTTTAATCTTAAAAGCCACAAAGGGAGAGAAGAAATCAAAGTAAGTTTTTTATATTAATAATAATAATAATAATAATTTTGAAGTATGTATATCTTGTAAGTAAATAACTAAGTTTTTAATCTTAAAAGGAAAATAGAATTTCACTTTTTTTTCGAGTTTATTGGTTAGAATTGCTTACAACTACCCGAACCCCTTACCATTCCTTCAACTCCTAGGTGCTTAGAATTTCACTTCTAATTTGGTGGTTAATGATTTTAGCTTTCCAAAGATAGTGTAATAATTTGCAATCTTAAATAAGGATGCATAATATTTATATCAAATCTTTTGGTTAATCTTGACGCAAGTTTGTTAAGCTTAATAGATATACTTGTGTAGTACACACATACAAGGTTTAATAATTTTAGGGACACCAATTTATAATATTTTAACGTATCAAATTGTGATTAATGTATAATAAAAATAGTTTCAGTTGTGAATACATATAAAAAATAATGCTTCCTCTATCACAACTTAACCCTTAACTTGCTGTGAAATTTGGTGTAAAATTAATTATGCTCATAGAGTTTTTGTATTGGGTTATTTATGAATGACCTAATTTATATCTTGAGATAAATTTATGATATCTTGTTATACAAAGGTACATAATAGAAATTTCTCTCCAAAAAAAAAAGTACATAATATGAATATATTATATAGCAGTTTGGTGGAGAAGTGACTTCAAGTCTAGGCCCACAAACTTTATGGAAATTAAAACCCCTATTCTAACTAATTTGCTGGATTAAAAAATGTTATTAATAAAATTTATAATAAAAAAAAACTTACAAACAAGATATCAGTAAATGTGATTATGCCACGTAATAAATAAATTTCTGAAAAATACTTTTTTATTGAGTTTTTAAAGTTAATGCATTAATTTATAGGAATTATACAGTAAAATTTATTTTAGAATTTTGATTATGCATCGCCAAATTGTGGGCAGCTTTGTGAGAAATCATCAAACAAATTAAGATGGCCTAACTTTGATTGACATACACATAAAACCAAAAATAAAGAAGAGATGACTAACGGTTCCTCAGTTGAGCACATAATATATGGAAGCCAAAAGCATTATACAGAAAATGAAAACACAATTAAGGAAATAGGAAATTAACCTGAACTGAAAGAGAAAAGAATGAAGCCTAGCAAAGCTAATAGCCATATCTTGGGCTTTTGTAGACTCGCTATGATACAGCATAGACAGGCAACCTATTTGGACCATAAATTATTAGGTCGTGGGACTTTTTGTAACAATTAATCAGTCTACTGAATGGGATTAACTCGACTTTTTTAGCATTATTTTAGGGGTAAACAACACCATTATACATATCTCATCCCATTACACACAAGTTTACATACTCTCATAAAATAATGCACTAAAATTGTGACTCCAAAAATCATGATTTCAATATGTCGCTTGGTTATGAACTAACCTAGCCCTGTACTCTTAGTCTATGATGGCTGTACTCAATATAGACTTGAGTAAAGCTTATGATCCTATTCAATTCTTGGAGCATATATGTGCTAATCAACTTGGGGTTTAGTCTGTTTTGGATTTTATTAATAATGCAATATGACTAAGATTGTATTCTTTAATTTACTTATTGATGTAACTTAGGCTTCAATGTCTATTTCCCAAAAGCTCGTGCAGGTTTCGACAATATGATACGTTATCTCCATATATAATCATTTCATGTGCAAACGTGTTACCTTGTGCCCACATAAATTTGTAAGCAAAAAGTTCAATCTTGGTATCAAGCTAAAAAGAGAATTACATTTGCAGACGACATCTTGTTTTTCTTCCACTCAGATCAAAGGGTTGCTTTGATGCTTCAAGAAAACACTGGATTAACAATTTGACAAAAAAGAAAGAGAGGAAGAGCAATTCATAACCCTACAAAACAAAGAAACCAAGGAGAATCAATTTCTCATAGATAAGTCAGGAAAAAAAACGTATGCGGAAGCTATTTCAGGGGAACTTCTAGAGACTACAAATGATATGCTAGACCTAGATAGCATAATACGGAAGCAGAACATCAAGTTCAAGCACAAGATATCTCTCCTCCATCCAAGCCGAAATCCATTGATAACATGCCAGCAGATCTAGGAGATAATGGAAGAAGCTCCATGGGAGATTCATCTCTCTCTTGAACTCAAGCGACGGCTAGCTGGGCCATGGCAATCAGGCATCACCATCAAAGTGGTAGGTAGATCGGTGGGATACAAAGCATTGCACACCAGGTTAGAAGGAATATATTTGGCAACCTAAAGGTAATTTCCAACTCATAGGCATTGGTTATGGTTTTTTTATTGTTAAATTTGGTGGGGTGTCCAACAAAATCATGACCCGACCCACCCATCCGATCTGGCCTGACGATTGGCTGACTCGACACCAGTGACAGTCGGCATCAGTTCTCGGCCTCCAAGATCCGAAAACGGCAGGTTGACTGGCGGTTTTTCTCTCCAAAACTCAAAGAAACCTGACCAAACTGAGATCTCAGCATTTTCCAGCGAAGTTATTTAGATCCAGCGAGATCTCAGCCATTTCCGACGAGATCTCAGTTAGATCCATGGAACCTTCATCGGATTTGGCAAAATCTCACTAGATCTGGCGAGATTTTGCCGAATCTGATGAGATTTCGACAAATTTGAAGAAAATCTAGTGAGAATATCACCAAAATTTCACCGATTTCACCGTTAAATCGCCAAATTTTGGGCGATATTTAGATTTCCAACTTTGATTGAACCGACCACCGTCCGTTGAAGTCCGATCCTCTCAATTCGATCAACCATGCCAGTCGACGGCGGGTTGAATTTCTAACCATTTGATCTGGTAGGGTCAGTTTCAGGTTGGGCACAAACCCGACCCAGACCGACTCGTGGACAGGCCTAGGTGTGAGTTTGGATTATCATCATGCTTTAGAAGATGGTCCTTGGTTCCTGGGGATCAATATTTTATTTTTGTTACTATTCATGGGTCTCATTGTGTTTTTAATACTATTTATGAATTTCATTATACTATTTTAGCTAACTTTTACTTTTATCTACAGTACTTTCAGTAAAAAAAAATTTAATTTTAGTAAAATAAGCAAATTTCAAATATGTGCAAGCCTGGGAAACTAATTTTTATCCAGACACTGCCAAAATCACTATTCACATCCATAGCAGTTTGGGTGAGACTTGAGCATCTTCCCATAGAATATTATCATCATGAATTTCTGAAAAAAAAAAAAAGGTTGGGAACAAAGTAGGAAAACTTCTTATAACTGATGCTATTACAAGACAGCTTCCCGTGGTAAATTTGCTCCTCTTTGTATCCAATTAAGCATCCTTTTCCCAAACGTATCAAAATAAAATTTTTTTGTCAAGATGTAGTTTATGAAAATATTCCCATATTTTGCTATAATTGTGGAAGATTGAGTCATCTAGAAAATCTATGTTCTGAATTATCTACTTCCATATCAAATAATGATGATAATCCAGAAACTTCTATTGCATTTGTACAAAATTCTTCATTGTCGGCCTCTTGACAGTTCCAAGCCACAATTTTCATTGAACTAGTATAATGATTAAGGTAATCATTCGGAATCCTCAATGGATCCCATGGAGTCCTCTGCTCTTTCCCTTGGTTGGGAAGATGGGATGCAGTTATCAGCCTGAACCTGTACAAGGGCTCCCAATTTCCTCGCACTAGCCAAAATGTAGCGATAGCGATGATTGGCAGGCTTAGGTGCAAGAACATTATGATATAAAGGCCTGCTACTTCCGCTTGATAAGTGAACTCAATTTTGCTGAGCTCGAGGCAACGGAAAATGGCTTCGGGCAGTTGGTTCATCTCCGGAGTTGTCTCGCCGTTGGAGTTTTGCTGAGTTGGTTGGTTTGGAGATGGTTGACGACGGCTTGACGGATTGCGCAGGTTGTGGGGTGAGTTGTGGGCTCTTACATGTCCAATTGGTATCCTTTGATTCCGATGAGTTCTCCGAGAGTTGGTTATCATCAGAGGAATACTGGTTGTCTATGATAGAGTCAGCTTTGGATAAATGGGGATCCTAACATAGGTGACTAATTTTAGATTTAGAATGAGATTCTTTCATGAAGACACGTGGCTTTGGTCTTTTAGTGGATACAATTTTCATTTGGAAAGCCCATCATGACTATCTTTCTATTCGCAAATTTCTATCTCAACATCAACATGGGATTAGCCCTATTTGTCCTTGATGTAATCAAGTTGAGTCCACAATTCACATTCTATGAGACTATACTTGGGTTATTCAATATTGGAATTCATCTCCTGGGGTTAGACCCTTAACATTTTTCCAAGAACCCTTGCAAATTTGGCTTAAGAAAAATTCTACCCTTCACCTTCCTAGTTATGAAAATCAGCCCCATTGGAAACTCTTGTTTGTCTTATCTATTTGGCAATTATGGTTGTCAGGAAATGAGAGGGTTTTTAAAGCTTCTTCTAGCTCGTTTCACTACTAATTCACAAAATCACTCATTTAGCCATTGAATTCTTCTACACTACCTATCCTTTAAAACGTAAAATATATATATATATATATGATGATGCCGAAAATATCACCAGTGAGTTGCAAGCGCTCCTCAAACGAAAGCAATACCTGCAAAAAGAAAACGAAGGACCTAGAAGAGAGCACCGGTGTGGTGTCGGCCGAATACCCTCCGAAGGTCAAGTTAGAATCTTGTTCCTTTAACCCTAGAGTGCTAGAGTTAAGAATATTATGCGTACCTTCATACCTAGGGTTTCTGGGGTATTTATATTGAGTAGAATTACCTTTCTTTAAGGATACAACTTCCTTCTCAAGTTCCTTTCCATATAGGAGTCCTCCCAAACGTGTGTCGCAAGAAGTCCAAGTATACACGTTTGCATGAGAACAAAGCAAAGGCTTATCTGAAATATATCAAACGACATGCCACGTGGCATCCATAATTAATTTATACAAGACGGATATCCAGCAACACCCAACCGTCATAGCTGGGTCACTCATGGTGTCGATCCGTCCTCTACATCTCCGTCCATTTACCATTTTTATCCCCTTCAGTTGCCCCCTTCAGTCCTTGGATCCGTCCTTATAACCTGTCGGATCCATGGAATGACTGAAGACAATGTATTAAATGGGAACGGGCTTGGTATACCACGACGGATGACACGTGGCCTGTATTTCTGACGAAGAGCACGTGGCCTTCGTGGATTGGCTATTTCCCAAAATCGAGGCGTCGCTTCGTATTCCGTGCCCTTTGCTCTATAAAAGGCCAGATATTCCTCCCTTCATTTCTTCTTCTTGTCAAAAACTTGTGAGCAGAGCGCAACCGTCACAACTACAGTGCCTTCCTATCGTTCAGCAAATCCGGTATGTATTCCAAACCTTTCTCCGTCTTTCTTTGAATTTCATTGTTTTAAGTATATGCACTTTCTTTAGAACCGTCGGTGTCTTAGGTTATACCGTCCTAAATGTAGGTAATGTCTAGTGCGTCAAGTAACCAGTCGTTTGTCCGCGAGGGGGCGGGCTACGATGAAAAGTTTCCGTCAGGTCCAAGAGATCCTGACACTTCAAGTGAAGAGAGGAATCCGTCAAGTACCTCTTCTTCCCTTGACGGTGGTATAGAGACGGAGAGTTCTGAGTCGTCCAGCAGTGGCTTGGACGGTGTGGATCCCCCCGTTCAGTCAGTAATTGGCCCAGATGGGCTTAGGGAGTTCGTCATGCTGCCCCTCTGGACGGTAAATGATTTTAGGTCGTCCATGACTGAATCTCAACTCAACACACTTAGGGCTAAGTACCAAATACCAGATGACATCTGTCTACGTCTTCCCAAAAAATCCGAGAAGTGCTACTACAAGGGAGTAGACGGTGTTGGAATCTACGAGCAAGCTTTAAAGGTGGGGCTCAGATTTCCATTAAGTTCTCTTCACCGTCGACTTCTTCAATACCTTGGTCTGTCCGTCACCCAAATCTCCCCCAATGCCTGGAGAGTGTTCATTGGGGTTGAGGTTTTATATGGGGCAATGTCTGATGGTTCTCGAAGGCTGACGGTGGAAGAATTTTTCTATTGTTACCGTCCAACAGAGATTGTCAAATCCAAGGGGATGTATAGCTTTGCAGCTAGAAGTCCTTTATTGAGGCTCGTCAGTGACACTCCAGACTCGAACAGAGACTGGAAGAGTCGTTACTTTTTTCTGGAAGGGGACGAATGGATGTGTCGTCCAGGAGATGTAACTAACATGCCCGTCGACACAACTTGGGGCATAATGCCCCCGTCGGGTATGTGTATTCCTTTTGCTTCCGTCCAGCATTTGAAATTTTTTTTTTTTTTTAAAGGCCTAACCGTCCTTTATCGCAGCTCGGGACCGTCCTCAGGTTGATTTGGAGCAGTGGAGTTTTCTGGAGAAAATTTTTAACAAAACAAAACTGCAAGAGAGGACTTGGGCTCAACTCGTCACACTCGATACACTTCACTGGTATTGTGACGGACCTGAACCTACATCCGCTGCCCGTCAATACGATAACAGGATTCGAAAACGTAAGTCCATCAAAACTATACCCGTCTTTCATTTTTCTTTTGTTTTTACCTTTCCTTTATCATCCGTCTTTGATTTGCAGAGATGGACGCCGCCAGGAGGAGAGCATTCATTAAGCAACAGGCGGCGAAGAAAAAGCAAGAGGGGGGTCAAACAAAGGGGACGGTCCCACCTGTACCGTCAAAACGGTCTCAAGTTGAGAAAACGGACCGTCCTCCCAAGAAGCTAAAGACTTCCACTGAACCCGTCGTGGCCCTGGAGGCAGATAAGATGGGCGTCAAGCATGGAAAGGGCAAAGGCTTCATGAAAGGCCCAGCAGGCTCCGGAGAGAAACCACCCGTTCTCTTCCGGGAGGATTCAAGCTATGCCCTCGAGAAGATGTCGTCTATGCTGACAGCCGACGACTATGCAGACCTAGGCAACCATTCAACGGAGGCAATGGGTGAGACGGGCCTTTTCTCCCTTGCACAGGTAATTTTGAATCCGTCTGGTATTGTTGCTAAGTTCTTTTATATCTGTCATAAAATTGTACTTCGCTTCCAGGCCATGGTGATGATGAAAGGGCTTCATGGCCGTTGTCTCAATCATGAGACATCCATGGACCGTCTGAGAAAGAAAAGCCAGACGATGGAGGATGAACTGCACGAGCTGAAAACCTACAAGATCAACATGGACAGAAAGCTCAAATGCTCGGAGCAGGTCAGAGAGGAGGTGGAAAAAGAGAACGGGCATCTTCGTGAGATCCTAAATGACAAGGATAAGCAGCTGACGGAGGCAACATCCAAGCTTCACAGCGCAAAGGAGATAGCCATTCAAGAGTATCGTGATTCTGAACTCCTTTTGACGGAGCTGGGGAGCTCCTTTGCCGACGGGTTCGATGACGCCATCCGTCAGGTGAAGTCATCGTACCCTGACCTGGACGTATCCCATATATCTATTGACGCTCAAGGGCAAACACTTGCACAATCAGTCCGTTCAGAAAGTACAGACGAAGTGTTTGCCGTCACTGCTCCAGCTGACGAAGGCGAAGTTCCTCCTCCTAGTCAGCCAAATGACGGTCCATTGGTCGAGAGCTCTCCAAAGAATGAATAGGATACTTGCTTTTTTTGTAAAAGTTTTTACCGTTGTAAAAGAACTTTAAATCGTCATTAGTAATTATTAAACTTGACTTATCAAGTCTTTTTTATTGCATGTTGCTTGCTCATTAACCGTCATGTGTCCAGTTAACCCGTCCACTTTGTGAATGGACTTTCAAACGTATTTTTGCTAACCGTCCACCATGCAATCATTCTTTCATAGGACGATCCGTCCACTCTGTGGACTAGGTTTTCACCCTTTGGGTAATCCGTCCACTTTGTGGAATAGTAGGTTTCTCACCCTTTGGGTGATCCGTCCACTTTGTGGACTCATAGATTTTTCACCCGTTGGGTTATCCGTCCACTTTGTGGACTCATAGGTTTTTCACCCTTTGGGTGATCCGTCCACTTTGTGGACTCGTAGATTTTTCACCCTTTGGGTGATCCGTCCACTTTGTGGACTTGTAGATTTTTCACCCTTTGGGTGATCCGTCCACTTTGTGGACTTGTAGATTTTTCACCCTTTGGGTGATCCGTCCACTTTATGGACATAAATTTTTCACCCTTTGGGTTGTCCGTCCACTTTGTGGACTTGTAGGTTTTTCACCCTTTGGGTGATCCGTCCACTTTGTGGACTTGTAGATTTTTCACCCTTTGGGTGATCCGTCCACTTTGTGGACTCATAAATTTTTCAGCCTTTGGGTTGTCCGTCCACTTTGTGGACTTGTTTTTGATTTCACTGTAGACTTTCATCAGCATGTATAAAAATTCCTCTCATAAGTTCAATAAATCAGATTGTTCATGAAAAAGAAAAACTGAGCTCTAAAAAGTAAAAGCCATAACATTCTAAAATTAGACTGAAAAGTAAGGCAGTAGGTATTGTGACTGCTGCACTATTGGTAGTACTTCTTCAGGTGCTCCGTGTTCCAGGGGTGGCCTAACTTCTTTCCGTCTAATGTCTCCAAGTAGTACGTTCCTTTCATGCGCCATGAGATGATTCGATACGGGCCTTCCCAATTGGGACCCAGCTTTCCCAGGGATGCATCTTTTGTAGCGCCTAGCACTTTTCGCAACATTAGATCTCCAACTTTGAAGTCCCGATGCCGAACCTTAGAGTTGTAATGTTTTGCCATCATGTCCTGGTACCGCGCCAGTCTTTCGGCCGCTGTTGCCCTAACTTCATCAACAAGGTCAAGCTCTAGACGTAATGCTTCAGTATTCTTACTCTCGTCATAACTTTCCACGCGGTAGCTCGTCAATCCCACTTCTGCTGGTATGAGGGCTTCAGCACCAAACGCCAATCGAAACGGTGTCTCTCCCGTTGGCGTCCTTGCCGTTGTTCTGTACGCCCATAGGACACTTGGTAGTTCGTCCGGCCATATGCCCTTTGCCCCCTCGAGCCGGGTCTTGATGATTTTTAACAAGGACCGGTTCGTGACTTCAACTTGTCCGTTGGCCTGTGGATGAGCGGGCGACGAGTAGTGATTCTTGATTCCCAGCTGAGAGCAAAAATCTCGGAACGCATCGTTGTCGAATTGCTTCCCGTTGTCTGACACGAGCACTCTCGGGATCCCATATCGGCAAACAATATTTCTCCATACAAAGTTACGAATATTTTTCTCCGCGATAGTAGCAAGAGCTTCTGCTTCCACCCATTTGGTGAAGTAGTCGATACCAACCACCAAGAACTTCAGTTGTCTTGCCGCTATTGGAAATGGACCCATGATGTCTAAGCCCCACTGTGCGAATGGCCACGGGGCCTTCATGGGTGTGAGTTCCTCCGTTGGCTGCCTGATAAGGTTGCCGAATCGTTGACACTTATCGCAGGCTCTTACGTACATGTGGGCATCCTTCTGCATTGTCGGCCAATAATACCCTGCCCGGAGTAGTTTGTGTACCAGAGATCTTGATCCTGAGTGGTTTCCACAGATCCCTTCATGAACTTCCCTCATTACGTAGTCTGCTTCGTCATGGCCTAGGCATCTTAGATAAGGTCGGGAGAATCCTCTTTTGTAGAGGATGCCTTTGATCAGTATGAATCGGGCAGCCCTAACCTTCAATTTCCTTGTGTCTTCCTTCCCGTCTGGAAGCTTGCCGTCCTTGAGGTACGCCACAATTGGAACCGTCCAATCATCTCTAGTGGTTAGTTCCTGCACTTGAACATTATCTAGTAACGATGAATATTGGACGAAGGACAATACCTGCTCTGGGACGACCATAGGTTCGGCCGAAGCAGCCTTTGCGAGTTGATCCGCTTCTTGATTCTCTTCTCTCGGTATCTGGGTTATCGTGAATTTGAGGGCACTCGCCCGACCCTTCACTTCTTCGAGGTACCTTCTCATTCGTTCATTCCTACAATCATAACTCCCATTAACTTGGCTAGCTACGATTTGGGAATCGGAGTAGACCATTGCCTTCCTAGCCCCAGCTGCTATTGCAAGCTCCAATCCCGCCACCAGGGCCTCATACTCCGCTTCATTATTCGTAGCAGGGAACTCCAGACGGATCATACATTCAATCTTATCTCCTTCCGGGGTATGGAGTACAACTCCGATTCCTCCCGCATGCTTATTGGAGGATCCGTCTATGTGAATTCTCCATGTAGGCGTCTCTTCTGCCCCCTCGCTCATGTGTAGTGAATTCCGCAATGAAGTCCGCCAATATTTTTCCTTTCAGAGCTTTATGTGGCTGGTATTTGATATCGTTCTCGGTTAGCTCGATAGCCCACAAAGCCATTCGTCCGGCGGTTTCGTGATTGTGCATTGCTCTCCGCAATGGCTGATCCGTCGGGATTGTTATTGTGTGTGCTTGAAAATACGGCTTCGGCTTTTCGAGCTGCGGCCAAGTGCGAAGGTGAGTTTCTCTATCCGTGGGTACCTCTCCTCAAGACCTCGTAGCGCCCGGCTTACAAAGTACACACACGGACCTTCCCTTCCTCTCTAATGAGAGCCACACTTACCGCCGCCGATGAGACAAGAAGATACGGAATAATTCCTCCCCCGGCGTAGACGGGCTAAGTAATGGCGGGCGTACAGATATGCCTTCAATTCTTCAAATGCCCTTTGGCATTCGTCCGTCCACTCAAAAAGATTTCCTTAGCGTTCTAAAGAAAGGGAGACACTTGTCGGTTGCTCGATACGAACCTATTTAAGGCTGCTATCTTTCCCGTCGAGCTTTGCACTTCCGTCACGCGTCCTTGGAGGGGATAGATCCATAATTGCTTTCACTTTCTCGGGGTTGACCTCAATGCCCCGGCGGGACACCATGAACCCTAAGAACTTTCCACAGCTTACTCCGAATGCGCATTTGCTTGGGTTCACTTCATTTTGTACGTTCGAAGAGTGTCGAAAGTCTCCCGGAGGTCCCCTCAGATGATCCGACGCCTTTACGCTTTTTACCAACATGTCATCTACGTAGACTTGGACGTTCCGGCCAATCTGGTGCTCGAACATCTTGTTCATTAATCGTTGGTATGTGGCTCCTGCATTCTTGAGCCCGAATGGCATCACCTTGAAGCAAAAAAGCCCTTGACTCGTCACAAATGATGTCTTCTTGATCCGTCTTCTTCTCCAACTTAATCTGGTTGTACCCCGAGAAGGCGTCCATGAAGCTCAACAACTCATGTTTTGCGGTAGAGTCGACTAGGGCGTCAATCCGTGGGAGCGGGTAGCTGTCTTTAGGGCACGCTTTATTTAGATCCGTGAAATCAACGCACATTCTCCACTTCCCATTTGACTTTTTGACCATTACCACATTTGCCGGCCCGATGCGGGTAGTACACCTCTCGTATGAAGTCCGCTTCTCGTAGCCTCTCGCACTTCCTCCTGCTGCGGCTCGATCCCTTTCGGGGGCGAATACGCGTTTCTTTGTCGGACCCGAGAGAACGAAGGTGATACGTTTAATTTATGGACTATGACCGTCGGATCTATCCCTGGCATGTCGTCATGGCTCCATGCGAACACATCTTGGTTTTCTTTGAGGAACAGTAGGATCGCATGTCGAATCGTTTGGTCGACCGAGGTTCCTATCTTGGTGGTTCGATCGGGCCTTGAATCATCTAGTTGGACTTCTTCCAATGTCTCCACGGGTTCTGCCACTGTTCTCTGTTCTTCGATGCTCATTGTCTGTACATGGTCATCCATCTCCATCATGGCCACGTAGCATTCCCGTGCAGTTACCTGATTTTCGCGTAGTTCTCCAACCCCATGTTCAGTGGGAAACTTGATCATCAGATGGTAGGTTGAAGTGATGGCTTTCCATGCATTGAGAGTAGGACGTCCGAGTATGGCGTTGTATGCTGAAGAACAATCCACCACTAGAAAGGAGACATTTTTAGTTATCTGTCGTGGGTAGTCTCCTACCGTCACCTCCAACGTGACGGATCCTAAAGGATGGACCCGGGTTCCCCCAAAGCCGACGAGGGGCGCGCGTGCCGGGATCAGGCGCTCCTTTGCAATCCCCATCTGCTGGAACGCAGGATAGTAAAGGATGTCTGCTGAGCTCCCGTTGTCTACTAGAACTCGGTGGACGTTGAAATCCCCTACCTGGATGCTAACCACAAGCGCGTCGTCATGGGGGTGGTGAAGGCGCCGGGCCTCGTCTTCAAAAAACTCGATACTGGAGCCGTTTCGCCGTATTCTTTCTAATGAAGGTCCCGGCGACTGGACACTTTGTACCGTCCGTAAATAAGTCTTTCTGGCCTTCTTGGACGATCCTACTGAAGCGTTGCCCCCCATTATCATCCGTATGTCTCGCTACGGCGTGGTCCGGGACGCTCGTTTTCCCGTCTAGGATTCTGCTCCTGAGGATGATCAGTTCTTTCCTTCCTCACGAACCTTTGTAACCTTCCTTGCCTTATAAGGGCTTCAATCTGTTGTTTCAAATCAAAAAAATCCGTCGTATCATGGCCGTGGTCACGGTGAAAGCGGCAATATCTATCTCTTAGCCTCTTGTTCGGATCTCCCTTCAATTTGCCCGGAATGTCAAGCTTCCTTCATCTTTGATTTGCATTAGCACTTGGTCAATTGGGGTTGTGAGGGGGTGAAACTTGTGAACCTCCCCGAAGGCGGTTTGGGTCTCCGGTCTTCTCGTCGATCTCTCGGTTCTAGCCACTTTTCGTCCGTTATCCGGTTTCATATCTTCCTCTCTTTCCCTTTTCTTTGGTTTGTAGTCTTCTTCCGGCCGGCAAGGCATCCTCCGCGTTCATATACTTCGTCGCCCTGTAATAGACATCGGACATAGTCTTTGGGTCATTCTTACATAGGGAAAATAAGAACTTACCCTCTTGTAACCCGTTTGTGAATGCTGCCACAAGTGTCTTGTCGTCGGCCTCGTCTATCGAGAGGGATTCCTTATTAAAGCGGGCTATATAAGACCTTAATGTCTCACCCTCTCGTTGTTTAATTCCCAATATACATGCAATAGACCTTTTGTGTCGATGACTTCCAATGAAGTGTGACACAAACTGTGCACCTAATTCCTTAAAAGTGCCGATGGAATTAGGCGTCAACTTGCTGTACCAATCCCTCGCAGGCCCTTTCAAGGTGGTGAGGAAAGCCCGGCACATGATTTCGTCCGGTACACCCTGAAGATGCATTAGAGTTCTGAAAGACTCCAGGTGATCCAACGGGTCCTTGGATCCGTCATAGTTTTCCACATGGGGCATTTTAAACTTTGAAGGGACGGGGTATGAATTCACCAACGCTGTGAATGGTGAATCCGTTCTATGGACTAGGTCGTCCAGATTGCTGGATACTCGTCCCTTAAGGGCGTTCATCATTGCATCCATACGTTCCCTCATCTCCTGCATTTCGGTGGCTATGTGAGTCGGCACAGGGTCTAAAGCAAGCGGTTGATTGGTTTCTTGTCGCTCGGGTCTAGTCGGAGCGTTGCTGCCCTCAGGTCTTTCCGCGTTCCTTCCTTCGGGACTAGCTCCCTCCTGATCTTCCTGTGGTGCGCTCTGACGTGCAGTTATTTGCCGCAACTGCTCTTCCAAATCATGGTTCTGCTTAGTGAGGCGCTCAACCGCCGCTGCAAGTGTTTGGACCTGCCTTTCCAAAGCGGTGGCGCGTGGTTCGTCGCCTTGATTGTTGTTCGTTGCCATCGATCGGGTGAGTGCCATGCAACTCTTTGTCTCAGGGATAGAGCGAGGCTAAAATAATCCGAAGTTTTTCTTCCTCCTCCTTAGTGTTGTTTCCCACAGACGGCGCCAACTGATGATGCCGAAAATATCACCAGTGAGTTGCAAGCGCTCCTCAAACGAAAGCAATACCTGCAAAAAGAAAACGAAGGACCTAAAAGAGAGCACCGGTGTGGCGTCGGCCAAATACCCTCCGAAGGTCAAGTTAGAATCTTGTTCCTTTAACCCTAGAGTGCTAGAGTTAAGAATATTATGCGTACCTTCATACCTAGGGTTTCTGGGGTATTTATATTGAGTAGAATTACCTTTCTTTAAGGATACAACTTCCTTCTCAAGTTCCTTTCCATATAGGAGTCCTCCCAAACGTGTGTCGCAAGAAGTCCAAGTATACACGTTTGCGTGGGAACAAAGCAAAGGCTTATCTGAAATATATCAAACGACATGCCACGTGGCATCCATAATTAATTTATACAAGACGGATATCCAGCAACACCCAACCGTCATAGCTGGGTCACTCATGGTGTCGATCCGTCCTCTACATCTCCGTCCATTTACCATTTTTATCCCCTTCAATATATATACACAAAAAACAACTTTTGGCCTTTTATCACTCTACAGAAGGGAATTCTTTTGGTAATCTAGGTAGAGTTGGCGAAGGGGGAGTCTTTCGTGATTTTAATGGGTTTTGGTTAAAAGGCTTCTCTATTCATCTAGGAAAACTACCAATATCATAGAAGAATTAGAAATTGTTCATTTCGGTTTAAATCTGACTTGGAATCAGGGGTTTGAACATATTAATTTACAAATAGATTCTAACATGGTTATGCAATGGCTAACACATGATGGTGCTTTTGCGCCACAAATTTATGTTTTAATTAATGAATGCAGGTCCCTTATCACTTGCGAGTGAATAGTCCTTTCTGCTCACATATTCTAAGAAGCTAATGGAGTGCCTAATGGACTAGCTAAAAGGGGAAGCTTTCAAATGGATAAAATCTTTGTATATGAGTCTTGCTCGAGTTTTGTGTGTGAAAAGTATCTCAGTGATGTTTGTCAAATAGATACTTTTAAAAAGTGCTCTGTAACAAACTATGTACTCTCCTAAACTGATTGATTGAATAAATCAAACTTCCGGTTGTACCAAAAAAAAAAAAAAACAATTTGACATTTTTTTTCTTCCGTTAAGATCAAAGGGTTGCTTTGATGCTTCAAGAAGACACTGGATTAACAATTTGACATTTCTTTTTGCTAGTAATATCAAAGATGTTATAAATTTTGTTAAGTAAACTTTACATACATTGATTTATAAGTATTTTGTAGTAAAATTTGTAATTTTGTTTAGCATTATTCTTGTTTTACCATCTCAATATAAATTCCTTGACACTTTGAGCATGGATAAGTGAGGGTATGTAGGAAAATGACATTTTCCTTGACATTTTAATATAAATTCCCTGTCTCATTGAAGGGGTAATTTGGGAATCATCAAAGCTGTTCAAGCAAACCTAACCCAGATCTACCAAATCAACAATAATAATATTGTTATTGTTGTTGTTGATTTAATATATCTATAGCATGGCTGATAAGCACACCTATTAGTAATCAATTTGAAGAAAACTTCTATTAAGTTGTTAACGTTTCTCTCTCCCACAACGGAAAAAATAAAAATGCAAATACTTCTCTCTCTTTCTACAAAACCCCACCAATGCTCTCTCTTCTTTCCTATGATAATATTTTTCCTTTTACCCGTAGTTGTTCATTAGTTCCAATTTTCTGGTAGTATTTGAAAACATCAGTATATACTGTTAGGAAATTTAGACCCCGGTTGATAGAATTAACAAGTTTTAAATCCAAGTTGTTAATTAGATTTATTATGCATAAAACTTGTTAAACCAAACAAACATCAATATCATGTCAAAACTTAGTGCAGCAGAAAAATAAATAAGACAAGAAATGATGACCCAAGAAAACCAATAAAACCAACCAGTTTCATAATAAAAAACCTGGGGGGAAACCTTCCCGAAAAGCAATTCACTATAGTAAAGAAAAGTTTTAGATCTAGTACAAAACCTTTGTCCCTAGACTCTACAATCCCCGTAGATGAACTCACAGCAAAAACCTCTACTACTTCAGAACCTCTGAATTCTTCAATATATAAACGCCACCCTTTGATGCACGGATCCCAGTACGTGACTCACTCACCAACTTAAGAAAGAAGAATGTTGGCTGCAAAGTTCTTCACTTCATTAACAATGAAGATCAAGAAGCACTTAGTTACAAAACCCTAAGGCGCAAAGACGCAGTAGCTTCTTTTTGAAAGAATAAGGCTTCGGTCACCTTTTGTATATGTTCTCCTTGTATTCTCTTATGTGACGGTTTCTAAAATAAGCCTTATATATATTTAGGGTTGTGAGAAAAGAAACTCTACACAAATACAAAAGCCTGATCGAAAAATCAGATTTGAAAATTTGAATTTCCGTAACCTTGATAGATACCTCGATAGATAGCAGGTGTCGAGCCTCATTAAACCTCGATAGATAGCTATTTGTCGAGTAACTGTCGAGAAGCTGTTCGTAGGTATCTAGCAAGTGTTGAGCTATTTGTCCAGCTTTAGTAAACACATTTTCTTCACTTATTTCTTGGTCCAATCTTCATGGCTTTAATACTAGACTTGAACAACATGTTCTTTGAAGTATTAAACACATCCTAGATCTACCAAAATACAAGTAAAATGCGTTTTGTCAAAGGATTAGCCAACTATATAAAATATGTCCTTAACAATCTCCCCGTTTGGCAATCCATGACAAAACCACAACAAACAAATGAACATATGAGAGAAGTCATAAATCACTCAACTCATACTCACTTGTTGAATACAATAAAATCTACTCTAACACAAACTCTTGAAAAATTTTGCAAGAAGAGAGTTCATGGCATGGAAGACTTTGTCAACTTGTATTTCTGAAACACTTTAAACAAAACACATCAAGGCATCTTTGTGTGAAGCAGAAATAATAGATTACATACAAATAAGAAATATGTGTATAAAGAAAGAAAAGAAACAACACATGTAGAGGTAGGTGAAGAAACATACATCATATATATATATATATATATATATATATATATACCACTTGGTAAACATCATGTATGTAAAAATGGTCACAAGACCTAAGGTACAAGAAGAAGAAGCTAAAAGAAGCTCCTACAATAACAAGGAGGTAAACACTCCCCCTATCAAGATGAAACACATCTCCCCCTTACAACGGCATGTATTTCTCCCTCTAACTTGTAGAATCTTAAAGAAAGAAACCACAAATTCTCCAATTTCTCCCCCTTTTTGTCACGATTGACAGAAGGTACAGAAAGCTATAAAGCTTTACCAGAGAAACATAAAGATGATCAAGGATAATCAAAGTGGTACAAAGAATCCATAAAAATGCATGAATGTAATGAAACAAGATGCTATGGATGACAAGATAAAAGAAACATGAAAAAAAACAATGCATGCAAAGGATCTCGATAGATCGAGAAGTGTCGAGAAGCTATTGAGCATACCTCGATGGATCAAACAGCTATTAAGAAGCTATCAAGGGGATAGAAACTTTCTCGATCGATCCACCTAGCTATCGAGAGGTGTCGAGATTGTGATAAAAAATCAACTGAAGATATCGACAGATAAGCCAGGTATTGAGAGGTGTCGAGGAGGTGTCGAGTCAACTTTTAAAAGTAGTTTTTCAAGAAGAGAAAAACACAGACATGGATGTAATCATGCATGCAACTCAACCAATGATCCAATCAACATATTAGACTCTCAAAATCATCTCTCAACAACAATTTTAAGCACATAGATCCCAAAACACACTCACACACTAAACAAGTCTAACTGATTTTATATTTCAAAAACAAGTCAAGACAGTTTAGTGAGTAGACATCAACACATGTAAACCTTGTGATGGCCAAACCACATTGTACCTGCGCATGTATCAAAAATAGCAAAGAATTTTGCGTGTTGTGTGTGAAAACATCGCAAGATTGCAAAAGTGTCTCTATGTTATGACGATTTGAGATATAAGAAAATCACTTTAACTCACACACAATCATAACTGTTTGATGGGGGCTATCACCTTTGAGATACATCCTATAACTCCCACATCTCCTAAAAAACACGCTTGCAATCATATTTAAAGAATTTTTGATCTTTTTGCTTTTATTTTCTTTGCATATTTTCTTTTATTAAGTAAATCATGCATGGGTATACAAAGGAGAGAAAAGAAATACCCAATTATGTTAAGCTTTTAACATTGCACTTTTGCTATGTTGAAGCATACAGATGTCATATCATGATTAGCGGGTAACAGTGGTGAACTGATTATTTATGCCTTTCTCTTAGGATTTTCTAGTCATACCCGTCAAAAAGAGTGATACAAGTGTTAAGTACAAAAGATCACTTAACCTTACTCATCACAAACAAAGAGTCACAAAGCTCACTTGCTTAGGTGTGCATAGAGATGCTCATCTAAGCTACAAGAGATACAAAGTTTAAAAAACTCTGTTTCAATAGCCATTTTAAGGTTTACAAGAACCAATGTACACAAACACAAACTGTTTTTGTATTTTTTTAATTTTTCCTTTTTTTATTTATTTTGAAAATAAAACAAAATAAAAACTAAACAACTAAACAAAAACAGATAAATAATATGAAAGCATGAAAGAAAGATACAAATGCATGAAGACATGATAGAAAAGTGCAGATGCATGAAAGTATAATTTCAAAAGAAGATAAGAAATTAAGCAAGAAAGTCCTACTTTAGATAGAAAGAATTAAAGCAGAGGACAAACAAAAAAGACAATTAAGTCTTTGGCCATGAAGATGAAAAGGCACGTGTCCTAGTATGTCTACTAAAGGACATAGAAGAATTAGAATTTTTCTGAAATTGAGTTAAAAAGCTCAAGACTTTTAATAAGTCTCCAAACAAAGGTGTAGGTCCTTGAGAGGAAAATTGCATTCTCTTATGTGACAGTCACCTTTTGCATATGTTCTCCTTGTATTCTCTTATGTGACGGTCTCTAAAATAAGTCTTATATATGTTTAGGGTTGTGAGAAAAGAAACCCTACACAAATACAAAAGCCTGACCCAAAAATCAGATCTGAAAATCTGAATTTCCGTAACCTCGATAGATTCCTTAATAGATAGCAGGTGTCGAGTCTCATTAAACCTCGATAGATAGCTATCTATCGAGCAGCTGTCGAGAAGCTGTCTGTAGGTATCCAGCAGGTGTTAAGCTATTTGTCCAGCTATCTGTCCAGCTTTAGTAAACACCTTTTCTTTACTTGTTTCTTGGTCCAATCTTCATGGCTTAAATACTAGACTTGAACAACATGTTCTTTGAAGTATTAAACACATTCTAGATCTACCAAAATACAAGTAAAGTGCGTTTTTTCAAAGGATTAGCCAATTACATAAAATATGTCCTTAACATATACCCCTTTTAATGATTTCCTTTAAAAGCTTTTAATAACATGTGGAAATTACATTTTAACTCAAAATAAATGTGATCCTGCGTGAGCCTTGAAACAGTTAGGTCTGTGGACCCATGACAAAGTTTAATGTTTGTGAGGTTGAATCAAAATGGAATCATCTTATTTTGTTGCAGAGAAGATGCAATGAATAATAGTGTGAAATTAACCCAGACCTGTAAAGTTAGTGATTTTATTTGTAAAGTTAGTGATTTTTGGCATTGGAGATGATATTTAAATGTAACTAAGATGTAAATTTCCCAGGCTGGTTAAGTTTTGAACTAAACCATTTAGACTTGTGACATGTAGCATAGAATCATATGACAGATCAAGGGATATTAACTTGGAAAGCTCAGAAAATTTTGACGAAATCTGGCAAAAAAAAAAAAACTAGTGGAGAGGTTGAGATATGTCAACCTAGAAAGATGGTTGTTCTTCTCACTTCCCACTACAATTCAAAATCCCAAATCACCGTATCTCAACCCATTTTTGGCAAGACATTGAGACACCACAAAAACCACAGTCACTGCCACCAAATCTCTGCCAAACCACCACCAAAACTTCCACCAAACTCCACAGATTGCACAAAGTGATCAAACCCATAAGGCCATAACCATCAATTTCTTTAACACACTCAAATTCTTCACATGAATTCAATCCTCATCAAAATCAAATTCCAAAAACCCATTAAACCCCATTCAATGAGAAACCCATAAATTCATTACAAAAAAAAAAATTAATAAATAAAATTGAGGAACCCATAGACCAAAATCAAACCCCAAAAATCCATCAAAGTGATCAAACCCTCATCAAAATCAAATCTCAAAAACCCATTAAACCCATTCAATTAGAAACCCATAAACCAAAATCAAACCCCAAAAACGCATAAAATCCTTATTCAATGAAAAAGCCTAGAAACCAACCCACAATCGCAAGCTTTAGCCATGGAGCGGCAATTTTTGGTGGCAGAGTGAGACCGGTGGAGAGGAATGAGTTGGATGTGGCGCGGCTGTGCTGGGCATGAAAGATGTGGTCGGGTATCTGAGAAGAGAGAGAGAGAGAGAGAGAGAGACACTACAACAAAAGTGGACTATGGTGACGAAACGTTTCGTCACCACATGTCCTTATTTCGTCACCAAAGACATATGGTGACGAAACCTCATTCGTCACCTAAGCCCCGTCACAGAATGTCTTGGTGACGAAAATTTTTCGTCACCAATAAAAATATGATAGGTGACGAAATATTTTCGTCACCAATAAAAATAATAGGTGATGAAACTTTTTCATCACCTAATATTTTGCGTCACCAAACCAATGATTTTTCATTTGTAATTTTTTTTTATTTGACCATATAAGGAGACGAAATATTTCGTCACCAATGGTTACTTGCCATTACATTAACCTGTTCATTTCCAACCACTTCCATAAACAAATCATCCATATAATTCCAACCACATTCATAAACAAATCATCCATTAATTTCCAACCACATCCATAAAAAAAAATCATCCATACAATCTACAAAGGAAATAAAGAACCATTATACTTTTAAAACCATTGAACCGAGTTGTTCACAAAATAATTACAACCATTTATGTATAAATGATGTCTTCTCATACTTTACAAAAAGTGATATGAGTTCAAGTTGCACCACAAAAACACTCTTTGCCACCAATCTCAAATCCTGCACAAGTATAAAGAAAAATACATCAATGCTGTATCTATTGAAAGGAGCAACTACTTGTACAAATAATCACAAGATTGCCTAAAATTCATCTAAATTTGATACATTGATATTACTATCATGGATCCAACTTAAAAATAAAGTTTGATACAAGGAATATGTTGCCTAACATGTTAAAAGTTTCAATATCACTAGTGTGGCAAACACTAAGCTTATACTGAAACTCTACTAAGTGATCTATTTATAGAGAAGAATTCAAATATGCCTTTAATGGCTTCAAAGTTCATTATTCCTTTAAATTGCTCCAAAACAACAAAAGATTAGAGAAATTACCAATAACAACAAAAGACTTATAGTCCAGTCCATTTAGATTGCAAACCTATATCCCTGATAAGATGTACAAAAAAAAAAAAAAGAGTCATAACTATTAGTAAGACAATGCCAAAAATGTCCACAGAAAACCCAATTACATAATGTAACTAGTTATGCTATCTAAATCACATAACCGAATGAAAAAGTACTAACTGTACTGCACAAACATGACCCAAACAACTAGAATCAAATAGAGATAGAGACAAAGAAATATAGTACCTCAACAGTCCAAAATAAAGAAAATCTAGAGAATATCCAAGAGGACCTAAACCATTTGCAACCAAAAAATGTTTGTAAGACCTCAAAATTCCACAAATATCCAAGACAATGAGAGGTTAATAAACATTGCTTATTAGGTAGGAAAATAAAATGCTAACCAAGGTGTGTTCTAGTTAGTAGATGAGCTCCTCCCTAATCGCCAAAAATGTCATTGAAACTCTTGCTCCTCAAAAATTGTATGATGCTAGCTATTTGAGTATTTTGCAAATATTCAATATAGAGTACTTACTATATACTAAAGTCACTTGCCCTTCTCTTTTTGCTTTAGTGCACTAGTACACTACAAATAATTTTAAGTAAAATGAATCATAGATTGTAATAAGATGTGCATGCACATATCAAGTAATAAGGCTACATGCGTGTGTGTATGTGTATATATACATATATATATATATATATATATATATATATTATAGGTGATTAACCATAAATTAAATTAATTGAAAATTTTAAATTTAGGTTATGTGGACTGTGTGTAACTACTCAATTATGAGCATGACTACCACTACCCCTGCACATGGACAAGCCCCCAATCATCACACCCGTTTGAATTGCAAGTAGTCATTATTTTATTTTGTGTTAAATACTTAAAGTTACTACAATGGAAGGCAGTCCCAAAAGTGTAGGGCTTGTGGGACTCTATGACTCTATAATCTATTTGCCTTTCTTTTTGAGAATGAACCCAGGTGCACTTGCACCTATATATCTTTTCATTTTTCCCATTAAGCACAAAACCAAAGTACCCTTATTAGCAAAAGTTTCTAACAGCCACTTTCTCTCTTTTGAACCTTTTCATTCAAACAAACTCAACTGTCAAAAAAAACCAATAGATCAAACCAAAAGAACCAATAGAGCAAACCAACAGTTGAAATTTGAAAAAAAAAAATTTACAATCCAATTGTAAAATTTAACAGTTTCAAAAAAAATATTTTACAATCCAAAGTACAAGGGTACCTTCACTGAGTGTTTCATCTTTATCTTTATGTCTATCTTAAGCTTTTAGATGTAATAAATATAAATATAATGTTATATAAGTAGGACAAAATATATGATAAGTTAGGCATTTTACCAATTCCAAACCATTTTCCAATCAAAAAAGTATAAAAGAAATATTGGATCAATCTCAATATTTCTAAAAATAACTCGTCAAATTTTGTGTGTATCTAACATTTTCTCGTACCCACTATAAATCTAACCAATAAAATATTAAAATCCATTATTAAGCACAACCTGGAACTGTCCTATCTAGCTAGTGTCCCTACAAGTTGAAAGCTATTGACACAATCCCATGTACTTATTTAAGAGTTTTCTTTTTTTACTTTTTTCCCTGAGACCTGTGCTTTCATTCAACAAAACCACGTGTAAGACATTTGTTACATATTGCATTAAATTAATGCTTACAACCATATGAATCTTCGAAATCTTCAAACTTTTTGGATTTACATATAAATGGGACTAGATCAAGTGGAAGGCAAGTGTTGCGGCTTCATATGCTTATTTTTGAGTCACATGGATTGCCCATACTTGAAAGATAAATTAATTAAGGTTCTACAAAATTTAATTCCATGCTTATCAGTGTGGGACTTGAATACCGGAGTGCGAATAGCTCCCCTTTCATAATCATCACGTGAATGAATGTGTTAAAGACTCTTTCATTCACAAAATAAGTAATTTCATTATACAACATTCATGTGTGTGTGTGTTGTTGGGACGTACAAAAATCCTCGGCTTCCTCGCCTTTTAAACCGATACATAAAGTAACAAAGCACATAACATAAAAATATCAAAATTTAAGTTTCCTTTCGATTTCCCTCACTTCCTAAGCAACCAAACAGACTAATAATTAGCCACTACTAAATTATCCAACAACATAAAAATCATGCATGTCCAAAAGATGATTGTCCCCAAAATTTCACCTAGAAAACGTTGCACATTTCACCACAGTCAAAATTTAATTTTGAAGAAACTAAAATTTGACAGATTCCTCAGCTTTTTAAACTAATACACAGCAGAACAAAGCATATATAACATAAAAAGATCAAAACATTCATTTCCTTTCGAATTTGCCCAATTTCTAAGCAAATAAACAAAGACTAAAAAAAATTTAACTAATACCATTTCTCCAGCACTCCACTGTTTGGCTACTCAGAAAAATGAAAGGAAAAAAAAAACATTCACATGGGTTTCGATCAAAGCCACCACCAACGCCAAAATTTGACACACATACAATTGGGCATCATACCCGGCCATCCTCAATGGACAAAATTTCAGATGGGTTTCGATTGGGATGAATAAACTTTGGGGGAAAATCGAAGCATACCTGAAATGGGTTTCCTTGCGTCGGTGAAATCGACGAATGAACTCTCCTCTTTACTAAAAATTTCGCAAAGAGAAATACAATTCATACAAATAGAGAGAGGATTGGTGAGAGAGAAAGAGAGAGAGGATCTATGAGAGAGAGAGAGAGATAGAGCTTACCGATTGATGAGGAAGGCTAAGAGGCGTGAGGTCTGTGTGTATTTGGGTTTTGTTTAGGCGTGAGGTCGAGAGTTTTTTTTTTTTTTTTAAGAAGGTGGGAAGCTGAAACTTGAAAGGCTAAAAGGTGGGTATTGGGTTTTGTTTAGGCGTGAGGTTGAGAGTTTTTTTTTTTTTTGAGAAGGTGGGAAGCTGAAAGGCCAAAAGCTGAATAAAAAAAATAATTTTGAAGGCGCTGAAAATTGGGCATGGGCACCGCGCAAAAAATTGAGAGCGCGCTATTATATTTGGTGACAAATTTGGAATTTCGTCACCCAAGTTAGGTCTTTGGTGATGCAAATAAATATTTCGTCACCAATTTAAATATCTTTAGTGATGAAATATTGATTTTGTCATCTATTTAAACTATTTGGTGACGAAATCTTCTTTTCCTCACCTAATGCTAACATCCAGTGACGTAATTTTTTATCCTCACCAGATTTCGTCACCATAGCCCACTTTTGTTGTAGTGAGAGAGAGAGTTGGTGGGGTTTTGAAGAGAGAGAAGGATTTGTAATTTTGGTAGTACACGACACTAAAGGGCTGTTTGGTTTTTAAAAAACCATCACTCATCACTCCTCAGTCAGTTTTCATCACTCATCACTCTATAACTCATCACTTATCACTGAAAATACCACAACTTCCTAAGGTGGCATGTTTGACACTTGTTTCCAATTTTGATAACTCAAAAAATTTTACTTTTTATGGGACCCACGGATTGACATGGTGCAACTTTTACTCTTTTTTTTTTTCCTTCAACCCCCAATACCCAAACTCATTGAACCTAGTGAAAAAAAAAAAAAAAAAAAAAAAAAAACCAAACCTAGAAACCCAATGTCAAAAGGAAAGAAAAAAAGAAAAAAGAATAGAGAAACCAAGCCTAGACCCAACGTGAAAGAAAAAAAACAAAAAAAAAGAATCCAAACCCAGAAACACAATGTGAAAAGGAAATAAAAGAAAAGAAGAAGAAGAAAAAGACCAGACCTAGCGTGAAAGAAAAAAGAAGAAGAAGAAGACCAGATCGGATTTGACTACTCTCTAACTGTGGGTCCCTCAAATATGTGTGTATTTACCAAAATGTCATCATAACTCTGTTTCCATAATTCAAAAACACCTAAAAGTTGTTTTCAGTTTCCATAACTGATCACTCAAAAATTAGAGAATTGAGTGATGGAAACAAAAACTAAAAACAAATCCAAACAAACCAAACAGTTGTGGGACCCACCAGTTTTGAGTGATGGGTGATGAAAACAGAGTGATGGGTGATGGAAAACACTAAATCCAAACAGCCCCTAAGTAGTAGGGCTTTTTATTTATTTATTTAATTTTTTTCCCCAAGTCTTTGTTCAGCTAACAGGAGTAATTTCAAAGATCCTAATTTCTCTATACTTTTATTGAAAGTATGAAATGTTTGTAAAGCGTTTTCTTTAAACTTCGATATTCTACAATCAACATCCTAATTAAATGTCACAATGTTTAAGTTGATTAACTATGATTATAGAATGTGGATGTGATTGAGATATCATCTTTTATCCTTAAGGGTCCATTTAGTTGGAGGAGTGGAAAAGTGGTAGGATAGAAAATGGTAGGAGGATGGAAAAGTGGGAGAATAGAAAATATTTCAATTTTTCTCCTTTTTGTTTGGTTGGGAGTGGAAAAGTGGACAATTAAATATACTCATACACCCTTATTAAAAAATGACGGCCAATTAAAAAAAAAGTTACAAAAAAAAAAAAAAAAGCAATCACCCAATTTATTAACAAATAAAAATCATGTCTAGTTAAAAAAAAAAAAAAAAAAAACAAACAAACAAAAAAAACAACTATCACACCCACAGCTTGGGGGGGGGGGGGGAAGGCAACATCCAAGAAAGAGAAAAAAAAAAAAAAAAAGGAACTAGACATGTGCATTTTTGTCTATTAAGCAGTCTCATTTTCTCTCTTCAGTTTTCTCTTCATTTTGGGGAGAAAAACATTTTGGTGGGCCCGAGGAGAAAACATCTAGGCTCCACCATTTATTTTCTTTCCTTCCTACCCAACCAAACACACTCCAAAAAAATTTTCATTCCCATTTTCTCTCCAAATTTTTCCATCCACCCTGTTTCACCTCCAAACAAACACACTCTTTGGAATATATAAGGTAGGAATAGGATAGTGAATCAGAGCTCTTCCTTCTAATCATTAAGGCAATTGCTTATGCGCCAAATAGAAGAAATTAAGTCCAATAATTTATTCTTGTACTTATATAAATATCCATATTAAAATATATTTCATAGCCATTTTTTTAAAAAGAAAAGTGGTCCATATTTGACTAAAAAAAATACCCTTAAAGAATAGCCTCTGGGTTATCACTACAATAAAAAATGTTTATTACAACAAAAAAAAATTTGTTGCACATTAGAGTTATTGCAATTTTGATGTAATAATATATTTATTCTTGTAGTAAACAATTTACTACCTCGAATATCTTGTAGGAATAGGCTATTATTTCACAAATTTTATTGCAATAGATTGAAGATAATTGACAAAAATAATTTGGATCAAGTTATTGCAACGATATCTTCATTGTAATAAATAATCGTTTCATACTTTTCATTACAATAGATGGCAAAATAATTGGTACTAGATTATTATAATAATATATTTGTTGCAGCTTCATGTTTGTCATTGCAATAAATTATAAAAATAATTGATATTTAGCTATTGCAATGATATATTTATTGCAATAAGTTGTTACTTTGAAATCTCTATTATAATAGATTGCAAAATTATTTAGTATTAATGTTTCTATTGCAACTAAAAATTATAAGTTATTACAACTAATTATTATTAATGTAATAATTTAATACTTTTAAGTTATTATTGCAACGACTTTTAATTTGTGGATGTGAAATTATGTCTAATACTGCTATACTAATTTTGTTGTATTAACACTTAATGTAATAGACTTATTTTGATGCGGTGAGTATATATTAAGTTATTTCAACATGTAAATATATAATATACCTCCTAGTCCTCTTTTTCTTTTTGTTGTTGTAGTTTAAGTGCATATTTCACAAATTTATGTTCATCCTCCAAGGCTAACAACTACAGAAAATTTCAGGCATCCATCAGCATATTAGCAAGTTTGACAAACATGAACATAAAAATTAATAAACAAAGAGGATGAAAACAAGTTTGACATCGATTAGCATATTACCCTATTCTGTGTCAACTTAATTGATTTCTCCAAAACTTTGAGCTGTTGCCTGTTGGCATTGAAAAAGTAAGAACAGGATATTATTATATTTTATATATATAGTTTGGTTACATTATTTTTTCTGCGTGGTACTATTTTGCTTGCAGAAGTTTTTAAGATTCAACTCTCATAATTTGACTCTTTGATTTTTTTTTGGGGGGGAAAATATACTATAAATATCTTTAGCAAGCGCTTAATATAAAAGTTATGGCACTGGTGAGCTTCATACTAGCAAGGAGTTTTATGATATTATAGTTGTTGGCAACTTGGAATGTTGTGTCATAAAATTCATTTTAGCATTTTCTTTATATTTTCCTTCCGTATCACATTTATTTATTTTATTGGCTGTTCTGACATTGGATATTCCTTCTTTGAGTTTCATCTCTAGCTGCTCTAGGTCTGGAAAAGTTAGACAAGTTAATTTAGCTACTCCTAAATTCCTGCAAATTAAGAAGAAAATTATATTAAACTCTTTGTTATGATTTGAGGTTAGCAGAAGTACATTCATATGAACAAGAAATAAAAGAAAAAAGAAAATTAAAAAAATAATTTTTTTACTATTCATTTTCCACTTGAATTTAGAAATAAGGAAAGTGGAAATCATTCAATATCATCCTTTAGATTTTGGACATGACGTTCAACTATTGTAGATTGTTGGGGTTGGTTTTGCATCGACAAATCAAGTTGATATGTTTTTGGTAGTTCTCTGTTTGCCAAAAACGTTCATAATATTAATTCAAGAAATATTTTGAGTTGCATACATGTAGTCATATAAATGCATAGACTGCATATATATTAATGAAAAAAATTATTTCATTAACATGAGAGTCATCGTAATAGTTTATGCAAAGTGTTGCAATAAAATTCGAGGTAATAGATTTGTGCTACAAAAAATTTCATTGAAATAAATTTTAAATATTTTACTGACAATTTTGATGTAATAATATATTTTCTGTTGTAATAAAAAATTCTACATCGAATATCTTTTAGCAATTGACTATTATTTCACAAATTTTATTGCAATAAATTGAAAATAATTGACAAAATTAATTTGGGTCAGGTTATTGCAACAATATCTTCATTATAATAGATAATTGTTTCATATTTTTCATTACAATAGATGGTAAAATAATTAGTATTAGATTATTGTAATAATATATTCTTTGCAGCTTCATGTTTGTCATTACAATATATTGTAAAATAATGAATATTTAGTTATTGCAATGATATATTTGTTGCAATAAATTTTCACTTTGAAATTTCTATTGTAATAGATTACAAAATAATTGGTATCAAGTTATTATAACGATTTCTTCAATTTAAGTTATTGCAAAAAAAAATATTCTTAATGCAATTTAGTATTAATGCCTCTATTGAAACTAAAAATTATAAGTTATGACAACTAATTATTATTAATGTAATAATTTACTACTTTTAAGTTATTATTGCAACAATTATTAATTTGTAGATGTGATATTATGTCTAATACTACTATACTAATTTTGTTGTATTAACATTTCATGTAATAGACTTATTTTGCTAGAGTGGGTCTACTTCCCTGTTAAACAGGCCGGTTTGCACATTATGTTTTTAAAACCATGTTATACCCTAATGAAAACATCATAAAACTAGCAATTGATATTCCTCATACGACTTTTTTTGTTGTGGTCTAATGTCTAGAGTTAGTTCTAATCTCAACAATCCTTTAATTCCTTGAACTAATGCAGCAAAACATAATTTTTAATGGCATAAAAAATTTTGTCCAACAGCGCATAAATGCATGTAGATATCAGTAATGGGCGGTTGAGAAGAAAGGAGTAAAGGGAGGAAGAAAAGAAATAATACCGCAAAAAGCAATAACTTATTTTTTGTGAATGTATTAAAAAGTGTATTAGTCTCAAAAGTTTATAACTCAATTGAAATTTATTAGTGTTTCTAACCGGAACGTCCAGGGTTCAAATCCACCTTTTCTAACTATCCTATTTAGCATGTAGAGGGAGTAATGTATGTGGTTTTTTTCTTTTTATTTTGGGGGGGAGGGGTGTGAGAAGTACATTGTGTTAGCATTAATCATATTCATTCATAATATATTTTATTTTTCTAATAAGTTTATATTGAATATCTTAGTGACGTTGTGAGTCTTGTGACAAGATCATTGTAGCATTCTGTATAATTTCTTTTGTGAAATACGATCAAAATGGCAAAATACTCATTTCTCACAAACTTTTCAGCAAAATCCCCCCTGTCTGAAATTATTTAGAGATATACCCTTGTTTTGAAACTCGATTTTTGGACAATTGAATTATAGCGAAATGAAACTAAAAAAAAAAAAAAAATTGTGGAACTCAAGTTCCATTCAAGGAACTCAAGTTCATGGAACTCGAGTTTCTAGTGTGGAACTCGAGTTCATGGAGCTCAAGGTCCTTGGAAATATTCAAGTGGAACTCGAGTTCCATGAACTTGAGTTCTTTGAATGGAACTCAAGTTCCACAATTTTTTTTTTTTTTAAGTTTCATTTCGCTATAACTCAATTGTCTAAAAATCGAGTTTTACATTGAAACTCGATTTTCTAAAAATTGAGTTTCAAAACAGGGGCATATCCTAAATAGTTTCAGACATGGGGCATTTTGCTGAAAAATTTGTGAGAAATGGGTAAAACCCCATCTTGGGTAGAGGGCCATGTGAACAAATCCATCAGCCTAGGAATTCATTACATTCTAAGAAAAAAAAATGTTACATCCCTTGTAACTGAAAAACAATTCTTTAGCGTGAGGAATAATACATTTTGTTTCTAAATCAATAAAATTCTAGTGCAAGTGAGCAAAGCATGAAAAACCATGTAAAATATTTGTCATGGTCAGAAATAAATCAATGAAAAAAATTTATCTTCTTAGACATTTTACCCATAAGCAAAAAATAAATCAATGGAAAATGTTTTTTCCAAAATCAACCACATAGATAAAAAGTACTCACAGAGCTTTGGCCATGTTGTTCAAGAGCTCCTCAAAATCCTCAAAGAAAATAGACATTCAACCAAAAAATCTGGATTGTTCTCATCTTGCAGCAGTTTTTGAAGTTGTTCAAACTGGTCATTAAAATATTCCCTTTTTTACCACCAAAACCCATTAAATAGAATTCCTCTACCAATCCAAATATAAACAAATAAAAATACCAGAAAAACAAATGGACACCATCTCTGTGATTGGTTTCTAATTCTTAAGAGTGTGAGATTTATTACGGCGAGACTAACTAGAAAACAAAAGTGTGTGCCTTTATGTAAAAGGCTTTTAACAATATATGTCATTTGTTGAAAAAAAAAAAGTAAAATTAATAAAATTAATTTTTTTTTGAAAGCAAACCCAATTTCGATTAATTAGAAATGGAAATAGAATCCAAATACAAAGTCTCTAAGGCTGGTGGTGGTGAATCTTCAAACCAAACAATATCCTCACTACGATGCCTAGCATAGCGAGCTAAAGAATGTGCTACACTATTGGCACTATGTCTGATACTACAAAATTCCACATCGCAAACTTCCAGCCATACAACAAATATCATCATAAAAATTCCCCAGTCGAGACCAATCTACCTGAGCTGAAGAAATGGAATTCATTACATTCATATTGTCTCCTTCCACCATCAACTCTGAAAACCCAGCCTCTATTGCAAATTCCAGAGCTTGTCTACATGCTAAAACCTTTGCCTCTTCGCTATCCATTACTGCTGTACCCTTTGACGATAATGCTGCCATAACCTGTCCCCTTTCATTCTTAATAATAACCCCAACACGGCAACACCTGAAGCTTTCATGTCTGCAAAAACTGCTACATCAAAGTTGAGCTTATATACTATTCCTTCGGGTGGCTGCCATGACTGTGAGAGACCATTAGAAACTGGTATCACAAGCTGTGTTTGTGCCGCTTTATACTCCGCTATAAGGCTGCTAGCTCACGCATTAAGCCTACCAGGCTCTTGCAGATGTCCTCCATGCAAGACCATGTTGCATTGATTCCACATTAGCCAACCTTACACCAGGAAAAACTCAAGTTCCTCCTCGGGTAGCTTATGCATCAGATTCTGAAATAGTTGCATCATATTGCCTTGATCAGTCAGACCCTTCTGCAAACTTTGGTTTGGGCATCTAACCCACACGGCCTGAGTGGCTCCACACTCCCACAAAGCATGTATTACTGTTTCTGGGAAGCGTTGGCAGATTGTGCAAGTATCATCTTCAATAACCCGTCGTTGCTGCTGCTTCTCATAAGTAGGTGAAATATTGTGACAAGCTCGCCAACCAAACATTTTTATCTTGTTTGGGATGTGAAGCTTCCAAATCCTTGCCCAAACCTTACTTCTGGACACCGGAACTGACCGTTCCCCCACCCGGCTAGTCTCTTTTAGCAATATCCTTGCTGTGTGGTAACCTAACTTTACCAAGTACCTCCCATTTTCATTATGCTGCCAAACCAACACATCTGGTACACACCATCGACTTAGAGGAATCCGATAAATAGCCTCAACATCATACCTGTTAAACACCGTGTCTATTAAGCCATGGTCCCATAGGAAGGTTGTCCAATCTATCAACTCCGACACATACCAGTCTGCTTCTACTTCATTTGGTGGGACTAGAATTCTGTTGGTTGGATGGCATGGAAGCCACTTGTCTGATAATACCCGAATGGAAGAACCGCTACCCACTCTCCAGCAACATCCTTTCCTTAAAATGGGTTTAGCCGCAAGTAAACTCTTCCAAACGTACGAGCTATGTGGATTATCAACAGCCTCCAAAAAGGTGCACCAACGAAAGTATTTTGCCTTAAAACATCTATAGAGAAGAGAGCCTTGGTCAGTCAAAATCCTCCACCCTTGCTTTGCCAGCATAGCTAGATTGAAGCTTCACATATCTCTGAATCCCATATCCCCTCCTTCTTTGGTTGAACTAGAGACTCCCAACTCTTCCAATATATCATCTTCTCATCGCCACACTGACCCCACCAAAACCTTGCACACATCATATTTAATTCATCACAAAGTTTCACTAGTAATTGAAACACTCTCATCGTGTATGTAGGAATTGATTGAGCTACAACTTTGATTAGAACCTCCTTCCCAGCTTTAGATAGCAATTTTCCTTTTCACCCCTGAATCTTCTTCCAAACCCTCTCTTTAAGAAAAGAGAAAGCTTGATATTTGACCTTCCAATCAAAGTGGGCAGCCCCAAGTAGGATTCAAATTTTTCCACTTCCTTCACCCCCAACACATTTGTAATCCAATCACATTGTGCCCCCGTTGTATTGCTACTACAGAAAATTGAAGATTTTTCTAAATTATATTCAGTGGCTTCTAGCCAATGTATCAATTTAGAAAAATAAATAAAATTAAATTAAACTTCATTACTTAGCACTTAAATTTTTTTTTTTAAATGTGTATGTTGACTAAATTGTAATTGATATAAATGGTTATAGAGGGTTATTTGTAATACGAATCATGTTAGGATTGCAATCTATTGTGGTTGGATAGCTGGATTCAAGGTACTATGGCCTCCAAGAATTGGGAAGGAAATAGTGAGAGAAAGAAAGAGAAGGAAAGAAAAGAAGAACATATCAGATTAACAATTTGCTTGGTTCCCAATGTACAATTCCGTGGCTACTTAAACCACCACACAGCTGTCCCCAACCCACTAACTCTAACTAGCCCTTAACTGCCCCTGCACGGTTACTAACCAATGTCCTAACTAACCCAACTAACCCGTGTAGCCTCCAACACTGCTATACAAGCCTCAAGCCTCTTATGTACACCTGTGCACTGAATTCACTAACACACAACATTATTATTCAGACACTACCCTTCAACATACAACCCATCATACAAACAGATACACCTACATACAAACTGCAGAACTATGCTTAACAAATCAAAACCTTTAGGAATGTCATGTTGTTTATAAAAAATATGATTGGTTTTGACATTTCCCCAAATCTAGAATTAGATCGTTTTAATTTACCCTAAAAGATTAGACTTTCACTCATCTAATTATTTAAGTTCATTGTTCCATATTTATCAAAAAAAAAAAAAAGTTCATCGTTCTATAAATAATTGCAAATTACATGATTGATCCTAGTATTCCATCTTCATCAAAAATAATTTTCAAAATACCAAAATAAACCAAAAAAAAAAACAAATATAAACTAAATCTCAAAATCCAATTTTCTATCTTTTAATTATAATTAAATTTTCAAAATCTAAGAAGAATCAAATTAACAAATTAAATTTTTTTTAAAAATTATTGAATATTGATGACATGAGCACGGTCAAGTTGAAAATCTGGTCTCCTAACCCAATTTATCAACTCATGTAAACCAATACAAGGTGTTGGGTGGAGTTGAAGCAGGTACTTATGTTCATTCGCTATTGGGTGGTGGGCGTAGATAGAAAGTTAAACAATCAGTAACTTATAATTGAATAAGAACAGCAAAATACAAAAATGTCAAAACCAAATTGAAATAAAGAAAACCACGTTAAACATAAAATTGAGATTGCAATTTTTTTTTTCAAAAGAAAATGTCAAATATAGGAACCTGTTGCTATGGGCGTATAACATCAAACGCATGCAAATGAATCAGAGCCATTTCAACTCAATTTCTTTAGGTGTAATAGTATACTGCATATATTAAAATCTATCTATATAACTCGTAAGTACTCGTTTTAGCTAATAATTGTTTGGGTTTTATCTCATTGATTGGATTCAACTATATGAAAATGTTAGCGTACAACTTTCAAGTTGATGTTAATTTTTCTAAGCAAGTCAAACATATTTCAGTCCTCACAATCTGATGTAATTGCTTAAAATATGTTGGGTCTCAAATAATATTATCACAAATATTATCCATTCAAACAACAATCACACACAAAAACATAAATATTTACATGGAAAACCCTTTTCTCTTGAAAGGAAAAAACCACATGACAAACTCCGAGTCAATTTCATTATTATCAAATCAATTACAAAATTTCCTGTGTATGTCTCACGACAAAAGAAAAATCTCTTTTGTTTTTCTTTGCTCTCACATACACTCTCTTTGTAACCTTCTTATTTTTCTTTGCTCTTACACCCACTAATTATATATCTAGAAGACAACAATACTTTGCTCTCTCCTCTCTAGTTTTCTGTTCTTCTTCTTTCTCTTTTCCATGTTGTGAAGATGTTAAATGCAAAGATGCTAAATCCAAAGATGCTAGAAGTCAAAAGAAGGAATCGAAGTTAGTGCAGTGAAGTGTAGTGCATAAGTGTAGTGAAGTGCATAGACTACTGCATAAATGACATGAGGAGCTACCTAAATTGCAAGACCTGCTGTGTATTGATTGTACTACATGTAGTTTATAGAAGATTAGTTATTTATGTTCACACGTGATTAAATCCGCATGCCATAACTGATTACCTCATAATGTGGAAATTAGTTTTCCTTTTCTGTTGCTATATATATAGGACCTCTTGTATAGTTTTTTCATTCATTGAATAATAACAGAAATCATTCTAGAAACTTCTCTTTGGTTTTTCTCTCTAAGCTTTCAAGCTTTTCTTTCTTTGTTCTTTGTGTTCAACTCTTACATGGTATCAAAGCTTGAGCTTCTTTCAATGGCGTCCAATTCTAAACCACCTTCATCGCCAACCTCTTAGTGTGAGCTTTCACCAATGGAAGATCCTCGTAGTCCATTCTTTTTGCATTATGGTGAAACACCTAGTGCGATCTTAGTTTCTCAAGCTAATGGGCCACAAATTTCACATCTTTGGAAGCAAATTTCTACTGTGATGTGGGGAGATCCAATAGTCACTACCTACTTCATAGGGCTTCAAGCTTTGTGGGATCAATTGCTGAATTTCAGGCCTTTACCTTATTGTACTTGTGGTAAATGCTCTTGTGGTGTGAATGATAAGATCCCCAATTTTCAGCATCAAGAGTCTCTAATGTAATTCCTCAATGGGCTGAATGATTCTTACTCTCAGGTGATAACTTAGATTCTCATGATTGAGCCTATTCCTTCAATAGACAAGGCTTTTTCTTTGGTGATTCAAGAAATAAGGCAAAGGTCTTTGGGATTCAATTTGGGCTCATCAGTTGAGACTACTGCTCTTGCTGTTAAAAATCAGAACTTTAATCAAGGTTTTGGATTTGCAAGCAATAATAGCAAGAATTTCAAAGGAGATTCTGGGAGAGGAAGGCTTTTATGTAGTCATTGTGGTAAGGTTGGCCACATTATAAAAAAGTGCTACAAGCTAGTTGATTTTCCACCAGGCTATAAGCAAAAGGGAAAGGTTGCAATGGCTAATCAGATCAGTATTGAAGCTGATTCATCTTAGTCTGAGGTTTCACACAGAGCAACAACAATTTTCCTTTTACATCTAAGCAATGCCAATAGCTGATTTCTATGCTTAACACTCATGCCTTCTCATCTAGTTCCAATGATGGTGTTTATGCAGCCAACTCTGCAATTAACCCAACTGCAACTTTAGGTAATTCTTGTGGCTTCTTTCAAGAATCTACAGTTTTAAGCATGCAACATTTTGTATTTGCTGCCAATCCTGTGAACAAGACTGCCTTTAATAGTAAAACTGGGGTTCTTGATATTGGGAATACAGATCAAATCATCCACTCCATCACTTTATTCACTAAAATCACTAGTTCAATATCTACTTTCATTCAATTACCTAATGGTGAGAAAGTCACTGTTACACACATAGGAACAATTCGAGTAACTTTCACTTTGGTTCTTGAAAATGTTCTTTGTGTTCCCTCTTTTTCATTCAATCTAATTTTCGTTAGAAAATTGACCAAGTCCTTTTCCTATTGTCTTGTTTACTTTCAAATTTTTGTTTCATACAAGACCTTTCTTGTTGGAAAACAATTGGAATGGGTAAATTGCACAACAATCTTTAATTGTTGCAAGCTTCAACAGGTTGCAAATCTATTTCAAGAGTTTCTTCTATTTTGCAGTCAGTTTTTAGTTCCTTTGTTAATTCTGTTTCCAATATTCTTGTTGTTTTTAACCCATATCTTTGGCATCTTAGACTTGGGCATGTTTTTTACAATAGGCTCAATACTTTACGCAATGTACTTCTTGATGTGATTCAATTTCATAACAATAAAGATTGTGTTCTTTGTCCCATTGCTAAACAAAGAAAGCTTCATTTTCCTTCCTTTAATCATATTTTTGAAAATTCTTTTGATATTTTACATTGTGATGTCTGGGGTCCTTTTGCCAAATCTACTTGAGAAGGTTTCAAATATTTCCTTACTATTGTTGATGATGTCACTAGATCAACTTAAGTTTATTTGATGAAATCTAAGTCAGATGCTAGACCCTTGGTAGTTTCTTTTTACAATATGACATGTACTCAGTTTCACACCAAAATTAAAGTGTTTAGGACTGATAATGCTCATGAATTTCTTTTAAAAGATTTTTTTGCTGCCAATGGGATTACCCATCAGCATTCTTGTGTAGCCACTCCATAACAAAATTCAGTTGTGGAGAGGAAACACCAACACATTTTGAGCATGGCTAGATCTTTAAAATATCATACCAATGTACATCTTTATCTTTGGGGTGAATGTGTTCTTACGGCTGTGCATATCATAAATAGGTTGCCTTCACCTATTTTAAACAATAAGTCACCTTTTGAAAAACTTTATGGCCAAATTCCATCTTATGATCATCTCAAATTTTTTGGTTGTCTTTGTTTTGCTTCAACCTTAGTCCACAATAGATCCAAGTTTGATCCTAGGTCTGCTCCTTGTGTTTTTCTTGGCTATCCTTTTGGTGTTAAAGGCTATAAGCTTCTTAATTTGTTTACCAAAAGAATTTCTATTTTAAGGGATGTAATTATTCATGAAACCATATTTCCTTTCATATCCACTCCTTAACCAGAAATTCAAGCTTAATGACCTTGGAATTTTAAAATATTTTCTTGGTCTTAAAGTAGCTAGATTAGAAAAAGGGATCTTTTTTTGTCAAAGAAAATATGCAATTGAAATACTAAAAGATGCAGGGATAACAGCTTATAAGCCTTGCAAAGTTCCAATGGAACAAAATTTGAAGCTAAGCAAATATCATAGACAGCTGTTACTTGATCCTGGAATTTATAAGAAGTTGGTTGGTAGACTATTGTATCTCTCTATCACCATACCAAATTTAGCATACTCAGTGCTTAAGCTTAGCCAATTTATGTCTAAGCCTAGAAAGCCCCATTTTGATGCAGCTTACAAGGTTTTGCAGTATATCAAGGGATGTCCTGGTCAAGGAATTTTATTGTCTTCAAGATCACATTTTTATTTAAAGGCTTATACAGATGCGAATTGGGCAGCATGTGTTGATACTAGAAGATTAACAACTGGAAACTGTGTTTTTCTAAGAGAATCTCTAGTTTCATGGAAGTCTAAAAAGTAGTCCATAGTCTCCAGATCTTCTGCTAAGGCAGAATACAGGGCTATAGCTATGACGGTTTGTTGCTATATATCAAGGGATGTCCTAGTCAAGGAATTTTATTGTCTTCAAGATCAAATCTTTATCTAAAGGCTTATATAGATGCAGATTGGGCAGCATGTGTTGATGCTAAAAGATCAACAACTCGTAACTGTGTATTTCTGGGAGAATCTCTGGTTTCATGGAAGTCTAAAAAGTAGTCCATAGTCTCCAGATCTTCTGTAGAGGCAGAATACAAGGCTATAGCTATGACATTTTGTGAAATAACTTGGTTGCTAGCATTGTTGAAGGATCTTGAGTTTTGTCATCCACAACTAGCAATGCTTTTCAATGACAATCAAGCAACAATATACATATGGGAGAATCCTGTATTTCACGAAAGGACTAAACACATTGAAATTGACTATCACGTGGTTAGGGACAAGGTGCAAGATACAGTGATTAAGTTGTTTTACACTTCTACTCACACTTAATTGGTAAATTTACTCACAAAGGGGCTTAGTTCTCAACAATTAGCTTCTCTGCTTATCAAGATGAGCATCATCACTATCCATGGTTCTAGTTCTCATCTTGAGGGGGAATGTGAAGATGTGAATTGCAAAGATGCTAAATCCAAAGATGCTAGAAGTCAAAAGAAGAAGAGAAAGAAGTTAATGCAGTGAAGTGTAGTGCATCAGTGTGGTGAAGTGCATAGATTGTTGCATAGACGAGATGAGGAGACGCCTAAATTTCAAGACCTGTTGTGTGTTGTTTATACTACATTTTGTTTATAGAAGATTAATTATTTATGTTCACACGTGATTAATACACGTGCCATAACTGATTACCTCATAATGTGAAAATTATTTTTCCTTTTCTGTTGCTATATATAGAGGACCTCTTGTACAGTTTTTTCATTCATTGAATAATAAGAGAAGTCATTCCAAAAGCTTCTCTCTATTTTTTCTCTCTAAGCTTTCAAGCTTTTCTTTCTTTGTTAGCTTTCAAGTTTTTCTTTCTTTGTTCTCTTTGCTCAACTCTTACACACGTAACTCTCATTGGCTATCTTCTCGAAGGAAGCAACACTTTGCTCTCTCCTCTTTAGATATCTCCCAAGCAAAAATCTATTTTTTCTCTCTTAGTTTCACATTCTATATTCTCTCTCCCCATAGGGAGAATCCTTCAACCAAAGCATTGTCTATTTATAGGACTTCTTTTCCTAACCTTCTAGCACAAGGAATACATTAATTCTTTAATAAGGAACAAACTTTTCTTCCTCACCAAAGAATAGTCTTTCTTTCCTCACCAAGGAAACCTAAATTAATATTTCCATCTTCAACTAGGAAACCCAATTAAGATTCCAAGTCACAATTATAATTTGAGGCAATTTCCCAACAAAATATGCATTGGTGATTGAGTTTTATGAACTGAAAATTTCTCATTCGCAAATTTACGCATGTACACTTCATTTGTTTTGCCATGAGAATGTCAACAAAAAGTCAAATGTCTTTTTGTTTTATATTATATAGATATAGATGTAAATAGATTATCTCATTTTAATAGGAATTAAAATTATGGTAAAAAAAATCTCATTCCTTCCCCTTTTATAAGAAGGCTATTTGTCCATAAATTCAATCATTCTAGCCTAACCTTGTATTTACATCATTTGCTTATAAGCTCGATACCTCTTGAGTCCATCATTTTATAATGGTTATATTTAAGGATTTTTTTATTTGTGTTGAAATAGGCAGAGTTACAAAGATTATTTCATGGTTAGGATATATTTTAGAAAATTTTAAAGATATACGCCATGATAATGAATGGTAACTGATTTTATATGTGTGGAAATATGCATTTTTTAAATTTTAAAAAATTAACATTTGTTAAAAATAACTCCTATTATTTTTTTTATATAAAAAAATTTCAATTAATTTTAAAGCAATATGGGATTGATTGAATTCAATAAGGAGTCTAGTATATATTAACCCCAAATTCCAAATTAATAATTTTGTTCCATGTATTCTATTCCAAGCAGCAACTAAAGAAATTTAGAAAATGATTAGGCGGCTAGGTTAGTAAAAAATTACATGATTGTGAATTTATGAAGTTTTCATTTATCTAATAATTAAGTTTTATCTTATAAGAACTTCATGTGGGAAAAGAAAAAGTTTCCCAATTCTACTATCATAATAATATGGAAAATTCTCTTTCAACTTTGTCAAATATTGCATATCAAAACAAAGTTGACAAAAATGAATTTTTAAAATAAGGCATACTATTAAATCTCTCCTCCCAAACTACCAAATTATTATTATAAAGGAACACTATGTAGAGAGGAAAGAACAATAAAAAAAAAATAGAATGAATAGAATTTAAAGAAATTAAAGTTACAAAACTAAATTGAATATTAGGCAAAATTAGAGTATGTAATTTTCATTTAGCCTATAAAAAATTGTAATTTATATGTATAAGAATCTGTACATGTTTATGCTTATATGTTTATGTTTATATTATCTATAAGGGTAGAAGAAGGGTTATATTACTCAATTCATTACTACACATGATCTTTGAATCATGTTGGCTAGTGATAATATCGCTTGAATCTGGATTGATAGAGTTCTCTTGTCACTTTATATTTTTCATAATGGAATTGAATAAAGCTAAAAATTTAAATATATCTATTATATATAATGGGTCAAATTGGTGTGTGTGTGTATGACAGTTAAAATGGGTAATTAAGAACCAATTTCTAACAAGAGAGCAAAGAATAAAAACAAAAAAGACGCGTAAATATATCTATTATGTATATAGTTTTCCACTACTAATTTTATTCAAAAAGATAAAAACAAATAAAAAATCATTTCTTCTCTTCACTTGAATTTGATCATTTCAATATGAAAAAAGAAAATCATAAAATGTACAATGATGGTGGTGATGGCCATCCTATAGTGGCATGGCCATTGCACTGATGACTTTGAAATTGACACTCAAAAAAAAAAAAGATCTAAAAACTAAATTTGTGATTTTGAATGTCATTGGTTCGATCATTGCAAATATTATAATCGAGATTTTAGGGATTTGGACTTGTATAATTATTGTCGACGTCCTATGAATCATGTACATTATAGGAGACCCTCCCAATAATGATGGTTGTTTCTCATTTGATGTTAACACTAACTACTCCATTGTTTCTTTTTGAAGAACCACCTAAAATTAAAGGAGCACTCATTGTTATAATATTTAAAAGAATAATGCTAGAGATACAAACTTTTTTACAAAAAAATTTACAAACTACGGATGTGTTGAGTGGTTATTAGTAGATAAAGAGATGATGTTAATGGTGGGCCTAGTTGAAAACTAATAAAAAGTTGTCCACATTAATAGTTTGTAAAAATGTTGTAAAATAATTTGTGATTGTAACATTATTCTATTCAAATTCTCAATTGCATTTGGAGCGGTATTAACAATAAAGTTAGATGGCGTAATTTCAATTTAGCATATAAAAAATTTAATGTAGATGTAATGTATATGTATATGTATATGTTTATATTAATGCTTATGAAGTTTTTATTAAAAAAAAAAAAAACCATATGTGCTTTATATATATATATATATATATATATATATATATATATATATACACACACACATATATTGGAGGGATTTGGGATTTTAAATTTGGTAAATGAAAAATAAACATGATATATTAACATCTTATGAAAAGTGAAGTTTGGAAGAGTGTCATTCCATGAAATTGAAATAGTGATTTTCATAATTTATCCCATTCATTATCATATTTTGTCATCATTAATTAGGTAAGATAAGGATAGAGATATAAATTATAATGAGGTAGTGGTATGCGTAAGTCAACTTGGGTTAGTTTGGAGTATTTTTCATTTCGGTCTATTTGGATTGAGAAATTTCTAATCCAACTCAACCATTAAGGTGTTGCAATTTTGTTAGGCCTTATAAAACCAAAAACAAAATGTTACTTATCAAAAAAATAAAAGAAAAAAATTGTTAAATTACTCTAACTGTCACTGAGGAACCACTTCCAATTTTCTATAATGACACTTAGCCCCCTAAAATTATTATTATTTCCATCATATAACAAATCTGGTTAGTAAGCATTAATGTATGAGACGTGCAACATCCACAACATTTTCATAATGAATCGTGGGTGGTTAGGTGTTATTAGTTGAAATTTGAACCTAACATTAAGATTACTTTTTTGCCTCAACAATAACAATCAATAACAACTTGTCACTTAGGATTTGTTATGAAAATTTTGCGGACATAGTATTTCTCTTAATGTTATTCCAAATGATAATTTAATTTGAAAAAAATATGGATGTCAACTGAATTGGAATTGATATAAATGGTTATAGAGGGTTATTTGCTATATGAATTAAAACCTTTAGGATGTCATATTTTTTATAAAAATAAGATTGTGTTTTGACATTTCCCCAAATCTCAAAGTAGATTGTTTTAATTTTCCCTGAAAAATTAGTCTTTCATTTAATTATTTAAATCCATTGTTCTATAAATAACTAGCTTATAACCTCATGTATTTGCATTGATATATTTAAAAGATATACATTAAAATGCATAGTATAATTCCTATATATATAATTTAAATAGTATTTGTAAGGGCACAATTTGCACCCAAACCCAACAGTATGAAGGGGACAGGCCCAAAAAGCCCAATACAATGAAATTTGTAGAGAGTGGGCTTGAAATTTAGGTTCTAGGGATGTTGGATAACCAAAATGATGGGCTAGATCACCAAGTCATATGTAATGAACTATTTATGTAACAGAAATTCTTCTCCGACATAAGTCGAGGATGATTTGTATTGTTTTTTTTCTCTTCTAAAGATAGATTACAATTAAGGGCGGTGGTGTGTACAATGTTTTTCCTCCTTCTTCTCCCGATCCCCCTTTCTTGAATGCCTTTCTTTTCCTTTTATATCATCCTCCTTCTTCCCTCCATTTTCCATGTATGGATCAGATCTCCGATCTAGATACTTGTCCCATCGACCGCCCTCTTGAAGTCTTCAAACAATAACTGTAAGGCTGATCCCCACTATTCAGATGTCATTTCCTCTTTAATGCGGCCAAAGAGGTAGGAGCAGAGTCTTTAATGCGGCCAAAGAGGTAGGAGCAGAGTCTTTAATGCGGTGGTAGCAGTTTTCTCTAGGATATTTCTCATCCATTCTTCCTCTTCGTCTCTTTGTGGAACATATCCTCATCCACCAAACCTTCTAGAATCTCATTCTAAATACCATGGCGTATCACATTACCTTCACTTCATTTAGCTGAGGAGGTTCCCCTCTTCAGACTATTTCCATCAACCTCTTTCATAACAGTTTACTTGTGGGCTCTTAAGTTTGATATTGTTACTATCACTAAACCCTCCTCGGACAAGTTAACACCCTCGGATCAGGCCCAAAGCCTATGAACAAGCCCTGGACCTTTTGTCCTCATAATATTGATATATAGTCATTCTTATATTTTTTTAACTCTTTAGAAAATCAAGTAAGAATATTATTATGTAGAAAATGTAAATTGTTCATACTTTTTTATAAAAAATATTTTATGAACTCTTAATTTTTTTTTTGTGAAGCACTTTTTTTCTAATTATTTTACAATTCATTAATTCTAGATTATTTAATTTTTGTACTCAATAACTTACTTGGATGAATATTTATGATGTGGTCACACAATTGGCTCCAAAATTAAGAAAAAAACTCTCTTAAAATAAATAATTTAAGACACATAGCGCAAAAATACCAAAATAAAGCAAACAATAAATATAAACTAAATCTCAAAATCCAAGTTTCTATCATTAATAATAACTAGTAAGTTGTATGTGCGTTGCACAGATAATGTTGTAATTTTTTATGTAAGATGGCTTTGAAAAATGCTGTACATATATTATATAACATAATTATTATAGAATTTTGTTAGTAATGAGTTCATCATAAGAAGCAATACTTATAAATTGCACATACATATTCATTATAATTAATGAAAAATAAGAAAACACTTTTGAGGAATATTGTAGAATAAAAGTTGATATAGAATGTGTATTTCTCTTTCTTCTTAATTCTTAAACAAAAATACACATTTCAAACACCTACAGTTAATCACAGTCTTTACATTCATAAGTCCACGATGTCTGACCTTAATATATAATTGTTAATCTATGAAGTTTGCTAGTAAAACTATATTCAAACTAAACCTTAGTCATTAGCCATGTTTTTTATTCCAAAGTTGGGCCAAAATGGCAAAATACCCATTTCTCACAAACTTTCCAGCAAAATGCCACTGTTTGAAACTATTTAGGGATATGCTCCCTGTTTTGAAACTCGATTTTCTAAAAATTAAGTTTCAAATGTAAAACTCGATTTTTAGACAATTGAGTTATAGCGAAATGAAATTTAAAAAAAAAAAAAAAAATTGTGGAACTCAAGTTCATGGAACTCGAGTTTCTAGTGTGGAATTTGAGTTCCACAATTTTTTTTAAAGTTTCATTTTGCTACAACTCAATTGTCTAAAAATCGAGTTTTACATTGAAACTTAATTTTCTAAAAATTGAGTTTCAAAATAGAGACATATCTCTAAATAGTTTCAGACAATGGTCATTTTACTGGGAAATTTGTGAGAAATGGGTAAAACCCCATTTTGGCCTGTGAAATACATAACTAAATGTGGGTGGTGTTTTTGGGCAATTTGATGTACAAGATATTTTAGAATTTTAGGTGGGTTACAACCCTGGATGGGAATGCTCTAGCCCTTTTTGGCTATTAAATATGCTAGTTTCATAACTCCCTTGACCTCCACGCCCACAAATGACAAATAAGGAAAATCATGCATTAGTTATTGCAAGTCCGATTTTTTTTTAAAAAAAAAAATTGCTCACACATGCTATGATTCTTCCTTGAGGAATTGAAGTTTCTGTAAATATGTCAACTCTCCAAGGTGGGATTCATCAGCTCCATTGCTGTCATTGTTTCTACAACAACATCATTAGTTTTAGGCTTGGGTTTAAAACTACTAGAAGATTTTTGTCTTGGTCAAGAGTTTTGTATTTCAACTAGCACCTCGTTATGTTTTCAACAAAAACATCCAAAATCCAAATCTCTTCAGCCCCATTCTAACTATTGAAATATCAAAAAAGAAATTCTTTGTTCTACTTTTTTTTTTTTATTCTACTTTATAGTTCATCAATTGAATTATGCGATGACTTTGAGTTTTTTGTTTCTTTTTTTTAATACAAAGAAAAGATATATATATATATATATATATATATATATATATATATATATATATATATATATTTATTGACAAGTTATGATTTATGGAGTATGGAGAACACCTGCCGTGCTTTTTATTTTTCCTTCTTTTGATAAGCTATGCACCCTGGTGCTTTTATATGCGTGTTTGTGGACTGTGGTGGTGCAACTTGATTATTGCATGTGGATGCCAAAGTTAGGTGGCAAGTATTCATTTATTAAATGTTAACCTGCTAAATGGAGTTTGTTGTATAGTATGTGTGGTTCTTTTGACTTTGGCAATAGCCCTTCCTGTTTTGTTAAGGTTATCAGGAAGGAGGCTGGGTACCCTGTTGGTTTGTAGTTCTTTTTCTTTGAATAAAATTATTCATTCATAAAAAATAAAAATAAAACGAGATGCAGCTTTATATCTTGTTGAGATGAAGTTTATGGCTAATACAACATCACTTCTATTATACATAGGTCACAATTTATCATATTAACAGTTGTGATAAACCTATAAAAAAAAATAAAAAAAACAACTGTGTTAAAAATTAGGCGTAAATGCACTTTTAGTCTTTACATTTTGGTTTTTTTTTTTTCATTTTGGTCCCTACATTTTTATTTCACCACTTTTAGTCCATAAATCAATTAACGCGTGTTATTTTGGTCATTTCCGTCACTCACTTAACTGAAAAATCCTATGTGGTAAACGGAGTGCACTGTTGGTACAGTAAATGTTAACGTGACGAATAAAATAATAATAAAACTTTAATTTGTTATTTAATAAATGCCAAGTCAGCATAAAATAATAATTAGAAAGACATTTTCCTGTTTTTTCTAAATTCTTTTAAAATAAAATAAGATAATTAAATTAAAAAAAATTATTTCTTTCGTTATTTATTCTGAAAAACATGTTCATGTTCCTTGTTTTCATCCCCAGAACATGAATCATATTCTTAGATCAATAAGAGTTAAACAAAATTACATTTTATTAAGCATTTTCTTGGCAATCAAACGCAACAAATTTTCATTTATTACAAACCCAGAAAAAATTCTCACAATCAGAATAAAAACTTCAGCCCAAAACTTCCTTATCAAAAACTGGTTCCCCCAACACTTCTAAAAAATTCTCCAAGCTTCCTCTCTCTCTTCCAAAACATGTTCATGGCCAAAAGTTTCAAGCTCTACCTCCTTGCTCATCGCCACTGCCACCACCACCACCACAAATGGTTGTGGTGCTTTTTTTTTTTTTTTTTTCTTTCTCTGACTGACCCATTCTCTTTATCTCTTGATTTTGCTCAAACCCAAGCCCAAAACCAAATGCCTCAAGCTCCTTGCTCAGATCGGTGCTTTGCTCTCTCTCTATGGGTCGATTTTCATTTTCCCCTCTCTCTCAACTCTCTTTCAATTTTCTATTTTTCTCTCTTTTTCCTATATGGGTTTGATTTGGGTTAAAGAGAGAGAATGAGGGGTTAGATCGGTGGTGGTGGAAGTGGTAGTTGCTGATCAGTAGTGGAGGTTGGGGTTGCAGATCGGTAGTAAGGTAGTGGAGGGGCTCAGGTCGGCAATGGAGACTAGCGAGGGAGGTTGAGAAAGACAAACTCAACTCGGTGGAGGTGGAGATCAATGGTGTTGGTTGGGTTTTATGGGTCTAGGTGGCGGTGGTTAGCTGGGCTCACAATAGGTGGTGGGTAGATCTGAAATTTTTGGCCATTGGTGGGGTTTGAAGGTGGTGGATCGGTGGAGATTTTTTTGGTCTATTGTTGTGTTTGGTTGAGTTTTGGTGTTTGGTTGATTAGGTCTGGTAGAGATGTTTTAGTGTTTTGGTTGAGATGCTGTGTTTTGGTATTTTTGTGATTGTTGGGTTTTGGTCTCATTTGAAGATTGCTGTGTGTTTTGCATGTTTGGTTGCTAAGAAAATATAAGAAGAGAAACAAAAATATTGATTTTTATAATTTTCTGGGCAACGAGTTATTTGAGGAAGAACATGACCAATTCTAGGAAAGTGAGGAAGAACATGAACAATTATGGGAAGGACACAAAGAATTTTAGTTTTTAAAAATAAATAAATTTTAAAAATATATATGCTGATGTATCATGGGTGATGTGGATTTTTAATAATATTTAAATCTTCCGTTAGCCACCTCAGATATTTTGAGTCGTTGACTGAAGGAAATGACCAAAATAACATGCGTAATTTGATTTAAGGACTAAAAGTGGTGAAACTAAAATGTAAGGTCAAAATGTAGACACTAAAAGTGAATTTACGCCTAAAAATTATGAAATTTATTTTGTGTTATTAAACTAATGGTATGCCCAATCCAATTCTAACTTCTTCTTCTTCTTCTTTTTTTAACTTAAAAAAATCATCTAAGCCCATAACTCAAAACAAACACAAATTCATGGTCCAGTATCTTAAATTATAACCCAAACACAAAATCAGTTTCAAACCAACCCAATTCCAGGTCTGCCCAATACAAACAAAGCCGAACAGTACCCACTCCATTTCATGCTGAAGCCCGAAATTTGCAATTAACCTAACCCTACTTTAGCTAAAATTCTAATCATTTAAGATTTAATAAATTAAAAATTATACTTTAGCTAAAAATTCTATTTATATTATATCTTATGAATTTGTTATTAAAATAGTTTAATTTATGTAAAATTTATTGTTTAAATTTCAAGTTCTAACTAAATTTCTCAGTTTATATGTATATATATATAGAACTAAGACGATAGAAACTTCATTCAACTGAGGAAACCAAACATACAAGTCAAGTCAATCTAAGGAAACAAACCGGCCTGTACATACATTTTCTCACGTTAATCTACAGGTCTACCCATTAACTGAGCTGCCGTTAGTCTTTGATACTCGTCCAAGAGTCCACTTGCTCCATTCATAAACCATAATAAGCCGAGGATGTACCTGTACATGCTCAAAGTAAAATCTGTTCCTTGCGTTCCATATGGCCCAAGCCGTTGTTGCCCACCTCTCTAGCTCCGGTTGGTCCAGTTTCATCCTCATATATTTCAGCATTTTTCAGTTCTTCCGTTTGACAAGCTCCAAACATTCCTCGCAAAGGCTAACCATTTCCGGATGTTGTTGGTAGATTTCGCAGAGATTAACTCTTGTCGGTAAGCAGTTTGAGCAAGCCCTCCATAGAAAGGCTCGTACCTTTGGAGGTACGTTGGGCCTTCCCCCAGGTTGTGCCATGGCGTTGGGCAGAGGAGTGCTCTGCGTAGTTTTTCAAGCGGAGAGCAATACGGTAGGCAGTTTGCACTGAGAATTTATTGACCTTGTTCTCCTTCCACACCAGCGCATCATGGGAGTCGAGATTATTCAACGGCATCGCCAATAAGCATGTCCTCTATGTGAATTTAGCAAACAATTTACCTCTGTCCCAACGTCTAGTGTCCTCCTCAATCAGTTCGCAGACCTGCATATTCAGTGATGGTTCATCCAAGAACACAGGGGCGTGAGGCAGCCACTTCAATTGTACGACCATCTCCCATCTACCACACCTTGACCCCCTCCATTATAGTGTCCCTTGCTGCCAATAGCGAGTGCCACAGGAATGAAGGGTTGGAGCCAAGTTCTGCGGCCAGGAAGGAACATCGAGGGAAGTACTGTGCCTTATAGACCCTATGAAATAGAGATGGATTAGTCTCCAAACCTGCTTTGCTAGTATAGCCATGTTGAATGCATTTAGGTCCCGGAACCTCATCCCTCCTTTCTTTTTGTGGTTGCACAATTTAGTCCAGTTTATCTAATGTATTTTCCTTTCCTCATGATCCTGTCCCCACCAGTATTTGGCCAAAAGGGAGTTGATGTTATATTTTTATTGTCGCTCATCTCTCTCTCTCTCTCTCTCTCTCTCTCTCTCTCAATGAATTTTTCATTTTTATTATTTTTTTTAGTTTTTAACTTGCTAGATATGGTCCAAATTTAATTTCAGATATTTTACCAGCTACTACTTTCGATCTTGCAAAATAATATTAGTGATGTATTTTTATACTTAATTCATGAACCATGCTCTTACAAAAGTTAAGAAATTTGTTTGATAAGTTTGTTGCTTTCTTAGGTCTCAAAGATATACTATGATAAATTAGACGAGCAATGATTGTTAGAGATATATTAGACATATTAAGAGATTCCTCTATGGATGTAGGCTAACAAGGCTGAACCATGTAACCCTCGTGTTCTTAGTCCTCCTATTCTATACTCCCCTTTCTACATCCACTTTAGCATATACAACATGGTATAATACATCGCATTGCTAATATATTTAAAATGGTATCAGAGCCAAACTTCGTTCTTGGCATTAAGCAAACATTTCTACACAGCAAACAAGATTCCCACATGCATAACATAGATCCACCACAGTGCCACAGCTTGCCCACAAATCTGGACTCCACGGCTTCACACAACTCCAACGGAACCACCATTGTTGTCTCGCCACCATGTCTCTAATCTCTTGAGCATGCCTTGCCTCCCCTTTTAGATCTGTGCAAATCAAGCCTTTGTTTGACAAAATCAACCACACAGACGTGCTCCTTGGCCTCCCGTGAGCAAAACCTAGAAATCTGGTACCTATCACCTTTGTACACACTGCCATGTGCTACCATAGTTTTCACTGAAAATCACACGCATCGATTTAGATTCCTCCTACTCAGATCGCCTTATGGTCAAATGAGCCGCCCATTAGCCTTGATGTCTGCCAATCTACATATGTAAGAAAACCAGCGGTCATCTGTTAAAGCACGCGCCTCCACATGCCGCCAGATTTCTAGCCTCGCTTCCACGCGTCAGTAGTCACTGTCATGCACCATACACACACCAAAAAACTCTTTGACATCAAGACTAACGTCATCCGATGACGCCATCTAGCCACAACAACACCACACAAATCATAGCCACGTTAGCCTTAGTCCACGTTAGTGACACGTCATCAAGATGACGTTGTCAGCTCTGTAGCCCGATCCATGACCCAACCCGAAAAACCCAAAACTGACCCAGATCATATAGATTGTTGACTGACCATTGGCCATCGACCGCTGACCGTTGATCATTGGCCATGGTCGATATATTTAACATGGTATCAAAGCCAAACTTCGTTCTTGGCATTAAGCAAATATCTCTACATAGCAAACAAGATTCCCACACATGCAACACAGATCCACCACAGTGCCATTGCTTGCCCACAAATCTGGACTCCATGGCTTCGCACAACTCCCACGAAACCATTGTTGCTGTCTCCCCACCATGTCTCTAATCTCTTAAGCATGTTATGCCTCCCCTTTCAGATTTGTGCAAGCCTTCACCTGAAGAAATTAACCACACAGATGTGCTCCTCAGCCTCTTGTGAGCAAAACCCAAAAATTCAATGACTTGCCACCTCTGTACACGCCGCCACACACTACCATAGTTTTCGTCGAAAATCACACGTGTAGCTTTAGATTCCTCCTGCTCTGATTGCCTTTCACTGTAGGTGCCAATAGTTTGCTAGATCGGTCGAGATTTGGCCTATATTTGGCTGGATCCGTTGAATCTGGACTAGATCTTGACGAGATATTGCCGGATTTGGTGGATTCCAAGTAGCTTTTCATCGGAAAAACAAAAATATCATTTGTATTTGTAAATTTTTGTCGGAAAACCTTTGAATGTCGTCGAATTTTGTTGATTTTATGGTCGGGTCGGGTAACTCGAGTTTTTGGGGAGGAAACCCACCAATCGATCTAAAGGTATCAAGTTTTATGGGTGGTGACCTGCTGCTGACCGTCAGAATGGTCAAGCGTCCGCTCCTAATAATAGCTATTTATCATCAGACCAAGACATCAATCAGTTTTTGGTATAGGCAGGGATTGAACCCCAGATCTCTTATACAACTATCAGAGATTTTGCCAGTTGAGCTAACTAGAACCCACATCTTATATTTTTGGTTAAACATTATAAATTTAGAAATAAATATAACTAATGGTCCCTTAGATTTTTATAAAAAATATTTAATACTCTATATAGATAATTAACATATCATCTCCCTCTAATTAATCCTATACCACACATAACTCGTTAATTCAAAGTGTGTTTAATGTATTTCATAAAAATAGAAAATTTTACAATTTTTTATGCATTGTTTTTCTCCTCTAATTACTCTTATACCATAGGACAAAGTTTGACAACAAACCAGGTTGTAGCTTAAGGATACTCTCCACTCAATATCTTTTTAGGACAACAATTGATTATAAATTTGGTTGTAGCCTATAACTATAACTTTCACTCAAAAAATTAACATTATTACATATTTTAAAAATCTAACTATTGAATTGCGTGTTCTTTATATTCTTAAAAAGAATGTCAAATCTTATGCCAATTGGATGCAATTTACTATTTTATCTGTTATCTAATTTTTTATACATAATTTTAGACTACAAAAATTTGAAATTTAAAATTTTGATTGATGACATAGCTACTAATCTTTAATCTTTTGAAAATTTTACAAATATGGAGGATTTAAGAATAAAATGTAATCCAATGGTGGAATTGTAAAAAATTCACATCCAATAAAAAGATATTAACTGAAATTGTAGCCTTAGGCTACAAAAAAATTTCTTGCCAAACTTTTTCCATCTTTTTATTGGATGTGAATTTTAACAAATCCACCATTAGATTAGATTTATTTTTCTTATACCTTCCATGCTTGGACAATTTTTAGAAAATTAAAGATCAATAGTTATATCATCAATCAAATGCTTGAATTTCAATTTTTTATAGTTTAAAATTATACATAAAAAATAAATGTATATATCAAATAGTAAATAATATCCAATTGACATGAAATTTAACAAGTATACTAAGAACGTAAAAAATATCTAATTCAACAGTTAGATTTTCAAAATACTTAGAAATTTGTAACCGAACTTTGTCTTATACCGTAATAGCTCATTGAATCAAATAATATTTAGTAGATATCCTATAAATATAAAAGTAAACCATTTTAATAAAACATTCTTTATATGATTTGAGAGCTCACATTTTTTAATATTGTTTTACTTATATGATTTGAGAGCTCATATTTTTTCAAGAGTTTGACAGTTCACATTTTTTTTTCACCTTATTCTTTTATAATAATAATAATAATAATAATAATAATAATAATAATCAATGATTTCACTATGAAGTATGAACTGTTTCTCTGTTGCCATAATCCTAACCTTTGAGCAGTTTTTTTCCACAATAGGCGGATTATTGATGTTACAGAAATGCTCATGGATGGTCCCACATATATACCATGTAATCACAATTATCACATACAAGGACCGTCTCACATACAATATCTAATAAGGGAGGAAGTATACATTGTTTTGGGTGTATAATTCCTTCCACTCATAGTTAAGTGGGTCCCACCAGCTGTGAGCGGGAGAAAATATGCACCCAAAACATGGTGCATTTTCTCCTAATGAGACCCTTTGAAGGACAGTTGAATTGGTTAATGATGCCCTTCCACGACATGATCATGGATGAGGTGGAGATGCAAGACATTATTATCAAATTCCAAAATATGGGGTCTACCACAAATACAAGAGGAGGGAGCACAATTTCTCCATGCTCTTTATATATATATATATATATATATATATATATATATATATATATATATGTAACTTTGAACATCATAATTTTATTATTGTAAAGTTGTGATTTACAACTGTTTTGTGTTGACTTTAATTCCGTGCCAAATTTGATTGTAATTTTGTTCAATTTTTTATACCCTGTACTTTATGTGAGATTTTATTGTAAGAGTTGTGTGATAGAGAGAGAAAGTGTGAAGACTCAAGCATGTGAAGACAGAAGTTTTCTCGCGGGTAGCTCGCGACTAAGCATCCCGCGAAATGATGCATGTGCCCTGCATATGACTGGAATATGAAGAGTCATGACAGATGGTGACAGTTAGTTTTCGCGAGTGTCTCGCGAGTAAAGCCATCCCGCGAGATACCCGCGAAACAGTCTGTCCTGCTATTTTGTCATATTTGCTCCCCTACATTCTCAATCACACTATATATACCATCATACCCACATATTGAGTAAATAGTTTTTCAAAAGAGAAAACCCTAGCCTTAACACTTGAGAGTGTGAGATTGTCATACCCACAATTCTACACACAATCCATTGTGATTTTCCTCTACTCCTACCTCTCCATTTCTATACCCTTGAGAGGTTGATAGCCCAAACATTTACCACACCCATATTGAGTGTCCAGTGTGTTTTGTTGCTGCTGGGAAGCATTGGAAGAAGCCAAGCTTTGGTAGATGCAACTGGGCGCATTGCAGGATTCGAAAAGCTAGACAAGACATGGTTCCGAGAAGCCTTGTTGGAGTAGGAGCTTAGAGGGCTTAGGTGCATTGGGTAGATTAGGCTTGGAGGGTTTTTTGCTATTCGTGTATCCTAACTTATTGTCTAGTAGATCGATTTACTGCTTGGAAGGCAGCGTAGAGGTTTTTCGCCGAGTTCTTTGGTTTCCTCTTCGATAACATATCGGCATGTTATCTTGTGTTTGCATCTCTCTTCCCTACTCTTTTAGCTTTCATTATACTGCTTTGATTTATTGAATATGGCTTAGAGTAGCGTTTTTGTTTGTTCGCTCGCATTTACTATATTTAGCACCTAGTTTAAATTAGAGTAAAATTAACCGAGCCGTAATTTTTAATTTGGAGCCTAAACAACTTTTATGTTTTTAACACAATTCCGAGCTTTCAATTATCCATATAGTTATAAGTTATAACTATCAAAACTTTCAGAATGCTTTTACATCCATATAATTACTTATCTTGAACAAAAAGAATTATACAATAGAATTAGGGGAAAAACAAATATAAGTATATCCACAACGCATGCATGACAAAAGCCTCTTTGATAAGTTTCTCTTGTATAACAAAATACAAAAGAAAAGATAAAACAATTGGATTATTTACTTTTTTTTTTGGGGGGAGGGGGGAGGGGGGAGGGGGTTACGAAGTAGTAGTTACTATTACATACATGGCAAGTATAGATTCACATATTATGTACAACGTCACGATTCAGTGCATTTTTGGCTGACTGTGAAACCATCAGTAACAGGGGTCTATAGCAAGTTCAATTTTCTATTAGTTTAACATAATGCAGCTTGCAATCAGTTCCCCACCCTCAATATTTTATACGTTCCGTTTCCACAAGGGAGAAAAAAACGAAAGAAAGGGAAGGTAGGAAGTGTGATTGAATACTGTTTTCTTTTATCTTTTATGTATGGAAGAGTGTGTTAATGGGCCCTTGACTCAATGTGCCCTTTAAACAATTTTAATAATAAATATAAAATAAAATAAAAAACACTGTTACGTTGCTAATGGCAGCACCAATAATCACAAATCAGACAGTAAAGTTGACTTCGGGGGTCTTTTTTTTTACGGTAGTGAATGGTCCACCCAAAGGCTTGTTTTCTTAATTTTAATTATGATTAATTATCCTGCTTTCACTTTCATAGGAGCACATCATCGATTCATTAACAGTCAATCTAAGTTTCAATTTATTATATAAGACTTTAACCAAGCACTTAAAAGTACAATCACCACTACTAACACTACATGGATTTCCAAGGCCATCATCTTCTTGTAGCTTTAACCTTTTCCTTGCTCTTCTTGTTTTTCCATTATCCATTACCAACAAATGCATCAACTAATAAATTAGTTGATAGTGTTTGCGAAAAAACTATAAACAGTGGCGACTGCATAAATGCTTTGGAATCTGATCCTCGAACTGCAACGACATCAGAATTGAAAGATCTTGCAAAAATTGCTCTTCAAATGGCTGTAGCCAATTCAACCAAAAGCAAAGCTTACATTGATGATCTGCTCAACAAAAACCACACTGAATCCATTAAAAAATGCTCTTTTTGGTACGGCGCAGTGGTTGGATCATTCGGAAGTGGACTTGAAGAATTAGACGAGGATGCTTTGACTGCCAACTATGATGCTAAAGTCGCTGCCGACGGTGCCAATAATTGTGAGAATGCGTTGGCCTCTGCTGGGGTTCAAGTACCATCCATTTCCACTAGAAACAAGTACGTGAGGTTGTACAGTAGCATTGGGTTTGAGGTTACAAACGATCTTTAGTTACTACGAAGCCCTTTATAAGGTGCTTACGTACGTGATGCAATGCAATGCAGTCAAATAAGTGTGCGTTTGGAAGAGTTTGGTTGAAAATTAAAATGTTTTACTTTTTGCTTTTCATCTTAAAAGTACAATCACCCTTCACTGCTTAGAATTAATTCTTCAAGGATTCAGGTTCGAATATATATTTTATTGAAAAAGAAACAAAGAATACAATCTATTCAAAGAACAAAAGGTCATTCAGCTATCAAAATTACTAAGCCTAAAAGAAGGCCACTCGACCAACAAAACAAACCAAAAATACAGAGTTAACCTGTGCATTAATAGCACAACCTAAACAAACATCTGTGAACTATGATGGTAGAACACTTAAACAAGTGTTCTACCATCATAGTATCAACCTTCCAAGCACACAGCAATAGCCTTAGCAGCTGATTGGCAATCTATAGCAGCAACAATCTGCAGAATCCAGAGTCATTTTTCGCACCTCTAGCTGTATTTACTTGCAAGAAAAAAACAAGCAGCTGACTTCAGTAAACAGCTCAAATGCAACACACAACCCAAGCAAAGCAAATAAATATAGTGCAATACAATCAGCCATAGTTAGTACAGCATCCTACTACCACAAACAAAATCAGAACCTTTGCCGTTTTCCATTTATCCAACAAGCGGCTCCATTATAACTCAAAATCCAAACAAATTCCACAATTTACTGCAGAAATTAAAGATCATTGAGCCGTGGAGATCAAAATAAAATTGTTTAAGCCCCAAAGTCAACAAAGAATCCTGTTTAGAGTGGAATTAGGGTAGGGATGGACCCAAGACTTGGAGTTAGGGGGGTTAGAATTTTACTCAATAGGGATGTCGAGATTTTCCTCAATTGAGTTAGGGGGGCAGAATTTTCCTCAATAAGGATGTCAAGATTTTCCTCAATTGGAATGTCGAGATTTTCCTCAACTGGTTCATTAGGATTTTCCTTAATCGGAACGTCGAGATTCTCCTCAATTGGGACATCAAGATTTTCCTCAACATTAGTGGTTGGCAATGTTGCACCACTAGCATTAGCTTCTAAAAAATTTGAAACTTTTCTTTTGAATAAATCAAATATGGTAGTTGGCTTTTTCATAATCTACAAATAAAATATAATTTGAAATTATCATGTCATTATACGGTCAACAATCTACAATCATTACACACAATAGTCAAGCACTATTCACACAAGTGCTCAACAATTAACCCATAAATTTTAAATTTGCAAAAAATCTCTTTAATTATTTATCCTAAAAAACATCTCTTTAATTTTTTAAAAGACACAAACCACTATCAGCCAAAACTATATAAAAAGCATATAACATCACATAGGCTGCAATAGGTGTAGACGTGTTGATGGTGTTGCATTATTGTGTGTTGTATTTGTTTATGGTTTTGAATTATGCTTGTGTCACATAAAGTTGCACAACTTGCGCAACAACTCGCTCACGTGGTGAGTTGTGAATGGTAGAGGAGTGTCCTACCATTCACAACTCGCCACGTGGGTGAGTTGTGGCACAAGTTATGCCACTTTATGTGGCACTAGCATAGCTCTATGTTTTTTCATCATTTTAAAAGCTTACAATTTACATGCACAACATAACTATAAGAGCCTATATTATATAGAGAAATGACATGTCTATAATATTTTCACTTGCTGTTATTAGTGGGCAAAAACGTAATTTCAGTTGTGGATTCAAATTGATAATCTGTAACAACCTGCCAACTAGGATTTCTTGTGAAAATGTTGTAGACATAGCACTTCACTATTATATAAAACAAATTAAAAATTGTATCCATTTGAGCATAGGAAGCAAAACTCAAAGTTTTCTGGGCATGTTGAGTGTTGCAAAATGGAAACACAGCTTTCATGTTACTCCTGGTTGAACTTGACAGGTTCTCATATTAGAACCCTAGGTGATTGCCATCAATTGCCACAAGCTAGTGCCATAGCTTATTAGCTTTCGTTCCAACTATATCCCTTATAGTTGTCCATTTGGTTGATACACCTTTCCTCCATTAATTTCAAAATCTATGGACATACTTACGTCTAATTCTTCTTAAGATTAAGGGGAATTTATTATGTACCCCCGGAATACCATAAATGCATACTCCTTCCTCTCACATGAATGGTGAGTCCCACTAATTAAATTCATGATGGGACCCACCATTTCTATGAGAGAAGAGAGTATGCATTTATGGTACTCCGGGGGTACATAATAATTTTCCAAGATTAAGTAACAAATCCAACTAATTTAATACATAACCCTCTTCTTCCTTCCATTTCCTCGTACCATATTTACCGTTGTTTTAAAAGTATAAAGTAAACTATTAAAACATTCCTAATGCCAACCATTAAATCTCATGTTCACAAAAGGTATTCAATAGAAACCAATACTAGAACTTACAAAGTTAATTTTAATTTTATCCAATGAACATGCTAGTTGGAAAGTTGTATAAATTTTAACATTATGATATTTTGCAGCATATAAGGATTATTCAAATAAAGAAAACAAAGAACTATTTTTCTTAAATAATTACGGTTTCAAATGGTAAAATTTTTACATTACTTATCAAAATAATACTAATTACATCCGTGTGCACCCAAATATGGTTGCTGGGCTTGAAATCTATTTGGGCTCACAATCTATTTATATTGTGGGCAATTGGATTTCCTACAATGGGTGATTCTATGTTTGGCAGCCCAGATGCCCTTGTTCCCTGTGTTCTCATGACCACTCTCCCTGTTCCTCCCAGAATGATCACCTTTTCTCCTTTGTGTTTTCTCTCCCAAATCGCCAACCACTGAATTGAATTTTCATTGCCTATTTATGACCAAAATTAGTGGGAGGTTATGATTATTCTCCTGGTGGGTGGAAGGAGAGGTCCAATAATGTTCTTTCTAAGTGGATGCCTAAGTGTGAGTAGGTAAGATAACAGTGGAATTGGAACTAGCTCCACCGTTAGGGGTACTGCTCGGCAGCGACATTCCCTAGGTAATGAAAGGTAGGTCCAATACAATTACTCCTAAGCGGATGCCTAAGCGTGAGTGGGAGAAGGTGATAGTGGCATTGGAAATAGCTCCACTGTTGGAGGGACTGCTTGGCAGAAACGCTTCCCAGGCTATGCCGTGCATTCCGAGCTCCACCCGCCCCGGGAACGTACCCATCAAAGATGAAGAGAACCCATTTCTGCTATTCATGTCGTAAATGTTTTCATCCCCAGGCCCCGAGTTTTAGACGAGCATCAAAACCTGCCTGGAGAGAGCCTGTGGGTTTGATCGGTGTTAGGTTCTACAAGTGGCAGTAGTGCAATGGGCTTTTATAGACAAATGGACTTGAAGGGGGGTAATGCCCGTACAATAGCCCCCCCCCCCCCCATGATTCATGTTCGGCTCTCGGTAATGCCAGATCACGATGATGGTTTCTCGAAGATACCGAACACTCTTTACGTGCGATCAGGGTAATTATCATGGACCTCTTTAAAAGTAGCGCCATGTCAGGTTGTCACGTTAGTAATTAAGACTTGTTGGTTGGTAAACCGTCTGGCGGTTTGTAAACTGCGCCCACACGCGCGGGGAGTTTACCCAAAAAGGGTTGGGAGGGTTTTTCCCGCTCCTCGCCTCATTAAATGCCTTAATCCCTATATATAGCTCTTGTTGGGTTTCCATTTCACTTTTTGCGTCCTTTTCACTTTCAAGTTCTTCTTTGCTAAGCATTCTTCTTCTGTGCATAAACACTCCTCCAGTTCCTCACTCCCTAGAGCCCAAAGTAAGTCTTCTCTACCTCTCTCTTTTATTTACAGGTTTTGTGTTTGGTAAGCCTAGATCGCCGAGCTGTGGCAATAGAACAATTTCTTTATCATTTGGATGGTTTTAATTGATATCGTTGAGACATAAATTTGTTTGTTTCATTCCTATTTTTAAATTCATCCATGCTTGTTTCGTAACTGCCGACCTTGTATATGATTAGGGTTAATTTGCTCATCATACCTTACTTTCTCACTTATGGTGGCTGGGAGCAACTTTTCTGTCCTTAGGATATTTTGGTTTAGGTTTTCATTGCTCAGTACAGAAGGTCGAACCTAGGATAGGCTTCTGTTCTTAGAAAACGATAGCTTAAGGCTTCTACATTCTTGATGATAACAATCAATCCAAGGATGAGTTTCTATCTTTAGAAAATGATGGACTAAGGTTTCCACCTGCTCGGTGATAAAAATCAAACCGATAATAGGTTTCTATCCATAGAAAATGACAGCTTAAGGTTTCCACCTGCTCGGTGATAAAAATCGAACCGAGGACAAGTTTCTGTCCTTAGAAAATGATGGCTTAAGGTTTCCACCTGCTCGGTGGTAAAAATCGAACCGAGATAGGTTTCTGTCCTTAGAAAATGATAGCTTAAGGTTTCCACCTGCTCAGTGATAAAAGTCGAACCGAGGACAGGTTTCTGTCCTTAGCGTGAATGAGTTGTCTCGGCCCATATGATTCTCTCCGTATTTTTTGACCGGAAATAATAAATTAACAGTAATGGAGTTAAATGCACCTGCATGAATAAATGCCATCATATTAATACGTAATAAATGTGTAGTAAAATTACATTCAATTTACACCCTGGAGTACAACTGGTCAGGGATAAAACTTCTTTAGGTTGTGAACATTCCATGGCCGGGGAAGCGGTTTTTTCTTCAAATCTTCTAAGTAGTACGCTCATGTGCCCGCAATGGCAGTCACTCTGTAGGGCCTTTCCTAGGACGGGGCCAACTTCCCTGCATTGATGTCATGTGTATTCCCAATGACCTTACGGAGTACCAGATCTCCTACGTCAAACTACCTTTTCCTCACACTCCTGTTGTACCTCTGGTAGAGCTTTTGCTAATACTCTACCAGCCGAATGGTACCTGCTTTGCGGTGCTCCTCTAATAAGTTCAGCTGCTTGAACATCAGCTTCTCATTCTCAGCTGGAGTGAATCCTGCGACCCAGACGCTACATAAGTTTATTTCGGCAGGGATGACAACCCCTGCCCCGAAAGTTAGAGAGAATGGTGTCTCTCCCGTGGATCTCCTCGGAGTTGTTCGGTATGCCCATAGGACGCTCGGTAACTCTTCAGCCCAATTACCTTTGGCGCCCTCTGACCTTTTCTTTAATCCGTTAACGATGGCCTTGTTCGTGGCTTTAGCCTGGCCGTTGCTCTACGAATATGCCGGTGTAGAATACCAGTTCCTGATGCCGAGGTCGTTGTAGAATTCACGAAAAGCTTTGCTGTCGAACTACAGACCATTGTCTGACACAAGAGACTTCAGCACCCTAAATCTCGTTATAATGTTTCTCCACACGAATTTCTTGACATCAACATCTCGGATGTTCACCAGTGCTTCCGCTTCTGCTCACTTCGTGAAGTAGTTTACAGCCACCAGCACAAATCTCTGGTTGCCTGTTGCCGGGGGAAATGACCCGACTATGTCTAGCCTCGACTGGGGGAATAGCCATGGGCTATTTACCGAGTTCAAGTTCCCGACAGGTTGGTGGATCATTGGGGTGTGTATTTGACATTGCTTGCACCTCCGTACATACTCGATGGCATCTTTCTGCATCTGAGGCCACCAAAACCCCTAAGTCATCACTTGGTGAGCCAATGACCGTCCACCCACGTGACTATCGCACACACCCTCATGCAGCTCAGCCAGGAGCTCCCTCGTTTGGCTAGGTCGTAGACATTGCAAGTATGGTCCTCCAAATGACCTTCGATACAGTTTTTTATCGGCAGACAACTAATACTGAGCAACGGTCCGTCGTACTCTGGCGACCTCTTTTCCATCTTCTGGAGCTCAATCTTCCGCGAGAAAATCGATGATGGGGTCCATCCAGCACTTCTCGGTTATGGTGACCTGTGCGACCAGCGCCATTGTATTAATACTCGGTTCAACCACTATCTCCACTCTGATCAATCGGGGTACCTCGTCGGCTATCAATGATGCCAGCATTGCTAAGGAATCGGCGTGTCGATTCTGTCCCCTAGCCATTTGTTCTATTCTGACACTTGAAAAATTGCCCATAATCCGTTTTACCAATCGCAAATATTCGATCATCTAAGGATCTTTAGCCTCGAAGCTCCCTTGCACTTGATTAACTACTAGGCGGGAGTCCGAGTAAACCTCCACCTCCTCAGCTCCTAAATCCGAGACAACTCTCAGTCCGGCGAGCAGAGCCTCGTACTCTGCTTCATTATTAGAGGCCTTGAAGCCTAATCTAAATGAGTGTTCTAGCTTTATCCCTTCCGGGGAGATGGCTATGATTCCAGTCCCTGCTCCTACTGTATTGGATGCTCCATCCACAAATACTCTCCACGACTTGACCTCCACGAGGCAAATAATATCCGTACTCTTTGACGAGAATTCAGCAATGAATTCTGCGAGTATTTGTCCCTTCACCAAGTTCCTTGGCCTGTACCTAATGTTGAAAAAGCCTAGCCGAGTCCCCTCTTAGCTATCCTCCCCGTAAAGTCAGATCTCCTCAACAATGATTGCAGAGGGTATTTAGTCAGAACATGGACAATGTGAGCTTGAAAGTAATGGGGTAACTTTCGGGTGGAGTTCACGAGTGCTAATACCAATTTCTCCAGTGGTAAATACGTAGTCTCGGTGTGAACAAATGTCTTGCTTATGTAGTAAATGGGCAGCTGTACACCATTATCCTTCAGTAGCACTGCGCTAGCTGCATGCTCGGATACCGAGAGGTACATATACAAATCTTCTTTAGGCTCCGGGGCCGTCAACGTTGGTGCTTGTCCAAGATAGTCCTTTAGATCTTAGAAGGCCCTATCACACTCCTCGTCCCACTGGAACCCCTTCCAGTTCTTCAAAAGCTGATAAAACGGACGACACCGGTCAACGAACTTGGAAATAAATCGAATCAGGGTAGCCAACATACCGGTTAATCTTTGAACCTCTTTCGGATTGCTCGGTGGCTTGAGACACCTTACTGCTTCAATTTGATTGGAATTAACTTCGATTCCCCATTTGGTGATTAGATAGCCCAATAACTTGTCGGACCCTAACCCGAAAGTGCACTTATCGGCATTGAGACGCAATTGGTGTCACCGAAGTATCTCAAACACCTCTTTAAGGTCGTCAATATGTTGCCTTTCCTGCTTGCTTTTTATTACCATGTCATCAATGTATACCTCGACCGTACGCCTGATCTTATCTCTAAACATTCTCGTCATCATTCGTTGATAAGTGGCTCCCGCGTTTTTCAATCTGAATGGCATAACGGTATAATGATAGTTAGCATCAGGTGTTATAAATACGGTCTTCTCCTGATCTTAGGCGGATAGGGCAATTTGGTGATAGCCTTGGAAGGCATCAAGAAAGCTCATCCTTGGGTGCCCGTACGTAGCATCTACCAATTGACCAATTTTTGGCATTAGGAATGAATCCTTTGGGCATGCTTGGTTCAAATCAATGAAATCAACACAGACCCTCCATTTATCATTCTTCTTCCTTACTACCACAGTGTTTGCAAGCCATTCTGGAAAGAACGTTTCCTTTATGGCCCCCGCTTCCTTCAGCCTCCCAACCTCCTATCTAACAGCTTCGACATGCTCTTTGGCCGACCTCATCGGTCTCTGTTTCTTAGGAAGGTATAAAGGATCCACATTTAGCTTGTGAACTATAAATTCGGGATCAACCCCGGGCACCTCGTACAAACTCCAAGTGAACACGTCCATGTTTTGTACGAGGAAGAGCAATAACTCCACCTTCTCTTCGTTACTCAAGCTTGACCCTATCAGAAAACTTCTTTCACAATCCGGTAGAATCTTCACTTTCACCAGATCCTCAGTACAGCTGGCCCCTACCTTCTCTCGGGGTTGCTGTAGTTGCTATAAGGGGGTCTTCTTAGAGGACTCCCTTTGCACGATTTGTCGATTGGCTGCGGCCACAAAGCACTTTTTGGCCATCTATTGATTGCCCCTTATCACCGTGATTCTATCCTCGGCGCGAAACTTGACCTTCACATGCAAGGTGGACGGTACAGCCCCCATGTCATGAATCCAAGGCCTTCCAAGGATTGCCGTGTATGGCGAGAAAGAAGTGACCACTATGAACGCTACAGTTACCTCTTTACCTCTCATGCTAACTGGAAGCGAAATCTGTCCTTCTGGGTTACCATATGGCCATCGAACCCCATTAATGGCGTATTATACTTGGATAAGTCCCCTTTCTTCAGTCCGAACCCCTTGTACAAGTCGAGGTACATCACATCTGCACCACTCCCCTGATCTATCATTATTCTCTTTACTATGAAACCACTTACATGAGCCGCGACCACCAAGGCATCGTGGTGCGGTTGAGTGGTGCCTTCCATATCATCATCATCAAATGGAATAGGTAGCTTAGTGAACCTCAGCTTCTTCCTGGGAGCTTGTTCGTTCGTGCGACTTGCCGCCGGTACCACGACCAATATCCCCCTTGTTCTGGGTGCTTGATTGCTCTTTCGTACTACATGGATGAATTCTATTATTCCCAAAGGGAGTGGGAGGGGATTTCCGTGTAGGCGATCTGCTTGCCCGGCCTTCTAATTCCCCATTGCCGTCAGAAACTCTTTCAGATGCCTCGCCTTCACCAACTGTTCAAGATGGTCTTTTAGCACTCTACACTACTCGGTGGTATGCCCTTTATCTTTGTGGTAGGTACAATATAATTTTTGATTTCTCCTTAACGGGTCCCCCCTATCTTGTTCGGCCACTTAAAATACGGCTCCTTTTTTATTCGATCGATAATCCTGTGCACCGGTTCCTTAAAGGTCGCATTAACTTCTCCAATTCCCAGCCTAGACTCTTAAATCCTCAGATCCCTCCGGGGTCTGGGTTGGAAACCAATATTCCGAGGTTGATTTATGATAAAGGCCTTCCCCTTAGTCTACAACCGATCGTCTTCTAATCGCTTATACTCCTCGATGTGCCTCATCAATTGCCTCATATCCTTGGGAGGCCTTCTCATCAAAGATTCCCTTGGTCCGGATTCATCAGGCAACCCCATCCGAAAAGTGCTCGCCGCAATCTTTTCCTTGCCCCCGCCAATCTCGTTATACAGCTCCCAGTACTGGTTAGCAGAGTTGCAAAGGGTCTCCCCAGACCCTATTTTCATTGACAGTAACGCATCCACGGGCTAAGGAACTCGGCTGTGAGTCATGAATCGTATGCCAAATTCCTAGATCAGTTCTAAAAAACTGTGGATGGAGCCTTTTCCTTAACCTGTTGAACCACCTCAAAGCGATTGGGCTGAGGCTTGAAGGGAAGACCTTACACATCAGTGCATCATTATGAGCATGTAAAGACATCATTTGAATGTAGTGGCTCACATGTTCTATTGGGTTTGTCTTTCTAGTGTAGGAATTGAATGGCGACCGTATGAATCTGCTCAGCATTGGCTCGCTTTCAATATCTCTTGAGAATGGTGACCGGGTGGCTTAGCGTAATGCCCAGCTCATTGCGTCCATGGCCACATTTTGAGGTCGTCCCTCATCTGGGGAAGTCAAATCATGGTTCGTATACTCCTGCGAATGATCGCGGTGTCGATGAGACCCGGATTGATGGGACCCTGCCGCACGATGATTCCCTACACTTGCCGACCTTTCTCTTCACTCGTCGGGGTCCCTTCTTCTGCGTCTGCCCCTTGCTTACAACTCCAAATCCCTCACGGCCCTACGTAGACGTTCGAGTTCCTAGTCCCTCTACTCTAGTTCCTGGTCCCTTCTGTCGAGGCAACTACAGCATGAAGCGTCAGACATTGTCCAAAGAGTTTAATATGATCCCTCTTCGAATCCAAACTCCTCTGCTTCCTTATGTTGTCTGTCCTCTTGCCTTTTCTACCTCCTTTCTCACCATGTGGACCCCCATGATAATCCTCCAAAGCCATTTTCAGCATGTCTTCCTAACCTACTTCCAGACATTTTCCCGTGCGCGCCTAGATAGCACCACAGCTACGTAGGAGATTCCCAGTGACGGCGCCAATTGTGTGCACCCAAATATTGTTGCTGGGTTTGAAATCTATTTAGGCTCATAATCTATTTATATTATAGGCTATTGGATTTCCTACAATGAGTGATTCTATGTTCGGCAGCCCAGATGCCCTTATTCCTTGTGTTCTCAAGACCACTCTCCCTATTCCTTCCAGAATGATCACCTTTTCTCCTTTGTCTTTTTTCTCTCAAATTACCAACCACTGAACTGAATTTTCATTGCCTATTTATAGCCAAAATTAGTGGGAGGTTATGATTATTCTCCTGGTGGATGGAAGGAGAGGTCCAATACTGTTCTTTCTAAGTGGATGCCTAAGTGTGAGTGGGTAAGATAATAGTGGCATTGGAACTAGCTCCACCATTAAGGGTACTGCTCGGCAGCGGCATTCCTTAGGTAATGGAAGGTAGGTCCAACACTATTACTCCTAAGTGGATGCCTAAGCATGAGTGGGAAAAGGGGCATTGGAAATAGCTCCACCGTTGGAGGGATTGCTCGGCAGAAACTCTCCCCAGGCTATGCCGTGCATTCCGAGTTCCACCCGCCCCAGGAACGTACCCATCGAAGATGAAGAGAACCCACTTCTGTTGTTCATGTCGTAAATGTTTTCATCCCCGGGCCCTGGGTTTTAGACTAGCATCAAAACCTGCCTGGAGTGAGCCCGTGGGTCTGATCGGTGTCAGGTTCTACACGTGGCATCAGTGCAGTGGGCTTTTATAGACAAATGGACTTGAAGGAGGGTAATGCCCGTACAACATCATTGTACACTTTTTGAAAATTTGAACAATATTTTTTTATAAATTTTTTTTGTTTATAATGTAAATCTTTCATTGATAAACAATTTAATTAAAATAGTGCGTTATGTCTAATGTTGGGAAAGAGTAGAATTGGACACCACATATATAGTGGCATCCTCATAACAGTAGTACGAAAGATAATGGTTGAAATAGTCGAATAAAAAAAAAAACACAATAATATCTTTGTTCGTATAACTTTGTTGAGTAACACCCTATCTATTTATATTCCTCGAAAATTTCCCTAAAAACACAATAATACACTGAAGTTAAAATTAATAAATATACAATAAAACGAAAAGAAAGGCAAGGTAAGAGTGAGTGGATCCCTAAACAGTTCAAGACTTTGATCGCAATGAGTAGCCTTTAAACAATTTTTACCAAACCCACTAGAACACCAATAATGAAAAACACTACCTACAAGGTTTTTATTTATTTATTGAAGATAGTGGCTTATCCACCCACATGGAAGGGGGGGGGGGGGGGGGTATGGTCCCCCTTGACTAGGGGTGTCCACAGGTCAGGTCTATGCCCAACCTGGACCCAACCAGAATTTTTCGGGTGGGTGAAAGACAAAATCGAAATCAACCCGTAATAATGGTCGGATCGTCCGGTTCGGGTCTATTGTGTTTTAGGTTTGTGCTGGTCGGTTTTGAGTTTCGCTGCTAGTGCCAATATTTTGCCAGATCAGTCGAGATTTGGCCTATATTTAGCCAGATCCATTGAATCTGGACTAGATCTTGACGAGATCTTGTCGGATCTGGTGGATTTCAAGTAACTTTTCATCAGAAAAACAAAAATAACGTTGGTATTTGTAAATTTTTGTTGGAAAACCTTTGAATGTCATCGGATTTTGTTGATTTTATGGTCGAGTCGGGTGGCTCGGGTTTTTAGGGAGGAAACCCACCAACCGATCTAAAGGTATCAGGTTTTGTGGATGGTGACTCGCTGCCGACCGTCGAAATGGTCGAGCGTCCGCTCCTGATAATAGCTTTTTATCATTAGATTAAGACACTAATCAGTTTTTGGTATAGGCAGGGATTGAACCCCAGATCTCTTATACAACTATCAGATATTTTACCAGTTGATCTAACTAGAACCCACATCTTATATTTTTGGTTAAACATTATAAATTTAGAAATAAATTAACTAATGATCCCTTATATTTTTTTTAAAAAAATATTTAATACTCTATATAGGTAATTAAAACATCATTTCCCTCTAATTAATCTTATACCACACATAACTCATTAATTCAAAGTGTGTTTTACGTATTTCATAAAAATAGAAAATTGTAAAAAATTTTATGCATTGTTTTTCTCCTCTAATTACTCTTATACCGTAGGACAGAGTTTGACAACAAACTAGGTTGTAGCCTAAGGATACTCTCCGCTCAATATCTTTTTAGGACAACAATTGATTATAAATTTGGTTGTAGCCTATAACTATAACTTTCACTCAAAAAATTAACATTATTACATATTTTAAAATTTTAACTATTGAATTGCGTGTTCTTTATATTCTTAACAAGAATTTCAAATCTTATGCGAATTGGATACAATTTACTATTTTATCTGTTATCTAATTTTTTATGCATAATTTTAGACTACAAAAATTTGAAATTTAAAAATTTGATTGATGACATAGCTGCTAATCTTTAATCTTTTGGAAATTTTACAAATATGGAGGATTTAAGAATAAAATGTAATTCAATGGTGGAATTGTAAAAAATTCACATCCAATAAAAAGATATTAACTGAAATTGTAGCCTTAGGCTACAAAAATTTTGTTGCCAAAATTTTTCCATCTTTTTATTGGATGTGAATTTTAACAAATCCACCATTAGATTAGATTTTTTTTCTTATACCTTCCCTGCTTGCACAATTTCTAGAAAATTAAAGATCAATAATTATATCATCAATCAAATTTTTGAATTTCAAGTTTTTATAGTTTAAAATTATATATAAAAAATAAATTTATATATCAAATAGTAAATAATATCCAATTGACATGAAATTTAACAAGTATACTAAGAACGTAAAAAATATCCAATTCAACAGTTAGATTTTCAAAATACTTAAAAATTTGTAACCGAACTTTGTCCTATACCGTAATAGCTCATTGAATCAAATAATATTTAGTAGATATCCTATAAATATAAAAGTAAACCATTTTAATAAAACATTCTTTATATGATTTGAGAGCTCACATTTTTTAATATTTTTTTACTTATATGATTTGAGAGCTCATATTTTTTCAAGAGTTTGACAGTTCACATTTTTTTTTCAACTTATTCTTTTATAATAATAATAATAATAATAATAATAATAATCAATGATTTCACTATGAAGTATGAACTAATTATCTGTTGCCATAATACTAACCTCGAGCAGATTTTTTCCACAAAAGGCGGATTATTGATGTTACAGAAATGCTCATGGATGGCCCCACATATATATCATGTAATCACAATTATCACATACAAGGACCGTCTCACATACAATATCTAATAAGGGAGGAAGTATGAATTGTTTTGGGTGTATAATTCCTTCCACTCACAGTTAAGTGGGTCCCACCAACTGTGAGCGAGAGGAAATATGCACCCAAAACATAGTGTATTTTCTCCTAATGAGGCCCTTTGAAGGACAGTTGAATTGGTTAATGATGCCCTTCTACGACATGATCAAGGATGAGGTGGAGATGCAAGACATTATTATCAAATTCCAAAAAATGGGGTCTACCATAAATATAAGAGGAGGGAGCACAATTTCTCCATAGTCTATATATATATATGTAACTTCGAACACCATAATTTTATTATTGTAAAGTTGTGATTTACAACTGTTTTGTGTTGGCTTTAATTCCGTGCCAAGTTTGATTGTAATTTTGTTCAATCTTTTATACCCTGTACTTTATGAGGGATTTTATTGTAAGGGTTGTGTGATAGAGAGAGAGTGTGTAAAGACTCAAGCATGTGAAGACAGAAGTTTTCTCGCGGGTAGCTCGCGACTAAGCATCCCACGAAATGATGCATGTGCCCTGCATATGACTGGAATACGAAGAGTCATGACAGATGGGGACAACTGGTTTTCGCAAGTGTCTCGTGAGTAAGGCCTTCCCGCGAGATACCCGCGAAACAGTCTGTCTTGCTATTTTGTCCTATTTGCTCCACTACATTCTCAATCACACTATATATACCATCATTACCCATAAATTGAGTAGATAGCTTTTCAGAAGAGAAAATCCTAGCCTCAACCCTTGAGAGTGTGAGATTGTCATACCCACAATTCTACACACAATCCATTGTGGTTTTCCTCTACTCCTACCTCTCCGTTTCTATACCCTTAAGAGGTTGATAGCCCAAACACTTACCACACCCATACTGAGTGTCCAGTGTGTTTTGTTGCTGCCGGGAAGCATTGGAAGAAGCCAAGCTTTGGTGGATGCAATTGGGCGCATTGTGGGATTCAAAAAGCTAGACAAGACACGGTTCCGAGAAGCCTTATTGGAGTAGGAGCTTGGAGGGCTTAAATGCATTGGGTAGATTAGGCTTGGAGGGTTTTTTGCTATTCGTGTATCCCAACTTATTGTCTAGTGGATCGATTTACAGCTTGGAGAGCGGCAGAGAGGTTTTTCGCTGAGTTCTTCGGTTTCCTCTTCGATAACACATCGGCATGTTATTTTGTGTTTGCATCTCTCTTCCCTACTCTTTTAGCTTTCATTATACTGCTGTGATTTATTGAATATGGTTTAGAGTAGCGTTTTTGTTTATTCGCTCGCATTTACTATATTTCGCACTTAGTTTAAATTAAAGTAAAATTAACCGAGCCATAATTTTTAATTTGGAGTCTAAACAGCTTTTATGCTTTTAACACAATTCTGAGCTTTCAATTATCCATATAGTTATAAGTTATAAAACTTTCAGAATGCTTTCACATCCATATAATTACTTATCTTGAACAAAAAGAATTATACAATAGAATTAGGGGAAAAACAAATATAACTATATCCACAACGCATGTATGACAAAAGCCTCTTTGATAAGTTTCTCTTGTATAACAAAATACAAAAGAAAAGATAAAACAATTGGGCTATTTAGTTTTTTTTTTTTTTTTGGGGAGAGGGGGGGGGGGGGGTATGGGTTACGAAGTGAGTAGTTACTATTACATACATGGCAAGTATAGATTCACATATTATGTACAACGTCACGATTCAGTGCATTTTTGGCTGACTGTGAAACCGTCAGTAACAGGGGTCTATAGCAAGTTCTATTTTCTATTAGTTTAACATAATGCAGCTTGCAATCAGTTCCCACCCTCAATATGTTATACGTTCCGTTTCCACAAGGGAGAAAAAAACGAAAGAAAGGGAAGGTAGGAAGTGTGATTGAATACTGTTTTCTTTTACCTTTTATGTATGGAAGAGTGTGTTAATGGGCCCTAGACACAATCAATGTACCCTTTAAACAATTTTAATAATAAATATAAAATAAAATAAAAAACACTGTGACGTTGCTAATGGCAGCACCAATAATCACAAATCAGACAGTGAAGTTGACTTCGGGGGTCTTTTTTTTTACGGTAGTGAATGCTCCACCCAGAGGCTTGTTTTCTTAATTTTAATTATGATTAATTATCCTGCTTTCACTTTCATAGGAGCACATCATCGATTCATTAATACTAAATCCACGTATGCCATCGTAATTCCTTTTAGCAGCATTCACTAATTTAGAACTTAACTTAAAAGCCATATTTTGATCTGGGCGTTTTCAGGATGCCCCTAATAACTAATGAATGATAAGTGCTTTTCTTTGTGTAGATCCCATTTCAATGGGAACTTGATGAGTCGATCCGCTTACACATCTTGCTTTTACTGCTAGGTCCAGAAAGCCTTGGGTAAAAATAACAATTGCCGTGGTTATTACACATAATTGGTTTTTGTGTTCTTTTAAATATGGAACCATATGAATAGTGGACAAATTCCATGAAAGAAAAAAATTAATGATTCATATAAATCACTTAATGGTAAATGCCCTATAAATCCAACTAGTAACTAATAATAATATTACACAGACAAAAATAGTCATTTATTTATATTTATTTATTTTGATTATTTATTCTTAAGAATAATTTTTTATTACTATAAAATTATTAATATAAAAAATATATAATCAAATAAAAGATTAGGTTATAGAAAAAATTATTTCTAAAAAATTAGAAAGTTATTTAAAGGAATTTATTTATACCTGTTCTTGAAGTAGAAAGCATTCCATTTGTTCTTGAATAGCGTCTTTTCTGTCAAAAATGAACGAGGCCAAGCGATCTGCCAAAGTTGTGGGATGTAAAAAAGCATCAGTAGGGGAGTGTTCCTCCTTAGAGGGAAGTGTTAGGTTCTAAAAGTTTAGAACTATTGGAAAACTGTGAACACAAACTTGTCCAAAAATATAGATTCTTAAGTCTATAGGTTTGATTAGGCAATGCTCAAATTGATACAGGTCATGATTCAAGAACATATAAGTTGTAGAAAGAAGAATTTGAAATCTGTCTGGTTCGACCGATCGAAAGTCACAGACATGAAATTTCTGTAGAATTCTATTTTAGCCCAAACTTTGCTTATACGTTGAGCGTTTCAAGTGAAACACTTCTAGTATATAAAGGAAGCCCTAAGCATGTTTTAAAGTGATTTTTAGAGAGAGAAGAGTGTGTCTTGTGCCTCCTTTTATATATCTAGGGCGTTTGTACCCAAACCTCTCTCATATCTTCTACCAGCAATATTCCTTGAAGAATCTCAAGATCTAGTGTTGTGGAAGTTGCTACCATCACTAGTCATCAAAGGTTTTAGAGATTTAAACCTTCAAAAGTGGTCTTGGAGTCACAAACTAGAGAGTTTGTGTTGCTAAACCTTTGAGTGGGATCTCAAAGTCATAAGCATGGGAGCTTATGTTTCAAAAAATTCAAGAGAGAAGAGTCTGTGGATTCAAAGCTTGCACGTGGTCATGTTAGTAAGTTACTACTAGAGGTAGCTGATAGGCCAAAAACGTATTGACCCCTTGTGATGAATTAAGTTGATTAATTAGCCAAGTTATTAATTAATCAAATTAACATGCAAAACGTGGTAGCACAAACAAATCACCAATTGAACTAATTATGCAGCGGAAATTAAATGACACGGTGATTTGTTTACGAATGGAGAAAACTTACACGGCAAAAACCCCACCAGGTGATTTTAAGGTCACCACTCCCAAAATTTCACTATTTTCACAATAAGCAGTTACAAGTAAAGAAATCCCAAGTACCTTACCAACCTACAGTTGAACCCTTACCCTATTACCCAATTGGACTTGTTCTATAGTGACAATTTCTCCTTTCAATGCATGGCTCCCAAGTACGTGACTAACCAATTGCGCGGATCCTAGTACGCGACTTCAATCACTAACTAGAGAAGATTGTGGGCCTCAAAGTTCTTCAATTCATCCACACGATGAAGATCAAGAAGATACTTGGTTACAAAACCCTACGGTACAAAGACACAGCAACTTCTTCACAAGAGAGATGAACTAAAGCAAGAACTTCATCTCAAGTCACAATTTGCATGAACAATGATTTCTCAATACTTGTGCAACTTGCGTACATTTGACGGCCCTTAAAATAATCCTTTTATATCTCTAGGGTTAAGAGAAAAGAAGGCCCAAAGACACATCCATGGATTGGAATCAAAACAAAACTTAGAATCTATTTTTTTTTAAATCTCAATAGATAGAGGTATCGAGATGCTGTCGAGTAGCTATTGAGCCACAGGCTGGAACAACTCTTTAAACCTCGACACATGCTAGCTGTCGAGCTTTAATGAACTTGCACTTTTCAGCTTGTTTCTTGGACATACTTGATGACTTCAACAATTGATCTTGAAACATAGTTTCTTGAAGTATAAAACTCATCCTAATTCTACCCAATTACAAGTAAAGTGTGTTTTGTCAAAGGATTAGCCAATTACATAAATGAATGACATATGTTCTAAACAAGTGAAACACATATGTCCTAACAATCTCCCCCTTTGGCAATCCGTGACAAAATCATAACCAACAAATGAACATATGAGAGAAGTCATAAATCACTCAACTCATATTCACTTGTTGAATACAATAAAATCTATTCTAACATAAACTCTTGAAAAACTTTGCAAGAAGAGAATTCATGACAAGTAGACTTTGACAACCTGTATTTCTAAAACGCTTTAAACAAAACTCATCAAGGCATCTTAGTGTGAAACAGAAATAATATATTGCATACAAATAAAGAATCATGTGTATAAAGAGAGAAAAGAAACAACACATGTAGAGATAGGTGAAAGAAGCATACATCATCACATATATAACAAATATAAGCACAATGTATGTAATAATGGTCACAAGACCTAGGTACAAAAAGAAAATGTATCTAAAGTGGAGAAAAGAAAAAGATACAAGTAATACTCACTACATCCCTCAACACTTCCCCTATCAAAAATGTCCCTATACAAAAGCTCTCCCCCTAAGTATGACTACTCTCATAACCCAAAACTACTCCCCCTTTTTGTCATGAGTGACAAAGGGTAGAGTGTCAAGTAGACATCTCATCGGTAGAGCTAGCATCTCCATCAGCATCATCCAAAGAATCATCGTCATCACCATCATCATCCTCAGAGATAGAAGCCATAGGAGGTGGTGGAGGAGAAACCTCAGGAGTAAAACCACCCATGGTCTCCTGTCACTGAGCAATGCAACCAACACGAACATTCACCTTATACAACTCTGTAGAGAGTGTATCTAAGCAAGCATCCATGCGTTAAAGCTGCGCCATGATGTCTCCTAATGACACATTGCTCGTAGAAGAGGAGGGAGCGGATGAGACACGAGCAGATCGAGATGGAACGGAACGTGAGGAATGAGCTGTTGAACTTGTCTGTCGCGACTTAAACTGCACCTCACTACGGTTTACGGTAGCGGCGTCTATGGCAACCATGACATGAAAAGGGTCGGAGACAGGAAAAGGGATGGAAAAGTGGCATAAAATCCTCGTGATAGCGGAAGGAAAGATAAGCTTATCATGGGTAGTCATATCCTTATATACATCTATGATAGAAAAGATGAAATGTGAAGGAAAGTCAATGGTGAGATCCTCAAGAAGAGACAACAGAAAATGAGCACGAGGCTCTGTGATAGAGTTGTAGTGAGAGAGAGGATATAACACAAAGGCCATTACCATGTTTAAGAAACGAGGACCTTTAGCAAAAGGTCGACATGACGTAAACTGGTGCTCACCCCAATCAGAAGGGCGCTCACAAAAAGCAGAAATCATTTCATCTTTGGACACAGTCCGTAGATGCTCACAACTGGGGTAGTCAGGATGCGCAACCCTCGATACCTGGAGCACATCAGATACCAACTCTGGTGTGACAACTATGAGTGTACCTCGAACGCAAGTGTGAAAGAGAGGTGCTGAAGAATCGAATCCATGCATATTGGAGTAAAACTCCTGGATCAGCATGGAAGGACAGGTGACTGGGATGTCACACAGTGACTCCCATTCCTGTTTGTGAAAGACATCGGGAAGGTCAGTGTTGACGAAATCCGCCAAAACAACTTAGCGTTCCGAATGAACACCTCATTTAGAGAAGTTCTCCGAGAAGTCCTGATGGGCTTTCTCATCACGGAACCGAATAGAAAGAAGAGTGGAATCAGAAGATGAAGAGGCCCTAGAACGAAGAGGGTTCTGGGTCGGAATAGACTTACGTTTTGGTGCCATAGACACTACTAACGCAAACAGAAAGAGAAGGGGGGAGAAAGAAACAATCAGAAAAATCTCAAAACAATTCAAATATAACACGTGTATTGAAAGAGAGAACTAATGCATGGGGAATGCATGAGCATGTGACATGCAAAATAAAACATCATGGGCTCAGCCCAATCTAATACTATCAGCACACAAACATTTTGCACACATCTAAATGCATGAGAATACAGTTAGAATGCTAATGTGATACAATGCATGGAGTTTTCAAGATCAAATCTACAAAACCCATCCCAAAAATTGCAATAATAACTCATCAATTTTGAAAAACCCCAAAATTTTTCAAAAACCCCAAAACCTAGATTTCAAAACATGAAAGGCATGTAAATGAAAAAGATTAGATGCTTACCAAGTGAAGAAGAATAAGCGTGAGGAAGCCTTAGGTAGAGGTTTGGAGTGAGAGAAAGAGGTTTGGAAGGTGAAGAGAGAGAGTTATCGAGAGAGAGATTGAGAGAATTGAAGAACCGGATCACACAGAATCTATATATAGATCCTCAGTAAATCTCGATAGATACAGGTGTCGAGAGGTGTCGAGAGGTGTCGAGACATCTGTCGAGGGAGATGACGAGAAAAACAACTTCGATAGATAAAGCTATCGAGGAGGTGTTGAGGAACAAGGCAAAGACATGAGAACAAATGCTCGATCGATCCACTAGGTGTTGAGAAGCTATCGAGAGGACAGAAGATTTCTCGATCGATCCAGAAGCTGTCGAGAAGCTGTCGAGATTGCGATAAGCAAAAGTTGAGAAGCTCGATAGACAGCCAGGTGTCGAGGAGGTATCGAAGAGGTGTCGAGCCAGCTTTTCAAAATAGTTTTTCGAGAAGGGAAAAACACAAACATAAATGCAATCATGCATGCAACTCAACCAAAGATCCAAACACCTATAAGACTCTCAAAAACATCTCTCAACAACAATGAGTTAAGCATTTAGCTCCCAAAAAGAAAACACATTCACACACTAAACAAGTCTAACCGATTTTATATTTCAAAAAACAAGTCAAGACAGTTTAGTGAGTATACATCAACACATGTAAACCTTGTGATGTCCAAATCACATTGTACCTGCACATATATCAAGAGTAGCAAAGAATATTGCGTGTTGTGTGTGTAAAACATCGCAAGATTGCATTAGTGTTTTTATGTTATGAAGATTTGAGATATGAGAAAATCACTTTAACTCACACACAATCATAACTGTTTGATGGGGACTATCACCTTTGAGGTACATTCTATAACTCCCACATCTCCTAGAAAATACGCTTGCAATCATATTTAAAGCATTTTTGTTCTTTTTGCTTTTATTTCTTTGCATATTTTCTTTTTATTAAGCAAACCATTCATAGGTATACAAAGGAGAGAAAAGAAATACCCAATTATGTTAAGCTTTTGACATTGCACTTTTGCTATGCGAAACATACAGATGTCATATCATGATTGGCGGGCAACAGTGGTGAGATGGTTATTTATGCCTTTCTCTTAGGATTTTCTAGTCCTACCCGTCAAAAAGAGTGATATGAGTGTTAAGTACAAGGGATCACTTAACCTTATTCATCACAAACAAAGAGCCACAAAACTCACTTGCTTAGTGCATAGGAATGCTCATCTAAGCTACAAGAGATACAAAGTTTAGAAAACTCTGTTTCAAAGGCCATTTTAAGGTTCACAAGAATCGATGTACAAAAACACACACTGTTTTTGTATTTTTCAATTTTTTTTCATTTTATTTTATTTTTATCTGAAAAACAAAATAAAACAAAAACTAAAAATAAGTAAACAAAAACATGTTAATCAAAGTAAAACAATGCATAAAACTAGACTAACTCAAAATAGTAAAGCACCACACACAAGTAATGCAAAAACAAAAACAAGAAGGGGAGAGAAAGAAGAAGTGAATAAATCACTTGGAACCCTTTTCCTTCCACATCTTGGAAGAACCTTTCTTTTTAGCAAACCCTTGAACCGATGATGAGGGGGAAGGATTGAAACCGTTTAAGTTCGAAAGGAACATGAGGGCTTTGAGAAAATCTCCAAGAGGAGCCAGAGAGGTTTGAAGCTGATTCTGGTTCCCAGATGCTATCATGCCATTGCTTTGTTGAGTGGGTAACCACTTATAGCAATTTGGTCGAGTATGACCTGTAATACCACAATGATGACAAAGATGCTACTTCTTCTGTTTAGACTTTTGAGAGTTAGCCTTCTTCGTCCTCGGGTTCTTAGTTTCCTTCTTCTCAAGCTTAGGGGGTGCTCCTAAGATGGACCTTCCCTTGTCTAGGTTCTCACTTGCTAATTCAATTTTATTATCATTGTTCTTAATTTCAATATTATTAGCAGGAGGAACAAAAACAGTAGTACTAGGATAAGCAATATTAGAGGAAGAGAATTCATACCCCAATCCTGTTCAATCAGAAGCAGATTTTTGAATGTTGAGCATCTCATCCAGCTTTGCACTTGATGTTCTCTCCAATTGAGCTCTAACTTGAAACAGCTCTGCTTCAAGCTTCTTGGTCTTCTCAGCCAAGAAATTGTTCTCAAATCTCAGTGCCCCACTAGTCTAATTAGCTTCATCAAACTTAGTGGAAATCTCTTCACGGTCAAGTTCCACATCACTGAGTTTCTTGGTGGCTAGCCTATAGAGTTTCTCATGCTTCTCAGAAAGCTTGTACAGTTTCTCATAGGCTGTATGGATATCATCTTGATCATCCATCTTTTCAAACTTGGATTCCACTAGTTCCTCTTCTTCATCCACATCTTCAACAATCCCTTCAGTAAGATTGACAGTGGCAGTGAAGGCATTCAAAATTCCGTCATCCTCATTGTCGAAATCATCCTCAGGCTCAATGTCGCTTAAAGTAGCAGCAAGTGCCTTGCTCTTCCCAATGCTCTTGATATATGTGGGACACTCCTGTTTCATGTGACCGAAGCCTTGACACCCGAAGCATTTAGGTCCTGCGGGAATAGTGTACTTACCGCCATCCCTAGCATCCTTCTTCCCTTTATCTTGGCTCTTGAACTGAGAAGAACTTGATTGCTTACAGTCCTTGTCGAAGCCTTTTCCATTGACATTTTTCATGAATTTCTTGAATTGCCAAGTGATGTAGGACTTCATCTTAGAATCTTCATCGTCTGAAGACTCATCTGTCTCACTGCTCTTGGTCTTCAGTGCCATGCTCTTGCCTTTACTCAACTTACCAATTCTTGTCAACTCTAGCTCGTAGGTTTGTAGATTACCAACCAGCTCAATCAGAGGAATCTTGTCAATATCTTTTGATTCCTCTATTGCCGTGATCTTGGCATGGAATCTCTCGAGTAGAGATCTGAGCACTTTCCTCACAATCTTGGGTTCAGGAATGGTTTCCCCAAGATTGAAGGCTGAGTTCACTATGTCCTTGAGCTTGGCATAGAACTCATCGAACGACTCATCCTCCTCCATCTTAATTTCTTCGAAGATTGTAGTGAGCCTCTGTAGTTTTGAATCTTTTACAGCCTTTGTTACCTCATAGGTTGTCTTGAGGATGGTCCAAGCTTCCTTAGCAGTTTCAATAGAGGATATCTTTTTGAACTCCTCATTAGTGACCGCACTGAATAAGGCATTCAATGTTCTGCTGTTGAAGTTTGCTGCCTTGATCTTAGCTTCATCACAATCGGCCGGCGCTTCTTTAGGCTTGGTCTAGCCTATCTCCACAGCTTGCCACGCTTTCTCATCTAGTGACTGCAAGAAAGCTCTCATGCGTACTTTCCATTATGCATAGTTAGTACCATCAAACAATGGAGGTATAATAAGAGATTGACCTCTATCCATGACAAACAGGGGTCAATGGATCACACATAAAGATTGACCCTAATCAGAGTGTGCCTACTCTGATACCACTTGATAGGCCAAAAACGTATTGACCTCTTGTGATTAATTAAGTTGATTAATTAGCCAAGTTATTAATTAATCAAATTAACGTGTAAAGCATGGTAGCATAAACAAATCACCAATTAAATTAAGTATCCAGCGGAAATTAAATGACACGGTGATTTGTTTACGAATGGGGAAAACCTACGCAGCAAAAATCCCACCGGGTGATTTTAAAGTCACCACTCCCAAAATTCTACTATTATCACAACAAGCGGTTACAAGTAAAGAAATCCCAAGTATCTTACCAACCTATAGTTGAACTCTTACCTCAATACCCAATTGGACTTGTTCTGTAGTGACAATTTCTTCTTTCAATGCACGACTCCCAAGTACGTGACTAACCAATTGCGTGGATCCCAGTACGCAACTTAAATCACCAACTAGAGAAGATTGTTGGCTACAAAGTTCTTCAATTCATCCACACGATGAAGATCAAGAAGATGCTTAGTTACAAAACCCTACAGTGCAAAGACATAGCAACTTCTTCACAAGAGAGATGAACTAGGGCAAGAACTTCGTCTTAAGTCACAATTTGCATGAACAAGGATTTCTCAATGCTTGTACAACTTGCGTACATTTGATGGCCCTTAAAATAATCCTTTTATATGTCTAGGGTTAGGAGAAAAGAAGGCCTAAAGACACATCCATGGATTGGAATAAAAAAAGAACTTAGAATCTGTTTTTCTTAAATCTCGATAGATAGAGGTATCGAGATGCTATCGAGTAGCTGTCAAGCCACGGGCTGGAGCAGCTCTTTAAACCTTGATACATGCTAGCTATCGAGCTTTAATGAACTGGCACGTTTCAACTTGTTTCTTGGACAGACTTGATGACTTCAACACTTGATCTTGAAACACAGTTTCTTGAAGTATAAAACTCATCATAATTCTACCCAATTATAAGTAAAGTGTGTTTTGTCAAAGGATTAGCCAATTACATAAATGAATGACATATGTTCTAAACAAGTGAAACACATATGTCCTAACCAAGTGAAACACATATGTCCTAACCAAGTGAGACACATATGTCCTAACAGTAGCAATAGATTTAGGGTTGAATCCTTTGTAAAAACTTCAATTCTCTATTAGTGGATTTTTTTTTTTTACCTTGAGGATAGCTAGGTCAAATCCTTCCCAGGTTTTTACCTTGAAACAGTTGGTTTCATTGGTTTTCCTGGTTGATCTTATTGATGCCTATGAAACTCTTCGTAAGGAATTATTTAAATCTATGAAAATTGCTAAGAAATTCAAGGAAGAGTTAAAGTTGGCTAATCTTGAAAAAGAGGAATTGATTGTGAGATTAGATGAATCTAATAAAAAGAATGAACTATTAAGAAATCAATCTTTCCCTCAAGATGAAAAGATGAAAAGCTTGGAACAAGAGTTATCTGAGTCTAAAGCTAAACTTGAAAATTTGACTAGTACCAAACCTGCTGTTGTTGATAGATCTGTTTCTGTTTCTCATAAGCCTGAAGCTTACAAAGTTTATATTCCTCTTGAAAAGAGGAATCATAAAGAAAATGATTATTTTGCTAGGTTAGACAAAGGAAAAATTTCTGATGTAGACGCAGAAATTTCTAAACTTATGTCTAAGCCTACTGATATAGCGCATAAGAAATCTGTTTTTGTGCCTACCTGTTGTTGGTCATATTAGACCAAATTTTTCTTTGTTAAGGAAAAAACCAAAATCTAATATTAGATTTGCTGTTAGGAATATTGATGTTCCTAAATTTGTTCATGTTTGACACTTTTGTGATGATAGTGGCCACATTTGTCCTAACTATCATAAATTGAAATTTAAGCATTCTGTGTTTTAGTATAGGATATGTGATGATATTTCTCTTGCCATAAGTCATGATAAATTGTTTCATATGCTTGAAAAACTTAAGCTTGTTGGCTTGTGAAAGGAAATTGCAGGATTTCAGTCCATTTCAGAAGAAGTTCATAATCCCTCAAATACACTCTGGTTCTCATGGTTTTTCAACTACAAAGCCAAAGATGCGTGCTATATGGGTGAGAAAAGATTTTCTGAGGTGAGTGTTGTTTACTTGTCCTTGATTTAATTCTTTCTATTATTTGCAGACATGTTTTCTATCAGTTTTTGGTTTTTTTATTTTCTTAGGTTGTTTTGATTATTTAAAAATAATCCAAAAGCATTTAAAATTTTCAAAAAGACAAAAATATTTTATTTTGTGTCTGGTTTTATTTTTTCTTGAGGATTACATGAATTATAATATCTCTCTCTTGATTTAGAACATGCTTTATATTGTGAAGAAACATAGAAAGTATGTATTACATAACTAAGTGCATGAGCTATTTCAGATTTCGTGTGAGTATGTACTAGATTGTACATGTACTCATGGGTTAATTAAGAAATTGATATTTCTTGTTTGTGTATCCTCTATAGCTTAGTTGAGCATTGTCATGCATTGTTTTTGCATTGTTTTTCTTATTATTTAGCATATTGTGTGCTTTTTGTTTTTTGGTCATAAAATGTTTGAAAAACACAAATAATTTTCTTTGTTTGTTTGTTTTTTTTTTTTTTTTTTTTTGTATTACACATCACTTATTGTGTAATTGAGGTTGGCCAATGAAATTTACATTCATGGTTGTATACCTTGTTTAGCTTTGATGAGCTTATTTGTGCATTTTGCTACTTTATGCTATGTAGTACTTAATTGTGTGAATTATTTATAGTCTTTAAACAAATGATCTTGATTTTGATGTACATTATTTTGAATGTAAGGACTAAAAAGTCCTAGGAGAAATGCATAAATAACTATCTCCCCTCTATTGCTTGCCAATCATAAAAACCTATGTGCAAATTAGAAAAGTCGTGCTAGGTAAGGTGTAGCACTTGCACAGCAAGATTAAATGAGGTCTTGATTTCAAAAGAATAAGAAATAAAATGCTTTTACATGATTGGAAGCATTTTTTCTAGGAGATGTGAGAGTTATATGATGTAACTCTTTAGGTGATAGTCATTTTCAAACCAATATGATTGATAATGTAGAAAAATTTGTTCGATTACTATCTGCATATCACCTATTTTATGCTTTGTACACTTACTAGTTGCACACTACACGCAAATCTTTGCTAAATCAAGTACATGAGACTGTGTCTATTTTTTAGTCTGGCCATCATTAATTGCATATGATCTTATGTGTAAATGAAAATTTTCATTTTCGTTGGAAATTTGAAGAAAAAAGTTTTAGAAGTTTAAATTTTGTGATTTAACTTCTAGATTGGTTTCAATATTTGCATTTAAGAGGCATCATGTTTTTAAATATTTTCTAGATCATGTTCATTTGCATTGAGTTTTGAAAACTTCTCTTAAAGTTGTTTTTCTACATAAAATTTCTAGATTTTTAAAGTTTTAAAATTTACATTGTTCGAAAATCTCCCTTGACCAATAAAAAATGTTTAGGTTTTAAAGCAAAAACTATTTGCCTGATTCGATTGATGCTTGATCGATGCTCGATCCCTTTAGATCGATCGAAACTGAAAATTCCAGATTTTTTTTTTTTTTTAAAGTTTCCCTCCCAATCAGTTTTTTCGTGCATCATTTGTGATAGGATTCGCATGCATTGCATTGTTTTCTATATCCATCTTGCATTTTTGTAGTCGTATCTCCAATGGCAGCTCCACTTGTATGTAAGGGTGGTCCCATGACCACCCTCACTTGCCAAAATTTTTTTTTATACTTAGCAAAAAAAGAAAAAGAAAAAAAGAAAGATTATGTAAATAATTAGTTTAAATTAATCTGTTTTGTGACCACCTTGACATGAAAAAATAAATGTATACGTATATACTTACAAAAAAATATATTATACACTAAATTAACCTATTTTGACTAACCTAATAAATATGTTAAACACCCTGACCTGAGAATCACAAGAATTTGAGTTCAACAAAAATAAGAGTAATGTTACATCTACAATATTTTCATAATAAATATTATGTGGTAAACTATTACTAATTCTAATTTGGGTTCAACATTGACATGTTTTACCTACCAATAACAGTTTGTTGCATAAGATTTGTTATAAAAATATTGTGGTCATTTTATTGTTCTCATTTCAGCATTTTCAATTTCCAATTTCCACTTTATTTCATATTAGTCTTCTTTTTTTCTTTAACTTTGTTAGTACAAAAAATTTGTAATATTTCATGTATTTGTGTGATTTTTTTGTGGCGTTGATATATTCAAGTTGTCTCTTTATTCGATTTTGTATAATTTAAATTTCTTAGTAACCACCCTAAAAAACATTCCTAGAGCTGCCACTTCATATCTCTCATTGTCTCATTGTTTTCACACATAACACGTATACACTTTGCAAAATTGGGTACTCAACTAGATTTAAAAATTGATTGATTAATTTTTTGAGTTTTGTACATTTTAGTATACATTTTAGTATATGCTATTTTTCTTGATGCGTGAACGGTTGAAAATTTGGAAATATATATTTTTGAGATATGGTGGGTAATAAATGTGCAAATATTTTCTCTACTTGATTTGAGTTCGAAACACCATCTGTTTATAGGTCACATAGTGTCAAGTTCGCATATATTGAAAGAGAGAATATATCTTTCTTAATGTGTATTCTGAACTTTTATTTTTAGGTTTGATATGTGTGTCTTTATTTTTCCCCACATCCTAAATTTTCCCCAAATTTGTTTTTTTTTTTTCTTCCTAAAACTTGTTTTGTTTTTCCCATATTTTTATAGGGGGGAAGAAAATTGTTTTTACAACCTCTACTGTTCATAGGGGGAGTTGCCTCTATTTTCTATAGAGCTTATATTTTATGGTTTTTTTGATCCTCTATTTTCTCTTGTCCTCTGTTATGTATGTTTTTTTTTGTCTACCTTCTAATTGGGTTGTTTTTGTCAATACGTGACAAAAAGGGGGAGAAATAGATGAAATTTGGGAATTCTGTTTAAAAGGTTTTTAACTGTTTTATTTAGGAGGAGATGAAATTGCTTTTGAAAGGGAGAGAAAATAAAATTTTTTCTGTATCTAACTGAGGGGGAGTGTTAGTCTGCATGTTTGTTATTTTTTTTGTTAATCTGTCTTTATTTCCACACATGCGATGATGTGCTCTTTTGAGTGTTTTAGGAAAGATAGGTACATTCTAATCAAGATCTTCTGTCTCTTCTAGCAACTTTTAGGTTTGAAGTCTTAGATTGGGATTTGTGATGTATTTGAGCATTTTATTATAATAAGGTTATTCTTGTATTTGAGCATTTCATATTGTATGTAAGTTTTGTCACGAATTGCCAAAGGGGGAGATTGTTAGGTTCTACAAGTTTAGAACAATTGGCAAACCATGAACACAAACTTGTCCAAAAATGTAGATTCCTAAGTCTATAGGTTTGATTAGACAATGCTCAAGTTGATACAAGTCAAGATTCAAGAACATAATAGTTGTAGAAAGAAGAATTCAAAATCTGCCTGGTTCGACCGATTGAGAAACAGGTTCGACCAATCAAAAGTCGCAGACATGAAACTTCTACCAAATTATGTTTTAGCCAAAACTCTGCTTATACGTTTAGGGTTTCAAGTGAAATACTTCTAGTATATAAAGGAAACCCTAAGCACATTTTTAAGTGGTTTTTAGAGAGAGAAGAGTGTGTCTTGTGCCTCTATGTGTATATCTAGGGTTTTTGTACCCAAACCTCTCTCATATCTTCTATCGGAAATATTCCTTGAAGAATCTCAACATCCGGTGTTGTGGAAGTTGCTGCTATCACTAGTAATCGAAGGTGCTAAAGATTTAAACCTTCTAGGGTGGCCTTGGAATCACAAACTGGAAAGTTTTTGTTGCTAAACCTTTGAGTGGGATTTCAAAGTCATAAGCGTGGGTGCTTGTGTTTTAGCAAATCCAAGAGAGAAAAGTCCTTGAATTCGAAGCTTGCATGTGGTCGTGTCAGTAAGTTACTTCTGGAGGTAGCAATAGATTTACTGTTAAATCTTTTTGTGAAAACTTCAATTCTCTATTAATGGACTTTTTTACCTTGAGGATAGTTAGGTTAAATCCTCCCCAGGTTTTTACCTCTAAATAGTTGGTTTCATTGGTTTTCTTGGGTCATCATATCTTTGTGTTCTTTACTTTTTCGCTTATGCATGATATGATCTTTTATCATTTAAGTTAGATCTGAATAATAAACATTATAATCAATCTGGGTAATAATTAGGTTAAACAATCTATTTTAAGGGGTTTCAATAAACAAACAGGAAGCACCCGCGAGAGCAGCGGTGGACGAAGTGGAATTGAGAATGTTGGCTCGAGTAATAAAATTTACCGATTGAAGGTGCCACATATTTTACATTTTTGGAAGCATTTGAGAAATAGTATTAATGCACTACAAGAGTGTAGAGTAGCCAAACTTCCTTGACCATTTTGCAACCCACATTTAACCTCACGTGGTGGGTAAAAGGGTAATTTCACCTTGAAAATATGCATCTTGATTCTGGTCATTAGATCCTTAATCTCATTTTACCAAATTGATCTTGATGTTCTAAAGATCAAATCGACTGGTCATAAGCCCTAATCGAACCATCAGATTGAAAGTTATCATCAAATCAAGTTTAAATGGCTGAGATGCACTATCATAAATTGAGTTCGACTATATGTGATTATGAACAACTGATTCCAATTGGTTATAATTATAATCAATTTGAGATTAATAAAGTGTCATAATTTGATTGGTTAGGACTACATTTTATGGTAAGGTTGCACATACTTAATTAATTAGATAGTCAAACATTAATTATTCAATAAGTAATTTGTGCAATTATCTTTTAATTAGGGTAAATTTGTAACTAATTAAATTTGAAATGGGAGTGATTGGAACCTATTAATGTTAATTGGAAACTAATTTGGGACCTATTAATGTTAATTGTGCTGAAATTGTGTTTTAACAAATGACCTTTGTTCATCATTTTATTGATATCTCTCAAAATATTTTAAATTTATAAATGCGGTTAATTTTCCCAAACACTAGATATTCAGGGCTTCAATTTGAGCATAATAACAAGACAATTCCAATCAGAATTGAGTAAGATATGATTTTTTGAATTTGGCTCTACAGGCTGTTACAGTAGCTACGAGAAAACCGAATTTTGCTTGCTTCTTACTCCCACCAATCTCTGCATTTAATGTACCTGATGTCCCCAAAGACTAAAATAATTTCTAGGTTCATGATTCTTTGTCAATCCTCATTAAATGACATTCCATTCATATTTTCTACACCACTACTATATAAACCGCACTTCTCTCCTTCATTCCAAGACTCACAGAAAGACCCTTTGTTCTCTTCTCTTGAATTCTAGTGAAGTAAATTAGTCTTGTCATATCTTGGTCTTCTTGAGACTCAAGGTATTGAATGAGACTTACTCTCCCTCTCCTAGCTCTTCTCTTCCTCTACCCTTAGAACCTCCACCAAGAGTCTCTTCCTCCACCGTGTGGATCTTGCATGAAGGTATAATCTCTATCGTTAGCTTATTTTTTATGTTGCCATGATAAGAATTTAAGATTAAAGCATGATAGTAATTATTTAAATTCCCTTGAATATGTTTAATGTTCTTAAATGCTCTTATGTGTTCTTCACATGTTCTTGGTTGTTCATCACATGCTCATGCATAACACTAGTTTTGATCATAAATCCACATCAAAAATATGAAAAAGGTGTTTGTTTCATAATTCTTTCAAATCCTTGAATCTAGAATATCACCATCCACACACATTTACTAGAATTTATTTTTCAATCCAAATGCAATGCTGAATAAATTGAATTAAGGTTTACCGCATGTGCACACATTAAATTCAACATGCAAATAGATTGAAATATTGGATGATATGATATGAATGTTGGCCACCATAGTCTAGAAGACCGGTTTAACCGGGCAAGGTGGTTGCCTAAACACCTTCCCACCTTGTAACATAGCCTCCGAGCTTAGATCAAGGGCCAATAGATCAATGCTTATCCTTGTAATTTTCAATTTCTAAATTGTAATTAGGAAACAAAGTCATGTACTTTATCTTAGATTGTATCTATGACTAAAGCCATGTAATTTCCCATGATCAATATAAATTCAATTTCAAATCAATAAAATGATGAATTTTTCAATTATGGTTTTCTTATTTATTCTAACAATTAAATAAGTGGCAACTCCATTGTAAAACCCTTAATCTAAAGAGGAAAATATCATCGAACCTCCATTTTGAGAGGCAATAACATGACTCCATCCATTCACGTGGATTTGGCCCAACACCCATAAAAATGGGCCGGGGGCGCGGTCTCTCATAGTGGCGACTCCACTGGGATATTAACGGCTAAGCTTCAATTAGGTTATAGTGGCCAACCATATCATTATTTTTTTAAAAATTTATTTATTGCTTTTTGTATATAATATGTCTAATATGTCATTATATTGCATCTCATGCATGATTTGATTGAATGAAATTTATTTTATTTGTGTGCTAGTATGGAAGCTCGATAGTATTAGACGTGGATTGTGGTCTTCCTGAGACTCACATACCCAGTGGTGAACCTACCACCCACCACGACAAGGATTATCATAGTTATGCCATGGTGGTTCATAAGAAAAAACTATACTATTTAGACCAACATGGCGCTCCTGGCGTCACAAGTTGGGAGGTATGACGTCCTAGCTTGTGGGGACCTATAACCTACCTTCTACCATGTTGTAATGACCCATAGAACCTACCTTTAGGTTGATCTATGTAAATTGCATTTCATTACATGTGTTTGGCCGTTGCTTGAGCCCATCTTGATTGTTTGAAGCTTGTATGTTGTGAATGAAATCAAGCCCAAAAGCCTATGATTGAACTCTACTTGAAATGGAAGCCTAATTTGTTTCTTGAATAAGTCTAAGCCCAACACTTGAGCCCATCCAAAGTGTTTACGCATGATCAACATTAAAGACCAAAAGCTCACAAGATGCATGCCTTCCAAGTGTAGGGTCAAGCCATTTCAAGCAAATACCAAAAGATCATAATCAAGGTGAAAGGTTCAATAAGCGTATAAAACACCTATGAACATTCAGACCCCCAATTTAAACTTAACAGATACAAGCTTATACTCAAACAATAAATGTGCAGAATAATAAGTACAAGCAATACCCAAAACAATAAACAGCTCTAAACCATAATTAATCACAACACAGCAGCAATTAATATGTAAGAGTAAGGGAAGAGAGATGCAAACACAAAGATAACACGGCAATGTGTTATCAAAAAGGAAACCGAAGTACTCAGAGAAAAACCTCTCTGCCGCTCTCCAAGTGGTCAAATAATCCATTAGAGAATGAAGTTGGGATACATGAATAGCAATAGACCCTCCAAGCCTAATCTACCCAATGCCCCTAAACCCTCAAAGCCTCTTCTCCAACAAGGTTACGCCAAACCTTGTCTTCTCTAGCTTACTGGATCCCGCAATAAGCCCATTACATCAACCAAACAAATTGGTCCTCTCTGAACTGCTTCCCAAGCACCAAAATACTTCCTCACTGATATGGGTATGGTGAGATAAGGATTTGGCAAATGAACCTCTTAAGGGTATGTCAATGGAAAGGGTGAGAGTAGAGGAATTTGGAGATCCAAAGGATTAAGATTGTGGATGAGTCAATCTTGTTTTTCTCTAAGGTTTCTCTCACAAAATTCTCTTTGGAAGCTCTCTACATTTTCTGGGTATAAGGGTATTTATAGTAAGATACGTGAGGAATGTGAAAAGGCATTTTTCATCCAAACAGGGCATTCTGGTGACTCAGCCTTGCGACTGGAACTAATTGCGAATTTGAGTCGCGAGATAACTGCCAGACCAGACTGTACTTTTTGTCTTGTAGTGCTCCAGCTGTTGTGACCCTTCAGCTCCTTGCATGCTTCACACGTGTGCCGCTTTGGCAACTTGCTAGTCGCGAGCCAGCCGCGAGACTCCTTTGAGTGCACACATCTTGAGTTTTCTTCACACTCTCTCACACACTACCCTTACATAATTCCCACTTAAATACAAGGTATCTAATTGCTAAAATACAATCAAATTTGGCACGGAATAAAGTCAACACATGATTGAATAAATTCAACCTTACACAAGGTTCAAGCCTTCCAAGTGAAAGACCAAACCATTTCAAGAAAATATCAAAAGATCATAATCAAGGTTCAAGCCCACCAAGTCTTAAGCATTCTCAATGGACCAAGAAGAAGCAAGCAGCCCAACTTTGCCTCACTCCACATTTGGTTTGCAACATCATGGTTAAGCTTAAAGTTTATTTATTTATTTATTCCATGTTTCTATGTTTCTTTGAATTCTAAAAATCCATGTAGCATTTTATTTATTTTGTTCATGTATATATTTAAAAAAAATTCCAAAAAAAAAAAAATCAAGATTCCCAAATCTTTCCAAAAAAAAAAATTCAAATGAAAAAAAAAAAAAAGTCTTTGGACTAGGGGCATTGGGCCCTTGAGTCATTTAAAAAAAAAAAACTTTGAACTTGGGGCATTGAACTTCCTAGTGACTCCTCCAAAAAAGCCTTTTTTTTTTCTTTCAAGGATTTCAAGATTAAAAAAAAAAAAAAGAAAAAAAAGTCTCCTCTTCAAAATGGTACATGAGGATCCATTGGACAAAATTTATTCTAAAATGTTGATGTTTACAGGCTTGAGCAATCAGCTTGTACCAAAGAATGATTAATTTCATTTGATCCATGTAAAGGCTTTCGCTACTTGACTTAGAATATAAGAAGAAATAGTCTTAAAAGGCAATGAAAAGAATCCATCCATCGGAAAATCCCAAGAATCCATGCATTCGATCCAATTTTCAAAAATCTTATGTTTCATAACATTAGGGCATTCATACTTTTCTTTTAAGATGAATTTATTAAAAGAGCTTAAGTTACTGTGTCTACAAGCTAGCATTACTAGAGATAGGAGGTCATCTATGGTTATACCAAATTATTTCCTATTACCTAAAATGTTCATTATCCATTGCTAGGCCATTTGAGCCTTCAAACATTTAGCCTTTTTTTTGCATGAACCCACTAAAATCTAAACTTGGGGGTGGGAAAAATCAAGTTATGTGTACTTAAATCTCATGTTGAGGAGGACTCAACCTTGTAGCTTTGAAATTAATTGATAAAACTCTCCTAGAAGACATGAGAGAAAAGAAGAGAATTCATTCAGCTAAAGATAAGAGATTATCAAAGAAAAATGAGGTTTCACTAATGAGGTTTCACTTATGATTCAAGAGGAATGAGCTTAAAAACAAATGTTGATACAAGTGACCAATGAAGACTCCTCTAATACTTGATTTTTGAGTAATTCATACTTGGGGGAAACATCATAGGGAATTTTGAGCCTTTTATATCTTTCATTTTATAACCTAAACCTGGCCTACATTACAACCCAGGAGTCAAGACCTCCTCAAAGTCTTGCTAGTTGTAGGCACATCTTAAACTCTAATATTATTTTCTCTTAAATTAAAAAGAAAAAATGCTTAAAATTGTCAAACCTCACTAGATGATATGTCCGTGGCCAAAAAATTTCAAATTCTTAAATTCTCAAATGACTCAAAAGAACTTTCAAACTTGGAGCACTCTCCTTTTTTGCACCCAACAATGTGATTCCTATATATGATCACATTTCATTTCTCGATTGCCTTTGAAGACTTAATCTAACAATTTTCAAAAGAAAGAAGCAAATTTGATTGTATGAGTTTAATGGTCTTGATCATTCCTAATCAAAGAGATTTGTTTTATTCTTAAACACTATAATTTTCAAAAATGATTGTTCAAAGGATCACCTCTTGTTCATTAAAAAAATGGAGAATTTAAAATTTTAAAAGAGAAAACTCATTTCCCAAAAAAAATATATTTCTCTTCCAAAATCTAGTTTTCCTAAACTACGTCTTGACCTGATCCTCTATGAGAGAGGTAAGTAGGCAGCCTTTCAAAGGCCCAGTCCCAATCACCCAAATAGCCTTCAGGCTTAGATTCAAAACAATGTGACAAAATTGTTTGGGTACATGTTAGGCTAAGCCCATTTGGTTTGCATCAAGTATGCTTAAACTTGGGGCATTGGCCTAGTTATATTGTATGCAAATATGTCCTTCTCGCATGAAAGCATGTTTTCATTTAAGGCATCAATCTTTTTTTTTTTTTTTTTGCAAGCATGTCCACACTAGGGGCATTAGCCAAAAATGTTTTCATGGTAATTGGTTTCTAAAAAGCTAGAGAAAGAAAGCCATTTTGCAGGAACCAATGATGGCGGACCGTGATCTTCTTTCATGTTCCCCAATGGTCACAACATCAAATAAACTTAGCTTCAATCTAAGCATGGAATATGCCCCAAACAAGGGGCATTGGATAAGTACTTCCAATTCATTTCAATAAAAATATCCATTGCTAATTGAAATGATCTTTTTATAAGAATTAAGCAAGGACTTATCCAGCAATCCGCATCAACTTCTAGTCGAAGTTATTCTCATTCAAAGGATAGGTTTTTTTAAAAAAAAAGAAAAAGAAAAAATGATCATGAATAAATCTTCATCACTTTTACTCCATCTTTATCTTCATCTTCTTCACTTTTTGATAATAAACAAATCTTCATATTTCAAAAAAAAAAAAAAGACAATTTTAAATAATAAAAAAAAGAGATTTTCAATTTTTCTTAAAAATTTTTTTTTCGTATCTTTCAAAAAAAAAAAAGAGAAGTAAAGAAAAGAGAAAATTTTCAAAAAGCCTTGGGATTAGGAGCATTGGGTTCTTAGTTTGCTCTCAAAAGAAAAAAAAAAATCAATCAAGATTTTCAATTCTTTCCAAATTTTCAAAAAGCCTTGGGACTAGGGGAATTGGGTTCTTAGTTTGCTTTCCAAGAAAAAAAAAATTCAATCAATATTTTCATTTCTTTTTTAAGATTTCCAAATTTTTGAAAAAAAAAATCAATCAAGATTTTCAATTCTTTCCAAATTTTCAAAATGCCTTGGGACTAGGGGCATTGGGTTCTTAGTTTACTTTAAAAAAAAAAAAAATCATCAATCAAGATTTTCAATTCTTTCAAAAAAATCAAGATTTCCAAATCTTTCAATTTTTTTTTTCAAAAGTCCCAAGAAAAATCTTCATTAAATTCTTCTTTAGGAACCAAGAATAGAAAGTTATGATCCTCTTCCATATTCTCCAGCGATGCAACATCAAGTCAACAATCCACCCTCAGCATTCATCGAAGCATGGAATATGTCCCAAACTAAGGGCATTCGCCAGGTTTGCCGAATTCTTTTCAACGAATAACTCTATTACTAATTGAAAATATTTATTTTGCAGGTACCAGAACCTTTGGTCCTTTGAAATCATGAGCCAAAGCCTAAAAACCCTTGGTCCTCTGAAAACATTAGCCAAAAAGCCCAAAAAACTATTGATCCTTTGAAAACATGAGCCAAGATCCACAACTTTTGGTCCTCTGAAAATATGAGCAAAACCCAAAAATCCTTAGTCCTCTGAAAACATGAGCCAAGATCCAGAACCTTTGGTCTTTTGAAAACACGAGCCAAAGCCCAGAAATCCTTGGTCTTTTAAAAACATGAGCCAAGATCTAGAACCTTTGGTCCTCTAAAAACATGAGCCAAAGCCCAAAAAAATCCTTGGTCCTCTAAAACACATGACCAGAATCTCCATATTTTCTTGACCTCAGGTAAGCATGTCTTGTACTCATTCAAAGAAAAAAAAACTTGCGTGCATGAACTATGTTTAGGCCCAATCCTCCCACCAAGAGGTACGTAGGCAATCTCCCTCGAGATTCGGTCCACATTTTGATCCACTACATGACGGTCTGCATTTTTATCTGCATGAATCATACATTCACCACGGTTAAATACTGATTGCAAAGTTAGGTGTCTTTTTCATACATTGACATTCACTTTTCAAGCTCTGTGAATGAGGGGCATTTTGTTGACACCCCATTTTGCAACCTGCATTTAACCTCACATGGTGGGTTAAAGGGTAATTTCACCTTGAAAATATGCATCTTGATTTTGGTCATTAGATCCTTAATCTCATTTCACCAAAATGATCTCGATTTTTGTAACAATCAAATCGACTAGTTATAAGCCCTAATCGGACCATCAGATTGAAAGTTATCACCAAATCAAATTTTAATGGCCAAGATGCACTATTACAAATTGAGTCTGATTATATGTGATTATGAACAATTGATTCAAATTGGTTATAATTACAATCAATTTGAAATTAATGACGTGTCATAATTTGATTGTCTAGGACTACATTTTAGGATAAGGTTTCACACACTTAATTAATTAGATAGTCAAACATTAATTATTCAATGAGTAATTTGTGCAATTATATTTTAATTAGGGTAAATTTGGAACTAATTAAGTCTAAAATGGGAGTGATTGGAGCCTATTAATGTTAATTGGAAACTAATTTGGAACCTATTATTGTTAATTGTGCTAAAATTATTTTCTAACAAATGACCTCTGCTCACCATTTCGTTGCTATCTCTTAAAATATTTTGAATATGTGAATAAAGTTAACTTTCCCAGACACTAGACATTTGGGGCTTCAATTTGAGCACAAGAAAGATACAATTCTAATAATAATTAAGTAAGATATGATTTTTTGAATTTGGCTCTATAGGCTGTTACAGTAGCCACGGGAAAACCGAATTTTGCTTGCTCTTCACTCCTACCAATCTCTACATTTAATGCACTCAATTTCCCCAAAGGCTAAAATAAGGTCTAGGTTCATGATTCTTTTTCAGCCCTCATTAAATGACATTCTATTCATATTTTCTCTATCATTACTATATAAACCTCCCATCTCCTTCATTCAAGGACACACAGAAACACTCTTTCCTCTCCTCTCTTGAGTTCTAGTGAAGTAGAGTAGTCTTCTCATATCTTGGTCTTCTCATATCTTGGTCTTCTTGAGACTCAAGGTATTGAGTGAGACTTACTCTCCCTCTCCTAGCTCTACCCTTAGGACCTCTATCAAGAGTCTCTTCCTCCACTGTGTGGATCTTGCATGAAGGTATAATCCCTATCGTTAATGTGTTTTTTATGTTGCCATGATGAGAATATAAGATTAAAGCATGATATTAATTATTTAAATTCCCTTGAATATATTTGAATATTATTAAATGTTCTTATGTGTTCTTCACATGTTTTTTGTTGTTCATCACATGCTCATGCATAACACTAGTTTTGATCTTAAATCCACATCAAAAAATATGAAAAAGGTGTTTGTTTCATAATTCTTTCAAATCCTTGAATCTAGGATATCACCATCCACACACATTCACTAGAATTAATTTTTCAATCCAAATGCAATGCTTAATAAATTAAATTAGGGTTTATCACATGCGCACACATTAAATTCCCACCTTGTAACATAGTCTTCGAGCTTAGATCAAGGGTTGATAGATTAATGCTTGTCCTTGTAATTTTCAATTTCTAGATTGCAATTAGGAAACAAAGCCATGTAATTTATCTTAGATTTTATCTAGGACCAAAGCCATGTAATTTCCTACGATCAATGTAAATTCAATGTCATATCAATAAAATGATGAATTTTTCAATTAGGGTTTTCTTATTTATTCCAACAATTAAATAAATGGTGACTCCATTGTAAAACCCTTAATCTAAAGGGGAAAATATAATCAGTCGAACCTCCATTTTGAGAGGCAATAACACGACTCCATCCATTCACGTGGGTTTGGCCCAACACCCATAAAAATGGGTCAGGAGCGCAGTCTCTCACAGGCAGGAATATATTTGTATATGTCATCATTTTAAATTTAAGCGTACAACTTAACCCCTATATAATATATACTTGTGTATCTAGCTCACCTTGCGCTAAAATTGCAACAATTTCTTGCTTGTCCAGACCAATGAAGCTTTACAACCCCAATTTTTGTACATTATGCTCTACATACCTTTATATGATTCTACTCTTTACCATAACCCTACTATGCTTGCATCCTGCCACTCCAACAAACAAGACTGATCGTTTGACTTTGCTCAAGTTCAAAGAATCCATTGCTAATGACCCAAATGGAGTCTTGAGCTCATGGAATCATTCTATCCTGTTCTGTAACTGGTATGGAGTTACATGTGGCCGTCGCCATCAAAGAGTCACAACCATGGAACTACAAGGGCATAAATTCTGTGGAACCATTACACCTTACATTGGAAACCTCACCTTTCTTAAGGTCATCAACCTGAAAAACACCAGCTTTTATGGTGAAATTCCAAAGGAAATTGGTCATTTGTTCTGACTGCAACAACTCAATCTCTCAAATAACACACTGGGAGGAGAATTCGAAAAAGCTTGACCAATTGCTCCAAACTTAGGGTAATGGGCTTATCATGGAACAAACTTATTAGGAAATTTCCCATGGAGATTGGCTCTTTGACTAAACATTTTTCTCTCACAGTTGTTCAAAACAATGTAACACATGGAATCCCACCTGTCTTAGGAAATCTTTCATTGCTTGAAATAATTTTGATGTCCACTAATAATTTAGAGGGAAATATTCTAGAGAGCATAGGCCGTTTGAAAAGCTTATCTATTTTCTCTTTTCAATCAATAAACTGAACGGTATGGTCCCTTCCTCTCTCTATAATATATCATCTATTAGTGTCGTCGTATTTGCAATGAACCAACTTAATAGAACTCTTCCAGCAAACGTAGACCTCAATCTCCCTAATCTCAAATTATTTGAACTTGATTACAATAAATTCTTTGGGCCAATCCCTAGATCTTTATTCAATGCATCTAAGCTTCAAATAATTGACCTTGGGTTTAACAACTTGGTGGGATCAGTTCCGATAAATTGGAATATTTGTGGACAATGGGGAGTCACCACCTAATTTTACAATGGTCTAGGAACTATGAATATAGCATCCTTTTAGGGAAGGACATTTGATCTTACTACCAGGGTATGGATTTGGAGTTTAGGTACGACTTGGGAAGGTGTTAGGCAGCCAAGACCGCCTAACCCTAGGGTTAGCTTGCACTCATTGTGTCTTACGTCTTAATCCTATTAAAGTCATACTCAATATTGTATCTATACTCATACACACACTAGCATACATCTAAACATACAACATGACATTAATCATCCCAAAACCCTAACATACATCTATCATGGCATATCACAACTCAAGCCTACATCTATCTCATCTCATCCAAGGCAGCAAGCATGTTCACACATCATAATCACCAATCAAGAGAATTAAACAAGCATATTCATCATGTTCATCAATCAAGAAAGTTCACCATGGTCATCCACCAAACCAAATGCATGTTCATGTAATTATGCATGACTTACTTCACTTACCTCATAGCACCACAACACTTATGCATCAATGCATGTTCATGTTCATATGCATGTTCATGTGATTTATCCAAGATATAAACCCTAATTATCAACCTATCAATCCAAGCATGTGAAATATGTTATTCTACTAACCCTAGACCTAAACATGTGAAAACTAGACTCAACAAGACTTAAACAAAGGATTAAAACTAAGCAAAATAATCAAAATTACAAGAACCCTAAATCTGTATTTCTGGGCACGAGTATGCGTAAGCATACATGCCCAAAAACACAATTTTAAAGCAGTAACAAAATAACAATCAAACAAAATCTAGCATGCTTCTAATATAAAACTAAACGACCTAAACAAAATAAAATCTATCCCTAAACATGCATTGGATCTAACAACAAACAAAAGCGACACTTAACACATCAAAACTTATTCATGAATATATCAAATCATTCAACTCTCCAATAAAAACATGATGAGACACAACAAAACAAAATGAAACAAAATAAAACATATTTCTAAGAAAATATGACATATAAATCAAATATGAACAACAAGAACACAAGTTATACAAAACCAAAATTAAGGAAAAGCCATGAAGAGAGACTCACCTTGCTTATGGAACATAACTTGGTTGATATTTAACCAGCCCCTTAATGCCTACACAACAAGATTCAATAATAATCAAGGGAATTAAAATATTCAATAGTTCATAGGTAATCACAACTCAAAATAAAAGATATTCTTGAAAAGATTGTTTGAAAAAGGTTCTTTGATTTGGATTAGAAAGTAGTTCTTGCCCTAATGAGTAATAAAGGGAGGTTTTGAAAAGCCAAAAATGTGCTTAGTGCTTGATGTGCAAAAATCAGAGTTAGAAAAGAGTTTTGGAGAAGTTTATGTGAAAAAAAACTCTCTCTTGCTAGCGTTTGAGTTTGGAGGCATAAAGATGTATTTATAGGTTTAAACTAAGGTTTTCAAGCTTATTTTTAGGGTTTTGGACATTCCAAAGGGTCTAGGGACCGGGCCCCATCAGAGGGGGAGGCATTGGACCCTAAAATATGAAGTTTTGGGCCTCTGTAAAGTGGCCTACATACACAGGTTTGGGGCTGTGTACGCATGCATGCTCCATGCGTATGCATCCATCCTAGAAAACCCTAATTTCGATAGCTCTGATGGCTCAGCTTCAAATGGCCATAACTTAATATAAATCCAAATTAGGCAAAATTTATGTTTAAACTGAAGTCCAGGATGTCTACTTTCCAATGAAATAAACTGTACTCAAATATTCTTTGTGAATCAAAAGTAATGGCTAAAACAATGAGCAAAGGTCATTTTTCAGTATTGTTTTCAAAGCGATTTGAGCACTTTTGAGGTGTAATTACTTCCAAACTATCGAAATAACTTGAATTACCTTTTGTAGACATGTCAAGCTCATCATTGGGACCGAGGACTAAATTTTATTAACCCAGTACAAAATGAGGTGTCTACTATATCTACTAGATCTTGAAAACCTGCGTCTAACTGAAAATAAATTAGGAAGGGATTTGGACTTCTTAATGTCTTCTTAATTTATCCTACAACTCATTTAGTGGCAAATTACCTGTTGAAGTTGGCAATTTGAAAAATATTTATTCTCTAGATGTTTTTGAAAACAGCTTGTCTGGTGAAATTCCCACAACAATTGGAAATTTATTGAATTTAGAAAACCTCTACTTGCAAGGAAATTCCTTTGAAGGAATCATACCTTCGTCCATGGCTTATTTGAAAGGCCTTGAAGTTTTGGATGTTTCATGAAACAACTTTTTTGGATTTATTCCAAAGGGTCTAGAGAAACTTTTATTTTTAAAATACTTGAACATTTCATTCAATGACATTGAGGGCCCATTACCAACTGTTGGAGTTTTCAAAAATGTAGATGCAATATCAATTATTGGAAACAATAAATTTTGTGGGGGTATTCCATAGTTGCAACTACCAACATGCCCTAAAGTTACAAAATCAAGAAAGTCTCTTGCTTCTTGAAAATTAATCACAATTTTTTGTATGGTTGCATGTCTCCTTCTACTTTCATCATTTCTTGTTCTTTATTGGAGGACAAAAAATATAAAATGATACCATCTTCTATAGTCTCAATGACGGTTCTCCTTCCAACAATTTCATACAAAATGCTTCATCAAGCAACTAATGGATTTTCTCTCAACAATTTGATTGGATTTGGTCGTTTTGGATCAGTTTACAAAGGAGTTCTTAATCAAGAAGAAAGGTTAGTGCAGTAAAGGTCCAAACGAAAGAACCTACCAAGAGTTTTGTGGTGGAATGCAATGTTTTAAGAAATGTTCGGCACCGAAATCTTGTGAAGATCATAACATGTTGCAAATTATAATGGTGATGAATTCAAAGTTCTGACATTTTAATTCATGACAAATGGGAGCTTAGATATGTGGCTACATTCAATGATAGATTGCAAAAATCAATGAAAAAATTTGAGGTTTCTTCAAAGAATAATTATTGCAATTGATGTGGGCATTAAATTATTTGCACAATCATTGTTAGCAACAAATCATTTATTGTGATTTAAAGCCAAGCAATATTTTTCTCAATAGTGAGATGATTGCTCATATAAGTGACTTCGGTTTAGCAAGGCTCCTCAAAACCACTAGTGATTCTTCACATACACGTACTAGCACAATCGGGTTAAAAGGATCTATTGGCTATGTTGCTCCAAGTATTACCTCTCCTATTTAGTTTTAAATTGTTAATGATCCAAACATGTTGCTTTTCTCTTTGTTACTTTATCGAAAGATAAGATTTAGTTCCTTGAATTTTGGAGCATACAAGCTTTTTAATATTTATATAATCAATCAAAACATATTAGCATACTGTCTTGCTTACTATTTCTGTCTCCAAAAAAAAAAAAGTTCACATGATACACGCAAATAGTTGATTTTAAAGTTTTGTGCACATGTCATATTATTTTTCAATATAGATTCAATTCATTTCCTTGACTTAGCATTTTGTAGACCTTTATCCATATTTTCATTATAGATTGTTAGGGTCATATTTTGTATAATTGGCTAATCCTTTGACAAAATTCACTTTACTTGTAATTGGGTAGATCTAAGATAATTTTAGTACTTCAAGAAACATGTTGTTCAAGTCAAGTATTAAAGACATAAAGATTGGTCCAAAAAACAAGTGAAGAAAAGCTGTTTATTAAGTCTTGATAGATAGCTCGACAGATGCCTGCTATCAACACTTAATGTGAAGCTTGATCAATAGCTCGACAGAAGCTCAGTCTATCAAGAATTTAGTTTATCGAGAATTATGATTTCAAATTTTTTAGATCTAAAATTCGGCCCAGTCTTGTGTATTTTCTTGGGGTTTAATAGGCCAAAAATTTATTGACCCCCTTTTGGTAAATTAATTAACCAATCAGCCAAGTTAATTAATTAGATTCAATTACATGCAATAAGAGTGATAGCACAAACAAATCACCAAATAACTAAATGTGGCTGAAGATAAATTTGACACGGGTGATTTGTTTACAAATGGAGAAAACCACTGAGGTAAAACCCCACTAGGTGAATTTAGGGTCACCACTCCCGATAATCTATTATTATCAAAACTAGTGGTTATAAGTAAAGGAATCCCAGTACCTTATACCAACCTACAATTGAACCCTTACCCCAATACCTAATTGGACTTGCAATGTAGTGACAATCTCTCATTTTAATGCATGACTCCTAGTATGTGACTAACCAATTGATGCACGGATCCCAGTACGCGACTTACTCCTTTGCACGAATTCCAATACGTGACTACACACACCAATCTTGAATAAGATTTTGGCTGCAAATTTTTTCAGTTCATCAACATGAAGATCGAGAAGCTCCTTGGATACAAAACCCTTGGCGTAAAGATACAGTAGGTTCTGCAGAGAGAAATATGAACTAGGGCAAATTTTCTCCGGTCACCATATGCTTGTAATCATATCTGGAAATCCTGATTTCGTAATTCTCAATAGATACAGCTTCCGTTGAGCTGCTGTCAAGCTTTAACATTAAACCTCGATAAATGTGATCTATCGAGATATCTGTCTGAAAGTTCAAAATGTGTATAAAACACCTTTGAACGTTTAGACCCCCAAATTACAAAATACCAATTCAAGCTTATTAACAAACAATTTACGTTCGGAAAATGTAAATAAGCTAAAACAGAATTGATAACATAATCTAAACCAAATAAAATCACATCCACAACAGAAATTAAATGCAAAGATTAAGGGAAGAGAGATGCAAACACAAGAACAACACAACGATGTGTTATAGAAGAGGAAATTGAAGCCCTCGGTGTAAAACCTCTCCGCCGCCCTTCAAGCGGTCAATAATCCACTAAAGAATATAATTGGGATACATGGACAACAGATGACCCTCCAAGCCTAATATACCTAGTGTACCTAAGCCCTCCAAGCTCCTACTCCAACGAGGTTGCGCCGAACCTATTTCTTCTTTAACTTACCGGATTCCACTATAGCCCATAGCATCAACCAATATAAAATTGGTCCCTTCCTAACTGCTTCCCAAAGCACCAAACAGTCTTCTCACAGATATGGGTATGGTGAGAAAATGTTTTGGTAATGGACCTCTCAAGGATGTAACAATGGAGAGGAAGAGAGTAGAAGAATTTGAAGAGTCTCTATGTGAAGATTGTGGATGAGTCAATCTTGTTTTTCTCTAGAGTTTCTCTCTCAAAATTCTCTCTAGAAGCTATCTACATTTCTTGGGTATAAGGGCTAATTATACTGGGGTGAAAATGGAATGTGAAGAGTCAAGTTTTTTAAAACAGAGCTGACTGGCGACTTGGCCTCGCGACTTGACTAAGTCGCGAGTTCAAGCCACAAACAAATAGAATGGCCAGATTGGAATTTTTGTCCTGTAGTGCTCCAGTTGGCATGACTGTTTGTTTTCTTAGCATGTTTCACTCGTGTGCATCATCTGGCGGCTTGTAAGTCACGAGCCACCCACGAGATCAAGCTGCAAGTCCCTACTTCACTGCACAGTCTTGAGCATTTCTTCACACTTTCTCACACACTACCCTTACATGAATCCCACCTAAATATAGGTTTTCTAAGTGCTGAATTACAAGCAAATTGGCATGGAATAAAGCCAAACAAAATGGTTGATAAATTTCAACCTTACAATCTCCCCCTTTGGCTATTCCATAACAAAACCCTAAAAGAAACTCTAGACTTAACATGTGAGTTGGGAACAGTTGAACAAAACTCTCTCACACTTAACTCTAGAACCTGTGTAGCTCTTGAATCATAAGAACAAGTGTCTCCTAAAACACAACAACATAACGTGATCATTGTATGCAGAAAAAACTTGTAATGTGATCAAGCACAATGGAGTAAAGTAATAGACCAAGGCTTGACCATACAGGCAATCACTATAAAATAGTGACCACAATGCTCATTCACACTTGGAATGAACATCCAGGCATGCAAGCTATTAAACTTAAATGCAAAGAATCATTTGCATGTCCAACACTCAACAAATGTACAATACATGAAGTATATGTATCTAAGAACAAGATCCTACTAGGGCACAAGAGTGATGTACTTAAAGCAGTGCAAAGCATAACATCAAGTACATAAGCTACAAAGCATTGGTACAAAAACATAAAGGCTACATAAGCATGGTACAAACCATAAAAGCCTTCAAATTAAAGAAAAGCAAACCCTAAAAGCTTACAAAAGCAACATGGGTATAGATGACAAAATTGTAAAACATCATAAATATATATATCCAAAAGAAAAAAATCCTTGAGTTGCAAAAGAAAACCAAAATATTTAACAAAGTATTTAGCAAACCATAATTAAAAAGCTATCCAAAACACAAAACTAGAAACTATAGAACATAATCATAAAGTAAACTGCTTAAGAGTTTTTAGCATGCTCCCCCTCAAGTAGACACTCCCCCTCAAGAGCTGCCCTTCAAAAATTCTCCCCCTTTTTTGACCGGAATGGCCAAAGGGTCACTGCTGGGTGGAGAAGCTATCAAACTTTGCTGAGAGGATGTTCATCTGATCCTATTGTGCAGCTAGTCTGTTAGATTATTCATTCTGGACATCTCTGAGCCCATCAATCCTCTCTAGGATGATCTGGAATGCGTCAAAAGGTACTGTTGATGAAGATGAAGCTCTGCTCCTCTTGCCACAACCTCTTGAGCTTAAAGCTTATCCTACAGCCTTTGTCTTAGTGTCCATGGGTTCACCTTTAGCTTGTTAACCTTCCTCTTCATCACTTGGGAGATGAACTTGTATCCTTGTGATGGTCAATTTGTTGATGGCTGAGGGTATAGACATGGGACTGATATCTTGAGGGATGGGAACAACTTTCAGTCTGAAAAGCCTTATAAGAAGGCTGGGAAAAATCAGCTTGGCCCTAGAGGTTGTTCTAGTCTCATCCACAATGGTGTCAAAGATGTGAGAGCTAATGTCTATGAAGGTGTTTTCCTTGAGCTCCATGAGAAATATAGCTCTGGCATTATTGATTGTAGTCAGCTTCTTAACTAGGTACAAATTGAACATCATGATGGTGGTTAGACACCTCATGTCAGCAGGAAAGGCAATAGTGTTGAGGCATCTCCCCTCTCTTGTGCCACCAATGCGAGATTGGACTGTCTTGATGGATAGCATCCTGTCCTTGAAGTTGGTGAAGTCATGATCATCTAAACCTTCAAGTCCTAGCACCTCATCTATATCACTTGCTTCTATAGTGAATTCCTTTCCTCTTATCCAACAATTTAACTCCTCTTCTCTCAGTATAGCATTTGCTTAAAATTCTTTGATAAGAGGCTCAGACACTACAGGTAAGTCACTTAGCAACTTATCCTAACCTCTGCCCTCAAAACAATTTGGAATGAAGTTGTCCTTCAAATCCACCAAATCTACAAATCTCTCCTGAATGATGGGTGCCTTTACGAAGAAATCTCTATATCGCTCAAAGTGTTAAGTTGATCAAAACTTGGTGTTGTCCATTTTCAGTCTTTTATCACCCTTCTTGGCAGTAGTTTTCTTCTTGGTAGGAGTCATCTGCAACATAGCAAGAAAGGCCACAAAAACAGAACACAATAGATGGAGATTCAACCATTAGTAACATGGTTAGTATAACAAAAAAGAAAATAAGAACACTCTAAGGCACAAACCCAAGCACAGACCACAACATGCAATACATAACTGTTATTAAAACAGTGTATAACACATTCAACCAGGGGAAAGCATATGTTTATGGGACAAATCTTAAAGAGTATGAGATAAACAAACAAACACAGAGAAAACAATATCCTCAAGGCAGAAGCAACACACAACCATATTATGACCCAACCATTAAAGCTCAACCATATAGAACCAAGAAAACTCACACACAGAGTAATAATTTAAAAAAATATATGTCAATAAGACATATCATAATGGGTATGAGATGCACAAACCAACACGAAAAAATAATCTCAAACAGTGAGACTAAATCATGATAACACCCATAACTAGCATCATAAACACAAGGTCAAACAAACCCAAAACACCAAATCATGACAAACATGAACCCAACCCATATCCGAAACAACAGATATCACAAATCTCAGCATCAACTCATAGATCCAAGAAAAACAAGGCTATAACTAAGAAATATGTAGTGAAAAAAAAAAAAAAAAACCCATACCTTTTCTTAAGGATTGAAGTTGAGATGATGAAGAACAATGGTGGTTTATGTGAGAAACACGGTGAGTTTGAGAGAGGTATAAATGGGGAAGGCAATGAACAGTTACAAAAGTTCGAGGGAAAAATGAAAAAGTTTTATAAACTGTTCATAAAACGCAAAACACACGATTTTCGCGACTGATTCAAGTCACGTGCAAGTCACCTGTCTCAGTCGCCAGAGCACTTAAAGACACAAATTTGAAAAATTTGTTTAAGTGTTTTTCACGACTGGAAATTCTGCTTGCGAGGAAGTCGCGAAGTAAGCCGTGAAAATCTTTGTGTACCCCTTGCGACTAGACCTTCCACCCGCGAACAAGTCGCCACTTTGAGCCACAAAAAACATAAAGACCCAAAATTTGAAAAATATTTTGAGTATTTTTCTTGACTAGAACATTTACCTGCCAGTGAGTAGCGAGAAATCTCTGTATGGGCTCGCGACTAGGGCATGTGACTGGACTAACCCGCGACTGAGTCGCCAAAACAGGGCGACACTATTTTTGAAAATTTTGACATTTTTGTAAGAACAAAATACTTTCCAAAAACAACTTAAAACACTCAAAAATCTTTTTGTTTTTGATCAATATAGATTGAGCGTGTGAAAACACATTTAATCAAGTACAATCACACAAATGAATATGGAATTTATTGATCATAGGCTTGTGTGATGTATGTGGGTATCAAATATGAGATAGTCCTTAGTCTAATGTGAAGCTTCAATGATCAATTCAACCAAGACATATACAATTAGCACCAGATAATGTGACCCATCTCAATTATAGACGTATGCATATGTGAAGTTTGCCTTGGATTTAACCAATGTACCACTAAAAAAGTATGCAACCGTTTGGAAAAAAAAGGGTAAGTTTGTTTCTTTAAGATGTTTCCCTACTGTTCTATCTTTTAGATTTTAGGTAGTTATTGAAAAGAGATGCAGAAAGAAATAACTATGAGTTTACAACTTAAAAGGAAATTAGAGGATTTTTTTTTATATAAATGTGACCCTTAAGATGATTGGAGAGGACTACATAATCTATGCACGGTTTCTTTGGTGTATTAATGGAGATTCATGTTTAGATTATGTATTTTTAATGATTCTATTGTCTAAGGGATTATTTGTAATTAAAAAAATTTATATGAAAAGTAGCAGTATGATGATCGATGTCTTGGTTTACAAACTCATCAGGTTGGAATGGCCTACTCTATTTTATCTCATAAGCGTCCTCAACTCTCCTTGCGCTAGCATACCTACAACATAGCCATTAAAGTCATACACATTCTTTCTTCTGTTCTTGCTCAATGACAAATAGTGCTTCCCCTATTTAACTTTAAGTGAGTTAGTGCTTCCTTTTTATTTTATTGAATCCATTTGCGATTTGTAAAGTTGAAGATAAATATTACGTTAATGGAAAATTGTATTGATGATGTAATTTACTAGCGAATGCAACTGATATATTAAGTAATTCTAATTGAAAATTTAATTGAATTTATTTTTTTGAATTGGGAAAAAGGTGTTACTTAATGTTATTATTATTTTAAACATCTTTCCAATGAATTTATGTTGGTTTGTGGTTGGTATACTTTGGGTAGTTATGGATTTGTGTTTGGGTGTTAGGACATTTGTTTGTTGCAAATGAGGCAATTAATATCATGGTGAAATATGGGAAATATAAAATGTGATAATTTACCTATTGTCAGATTGGATAAGTGGGCAAGAAAATGAGTACAAGCTACATTTAATGCTTACCATAAAAATATATATGTTTTTTTCTTTCAATTTAGAGATTTTTATTAGACATGTTTAAAGGAAAAAGAAATGATAAGCTATTTAACACTAATTCATGTGATTTAGATTTGAGATGGTAGAACTAATTTCTCATCTGTATGTGTTCTTCATTTGGAATCAATTTAACATTTTTTTTTAAAGTTTTGATATGTCTAGGTATGCAAAAAGATCATCAACGGCTTGGTTGCTCACAACATTAGACCCATAAACTTTTAAGGGGTTAAACTATTTAACTTTTGGTTTATTTTAAGATTATAAATGTCATTTTGAGCTATGTACCTAAATTTTTATGATGTTATGAAGAAAACTATTTGTTTTTCTACTTTTGTAAGTTTAATTTTTCCCCCTTATTCAAAGTGTGTTAATATATGTTACTATAATGAAGTATGATTTGATTTACTTTTGATGATGTTATATAAAAAAAAAAGAAAATACTTTCGAGATGCTATAAAAATACAACAAAAAATTATTAAATTTTTTTAAATAGAAATCTCATGCATTTGCACGAGTTACAAGCTAGTATATATAATAGCAGAAGCTGAAAGAAAGTTAGTTCCTACAATTAAGGAGCTCTTGATAGGATAAATAGCTATCTAAAATTCAGCCACGTTTAAGATAAATTACAATGTTTGAGTACATTAAAACACTATTTGAAGCCTTCTTGGTATAAAAGAAAACTAACTGCTTAAAAAAAATAAAAATAAAAAGAGAGATTGCTTCATGGGAGAAAGGAGGAAGAGAGAAAAGAGAGACAGAGAAATAGAGAGTCAGAGATCGAGAGAAGGGTTCTTTTCGCTTCCTTTTCAATTTTCTTAACACCGATGCTTGCGATCCAGAGATAGAGAAGGAGAAAAAAATAAACCTTGCAATACAGAGATGAGAAGGAGACAGACATTGAGAGAACTACAACCGGTAAGTTTTTCTCTTTTTCATTCTTTCTTAGATCTAGGTATGGGTATGAAATATGAATTAATTTTGAGAAATTTGGTTGGATTGATTTTTATTTAGGTATTTGGGTAAGATTAGGTTTTGATTTGATTTTTTGAAATTTGGGGTTATATATGATTTAGGTTTGGTGAGGGCAAAAACAGAGAAATAAGAGAGAATGAGAGAGTTCTTCGTTCCTATTTATTTTTTCAATTTCTTAGGTTTTTTTTTGTCAATTATTGTTTTTTTGGTTAGAATTTTGTTCCTGTTTGGCAGTTTTCTTTGTTTGCCACTGAAATTAATTTCTGAATTGTTTTTTTTTCTTTTTCTTCTGTTTCTCCCTCCAGTTACAAAACACTGTTTCCCTGTGCCAGATAAAGACATTGGGACTTCTGCAATAAGAGAATTAAAAGGTACAGTTAGATTTTAATTTCTTTGGTTCTTGCTAGAATTAAGATCCTTAATGAATGCAAATATTGAAGTGTTCTCTTTACATTTGAACTCACATGACTCAATTTGGATTGTGACTTATCATGTTTAAATAAGAAAAAATAAATTTTGAATTGTAATGTAATTAATATTTGCATTCATTGTTACTATTTGTCTTTTACTATATGTTTGTTTGATGTTTTTGAGTTACTTTCAAATTCCTGAGTGAATATTTGTGGTCCATTAGTATGTTGTTGAGACCCAACAGTTGTGTTTTTTAAAGCAATAGGAATTGAATAATACAATCCAAAAAGAATTGAGAAGAGTCATGAAAGTTGGTACTAAAGACATAGAAAAAAAGGAAAATCAAAATGGTTTGTGGTTTATAGCATTTCTATTTTTACTGATTGTGTGTTTCCCTGTACCCATTTTTTAAATTTTGGTTTGCGTTGTCTTTCATTCCAATTTTTGGTATTTGTGGATTTCTCTGTTTTTTGCTAGCTTTGAAACAATAGTTTGCCAGATTTGGATCCATACTACTAGACTTATTGTTAGTTACTTAAAGTTCAGTGGTGTATAAAAGTACACGCATTTTAAACTTTTGATTAAATAAGTAAAAGAACATGGATGTTGCCTAAGAAGGGTTAGCAAGAAAAATGATAATCATGTCAGTTGAATAATCCCAGTTATTTTGTTGGTAAACCTCATTGATAAATGGGTTTTCAGAACAAATAAAAATTGTTCATGTGTGTTTCATTAGATTTATTGCAAAAATGAAAGTAGTCACATGTAATCTGTCTTTATCGTTGTTGGGCATGGAAAACACAGATTGACTATGCTTCCAACGATCTCCGCTTTCACTAGTACCTTCAACCTCTCTCTCTTAAGGATTTTCCATTATCTATTTTGGTTTTTTTCAAATCAATTTTTTCCTTGGTTTCTCAATTCCCATCAAACTATTCGAAGAAAGGCTTGAACTGAATTTCTGGTCAATTGTTTCTTAATTCTGATTTTAGTTTAAGGTGAGTGGAAGCATGCAGGCAAGCTAGATGTAAGATAAAACTTAAGAGACAAAGCAACATGACAAGCATTAGGCCATTGTGACTGAACAAATATGAGATAATGTTTAGTACTGTGTAGTGCCATGTTATTGAGATATCTGCGATTGCATGAGAATTGTGTTTGCTCATGTAGTCTTGATGTTATGAGTTTGATGTTGCGTTTTAGATCCTCTTTATGATCATCAATGACTGCTTAATATGGGTTTTGCTGTCAATTGTGTTTAAAATTGTTTGCCAATTGTAATGTTCATTTTTACTAAGGTTGCATGCTTTTTCTAAGGACAGGGTTACCATGGTTGTTAGTGCTCAAATGTAAGACTCAAGTAATTTTCATTTTTCCTTTTCCTACAAACAGAGCGGGAATTGATATGGTTGCTTGGAGTTTAAAGTGTTTGTTTTGATTTTGGATTTTTATTTTTTGGGGATAGCTGAATTTGATTTTGATTTTTCCTTTTATTTTATTTTTGGAGTGGAAAATGTAATTAGGCTTTTTGCGTGCCTTTTTTCCTTCTATATCACATAAGAATTACACAATAAGTATATATTTGTCACATAAAAATAGAGTCTCATTTTCCCTTTTCCTTTTCCCCTTTTTCTTTTTAATTTTGGTGAGATGAAATTTTAAGATTAAGCTGCTCACAATTGGTGGAAAAAGATTGAAACTTAGAATTTGGGACATAGGTAATTGCTGGAATTATTTTGAATTGTAGATTCATTTTAATCTTTGATTAAAGATGCTTTGGAAGTGATAGTTTATGGTAACATGTAATCTCTCTCTTCCTTCAAGTTAGTCATTGTTCTGACTTCTGATGCATAAATAGATTATTTGTACATTTCCCAATGTCCACATCAGAACCTCCACTTTTTTAGAGAGTATATCTCACTAATATCTTTCATTATTATATTCTGTTATGGAGTATAAATCCAAGTGAATAGCCACATTGTGTTGCTAACTCGTGCGATGTACGGAATAGTTAGCAAATGTTAAATAAATAAATAAAAGTAAAGAAACATCTATGAAAATTAACAATATCAAAATTTTATTTTATATATATATATATATATATCAAACAGAATGACAGCCAGTGCAGAGTTCCAACCTCAATGATTTATCAAAGTTTGTGCACAACTCAATTATACAGATACACAGCTTAGGTTGGAAGAATTAAGCAAAAGTGAGGATATAAGGATCAATGGCAATGGAATATAAAAATATAAACAAATGAGATGGGAAACAACAAAGGCGAATTCATTCCTCTTTTTCTTTTGGGTTTGATTCTTTATTTATTTAATTTCATTAATTGGTAGTGCAGATTTTACAACTTGCAAATTAGAAGTGAAATTTAAGAATACTATGCCACATGTTTAGTGGGGTGAATGATTTTCTCTATCTGGTAAACCCAATTTGGTTCAACAGTTGGAGTTCAATTCTGTTTTGATTGTTTATTTTATTTTAGATTGAAAAGGCAGAAATTGTATTATCATCAAAAAGAGAAGTATGAAAAGTATAACGCGGTAGGACATGATCCAAGCCAACGCAGTGGCTTAGGTTCTAGGGAAAAAAATATAGGGAAAGAGACAGTATAAGTATCATAGATTTGACCACTAAGTACCAAAAGCCCATAGTGTTAAATACCCACAGAAAGCCTCTGGTAGTCATCAAACAGTGTTGTTTCAATTGTTTATCAATGGATTGCCTTCAATGTGTTTGATTATAGTTATGAATAACTCTCACACTACTCTATTTCAAATTAAATCGTCTTGAAGCAACCAAGGTTTAGAAGATGGGACACTTCAAGTCTTGAAGGATGGGGTTTCAACTTAGTCGAAGGTGATGCAAGTGCAAGGAATTGGTGAAGGAAGGTATTGCTATTGCTAATGTTTCTTCATACATTTAGATTGTTGTTCCATTCCTCAATATATTTGTCTCTTTCAGTATATGTTGTCAATGTTGATCTTAAGGTTAGTGGCTGTGGTTTTTGAAATAAAGTGACTCTATGAGACCTTTAGTTGGTATTTTAGGCCATCTTGAATACTTATATTAAAGCCTTTTTTACCTCAAGGTTAGCAGTTGTGGTTTTAGAATAAAATAGCTCTATAAGTCCTTCAGTTGGTATTTGTTGGCCGTCGTGACATCAATGCAATACTTAGCTTAAAGGCATTTTTAATGTCTATATTACTATATATGCATTGTTGTTGGTGTGTTGCCCTATCATGGTTTATGAGAGAAATAATGATTGGCTCTAACACCCAGTAAAGGCAGATGGGCATAATCTGTTTTGACCTTGGTAAAATTATTGATTAATCTAATTAGATACTTCCCAAAAATACTTAGCATCAAAAGCCGAGGAATCAATGCCTTTTCACAAAACCAGTTGAACCAGCTCTCTCTCTGCTTGATGATTTTTTAAGGTAGAACAAACGTGTTGGTCCAATATATGTGAATACCAAACAACAAATGACAAAACATTGGATGTCCATGAATTGATTCTCACCAAAATCTTATCTATTATAGGGCTGCAACTTATCACCCATAGCTTCAAACAATTTGATAACCTAGAATTGGTTTGTTATCCATTTTTGCTTTTGACAATATTTGATTCATGATAATTATAGCTACTAAAGTTTTCTAAATTTATATTTTAGGATTTTATAAAGTTACGAGAAAGGTTAATTTTATAGATACCTCAAGCCAAATAGCAACATAATTTGCTTTCGGAAGGTTTAATTGTTTTCTCTCTCTCCACGAGATATAAACATTTTTATGTATTTTCCTTCTTTTGTACATGTTTATGACACAAGTTGTTATCCTCTAGGTAGAGGAAAGTGATGTACTTTATAGAATCTTAATTTATGGTTCAAAACTTTGGTAGTTAAGAGGACTAGAAAAACTTTATTTTATTTTTTTGTCTACAATATTATAGATCCATATTTCAAAATTTCTTTTCCTTAAATCAATGGTTGTGTTGTAATTCTTAACTAAATTATTTGACCCATGAAATTTATGACTATTTATGTTTTGTATGTTGGTGTTTTAGCTTTGCTTGAACTTGCAAGAAGGATAATTTCAGAGATATCTGAAGGCTTAAGCCAAGGGTTTGCATCTAAAAGATATAATTTTCTTCCTCCCTGTGGGATCTAAATGATCACACAAAATCTACATTGTTATGGATGCATTATTAGTCGTAGTCCAAACCTTCATTTTTCAAATTTAAATTTTCACTGAACTGTTGCATTACTTTTTACAATTCAACCCATATTTTCAATATTTTCTTAGGCTTCGTTTGCAGTATTTCTTTCATCTTTCTCTGCTATAATTTAAAATTGCTAAGCTTTTTTTTTTTTGAGCAATCGAAAATAATGGCTGCAATTATATGGATTGTCCTCTTTGCAGTTTCATTAAGAATAGTTAGGTATACAAAAGTGCTCACCACAACCAAGAAAGAAAACCAAAAATTCATACACTGATACCAAAGCAGTAGTAAAAGTGTTAAACTTGAAACTAAAATCTTATGAATAGTGGAGCTAAGCAAGATGTTTTGCACAGATCATGCACCTGTAGAGCAGTAAAAGATAGAGCACACCAATTACACATCACACGCATGATACAATGCACTTGAAATTCCACTAGACATGAATTGGATCTTACCTTCTGTTGTAGGATTTTAAAAGTAGGAAGTAAGGTTACAGCATTTGATGCAACATGAAAAAAAAGTTTGCAATCTCTGCTCTAATGGTTAAGAGATGTCATTTTTTGGTTTCACATGCTGTGCAAACCAAAAGCCATCTCAGCTAGATGATTTCATTATTTGGTTTCAATTGAATTTTTGAACAATGGAAGGACATTCTTAAGTACGTAAAAAATAATTGTTCAAATAAATCATTGAGGGTGACTTTGAGATGAGAAAAGTTGTATAGATCACTATTATCCATTGAAACATCATGCCAAGTTAAATCAAAATTAAAGGGAGTAGATATATCATAGAGTCTAAAGAGAATAATTGCACAGATCACTATTACCCACAAAAATCCTTGGGTAAAGTATAAGCGAAAACCAGATTTCGCTTATACTTGAGCTCACTACAATTTCTGTTTTAAAGCATTTTGATTTCTTAAGTTATATTTAAACTTAATTAATCTGTGCCTTGCTACTTTGTGTTTTGTCAGTTGGGCATGAAATATAGATGTGGTTTTGATCTTTGCAATATGTGTTGAGCATGAGAGTTATATCATTTTTGTGAAATGAAAGTTATGTTTTTCTCACCTCTAAGTTTAACTATTTGATCGTCTAGGTGTTTCTTTTAAATATTATTAGATATTATTCTCATATACTTTAAATGAAAACATAACAAATGTAAATGCCTAACTGATTTAAAAATTTGTAGGTGACTACCGACTGTCATTCACATGAGAAACAAAGCTCTACATCAACTTTGACATTCCAAAAGTCACAAAGGAAATTATGCCAAAAGGACCTCCTAAAGGACTGGATGGATAACTTTCTTACATAATAGAAAAATAGTTGCTGAAATAGAAGACTTGGAAGCATAAAAAATGCTTAATAATTATGCACCAAGTTCTATTCTTCATACCCTTTTCTTATTTACTTAATCTTCTATTTAATTTTAGATTATGAGAGATTTAATTTTTTGTATTAAGGCTATGGTTTTGTAATCTAAGCATCCTAAGACTCTTATATCAACATGAATTTAAGTTTTGTAATATATGTGATTCTAATTTTGAACTCAATTATAATTGTAGATTGTAATTCATTTGTCTCTGTTAGATTGCCGCACTGTTTAGTGCAGCCTTATTTTGGGAATACAAGATTGATGAAAATTGAAAAACTATGAGTATGCATTTTTATAGGTGCTACATTAAAAAGCTTCTAATTTCAAGTAATGAATTTGAGTCCTAATTTTAAGTACTGAACTTGATTGTTGACCTTTTAGGTTTATATTATACAAATAACAACTGAAGGCCATGAACAAGGCAAATATTTGGAGTTGAGAAAATCAAAATGCAAACCACTACAGGAGATCGCCAACTTTTGGAAAACTAAATATCAGGAAACCTATTAATCTATTGTGCTTGGTGTTGGGAAATTTAGACCCCGATTGATAGAATTAACAAGTTTTAAACCCAAGTTGTTAATTAGATTTATTATGCATAAAACTTGTTAAAACAAACAAACATCAATATCATGTCAAAACTAAGTGCAGCAGAAAAATAAATAAGAGAAGATATGATGACTTAGGAAAACCAATGAAATCAACTAGTTTCACAGTAAAAAACCTGGGGGGAAACCTTCCCGGAAAGCAAACCACTATAGTAGAGAGAAGTTTCAGATCTAGTACAAAACCTTTGTCCCTAGACTCTATAATCCCCGTAGATGAACTCACAAAAGAAACCTTCTACCACTTCAGAATCTCTGAACTCTTCAATATATGAACGCCACCCTTTGATGCACGAATCCCAGTAAGTGACTAACCAATTGCGCGGATTCTAGTACGCGACTTTAATCACCAACTAGAGAAGAAGATGTTGGTTGCAAAGTTCTTCACTTCATCAACAATGAAAATCAAGAAGCACTTGGTTACAAAACCCTAAGGTGTAAAAACGCAGTAGCTTCTTTTAGAGAGAATAAGGCTTCGGTCACCTTTTTCATATGTTCTCCTTGTATTCTCTTATGTGACGGCCTCTAAAATAAGCCTTATATATGCCTAGGGTTGTGAGAAAAGAAACCCTACACAAATACAAAAGCCTAGCCCAAAAATCATATTTGAAAATTCTGATTTCCGTAACCTCTATAGATAACATCGATAGATATTATCTGTCGAGCCTCATTAAACCTCGATAGATAGCTATCTGTCGAGCAGCTGTCGAGAAGCTGTCCAGCAGGTGTCTAACTTTAGTAAACACCTTTTCTTCACTTGTTTCTTGGTCCAATCTTCATGGCTTTAATACTAGACTTGAACAACATGTTCTTTGAAGTATTAAACACATCCTAAATCTACTCAAATACAAGTAAAGTGCGTTTTGTCAAAGGATTAGCTAACTACATAAAATATGTCCTTAACACTTGGTCTCTTACTTTTTCCCTTTTTTGAAGGCCAAGTTGTTCAAGTATTAGAAAAGCTGTTAATCTGTTAAATTATAAAATAAAATAAAAAAAAGAAAAGAAAAAGGAATGGCATACTCTTAGCATATATACAATTTTATCACAGATAGATCAAATTAATTGGTGACATGCAAAGCCAAGATTGTTAATGTTAATAACAGATGTGGTATTATTTTTGCAGGTCTTATATGCAACACAAAAGGTCAAACCTATCAAAGGAGTTTTATGGTGTGTGATGTAAAGGTGAGCTTAAATTATAAAATGATCCCGCGCATTGCGCGGGTTAAACGCTAGTATATACATAAAGAGTGTGACGTGGTCAAAGGCTAAGATTAAAACTTTGTATTGTTGGATGATTTGGCACTTTTTGTTCGTGACATGCATCAAACAATTGGTCTGCATGTCACGAACGAGCTTGAATTGCATATCAGATTGAAAGAGAGCACAAGTGATATCCTTTAGGCATTAGTTGAGAACCTTCTCGTTGATTATGGCCGCATTGTTCATTATTAAAGAGCACATGATATGCTCGTATCTAATTGCGCTACTGCTAGCACCATCTTCGCTGCCTATGAGAATTGCCATGAAGAATGATCGGAGCAAAATGGGAGATTAGGGGTAGGGTTCGAGTTTTGGGGGATTGAAGAAGAAGACAAAATTGAAGAGGCAAGAAACAAATTTTCAAGTTACATTAAGGCTGGTTAGGTTTTTTTTTTTTTTTTTTTTTGGGGGGGGGGGGGGGCGGGATGAAATTAGAGCATTTACAGTACTTCACTTTTTGTTTGATTCAATGACAACAATCAAAGTATAACAATAAAACATTAAAATTAAAATTAAAGAACATTTTCCGATTAAATTTCTTTTACAAAAAATTTCAAAACAAATTAAAATGAAATTTAACGTTTATTTTAATCATCGATCATGTACCATAATTGTATATTTTAATTAGTATTATTCTCGTGCAATGCAGTAACGAAATATGTGATAGATTTTTTTAAAATGATATATATATATATATATATATATATATATATATATATATATATATATATATATATATATATATATATATATTGGAACAGTCCCATTTGATATAGAGTATTGAACTTAAAATTTCTAATCAATGTGTATATTGCCATATTATAGAAAAAATAGAATTAAAAGAAAAGAGTGTTAATATGAATGTAAAATAAATAAATAAATAACGTGATTAATGGTTGTAATGGAATAGATTATATGTATTGAAATTATAAAATAAAATAAATACAAAAAGAAGAAGTTGTTGTCAATATAACTTTATTCATATTCGGAGAAGTAACAAAGTAATAGAGGAAAAGTTGATAAGAACAAATAGGAACTTATTTTTAAGTTTAAAATAAAAATTGCTGCAATTTAGTGCAAAGCTGCTAAGCCCAACTTACTTTTTTATATAATATAATAAATATATAATATTATATCAAGTGTATTACCATTGTTGATAATAGTTTTAAACAAGAAATTATTATCATAATTTTCAATAATATTAGTATTAGTATTAGTTGTTTTCTTAGTATGTAATGAACAATTAAACTTTCTATTTTTTATATTGTGTTTTTGTTTTCTTTTAATTGATGCTAAAGTCTAAAACCATTAATAATTTATCTAACTTGGGTAATGTTTTATAGTAAACTTTTATATTTATTATAATACACACACACACACACACATATATATATATATATATTTATAAATATAAAAAATAATAGTAAGCCCGAAACGGTACACCAGTATTGACCGGTACTGAAATATATCATTCCACTAGTCAAATCGGTACAGCCTTCGATATGAGATTGACTCCCTTGCTTTGTCTTCTTCTTCAATCCCCCAAAACTCTAACCCTACCCCTAATCTCCCATTTTGCTCCAATCATTCTTCGTGGGAATTCTCATAGGCAGCAGGGTCTACCCTTCCCTTAGGCCAATTAGGCAATTGCCTAAGGCCCCAAGTGGAAGGGGGCCTCAAGATTTTTGAAAACAATGGGTAGTAGGAGAAAAAAAAAATAGTTTCAGAAGAACTAAAAATATCTAGTACATCATTTTAACCAAAAAAAAAATTTTGGTATATCCGGTTAAACATTGTTTCTAAACAAAATTATTGTCCAAAAATAACATTATTATCCTCTAGAAAAACCGAAAATCAACAAAATAAACTACAAATCCGGTCTAAGAGATTAACCACAAAACAATCACAAATCAAAAGAAATAAAACAACTCAAATTCCTAAAATTTTTAGTTTTACCGTTCTCTCTGCTTTCCACCTCCGGCCTCTCTTATCTCATTATTTCTCTGATTTTGTCCACAGCTCCATTGTTGTTGGCGCCCAAAATTTCTCTGATTCTCTCCACAGCTTTCTTCGCCTCACGTAGTTCTCTGCGCCTCTGCAGCTACTCTAGGTTTTGTCGTTTTGAGTTTTTTGCATATGAGCGTATCAAGTAAAATTTATTTTGGGAATTGGTCTCTTCATTTATTTGGGGGCCTGCCTCCTCCTGATTTCACGTTTGTTTGGTTTGGGCCTTCAAGTTTTTTTTTTTTTTTTTTTCTTTCTTTTATAAAGCCTGCGTTTTTTTTTTTTTTTGGGTTATAAATATTACTATATTAGATTAAATACTATTTTTTATGTGTTTTTTGGTGGGTGGGTCTTATTAATAAGCCTTGTGTTATGGTTGTGCTTAAATTTTTGTTACGCTTGTACTTAAATTTTTTTTATTTTAATCTTGTGTTTATATATATATATATATATATATATATATATATATATATATATATTAGTTAGTGCTAATATATTAAATAAGTCTTTATTTATGCAGGTTGACATTGCTAAAAACTTGTTATTGTTTGTTGAAACTATAACAATACTATTTATATAAATGTGGTTTTATTTCTTATTTGCTCTACACTTGAAATTTATTTTTTATTTTAGTCTTTATAAATATATTGTTTGGTTAGAAATGTCTACTATAAGATATGCATCTGGATATGAAAAACTTAAAAAAAGAAAAAAATGAGAAAATTTAATTGAGTCTCAAAAAGGATCAATGGATAAATTTGTTATTAGTAATAAATAAAATATAACACAAAATTTAGGTAAAAATATCACAAAATGCCCCATTTGCATTTCAAAAGGTAAGAAAAAATAGATTTTAAATAAAATATATTATAATATAAAAATATTAAATAAATATTAATTTAATTAATATATAAGTATACAAAATGTCTCATTTTTAGTTCTCGCCTAAGGACGCAGAATGTCTAGGGCCGGCCCTCATAGGCAGTGAAGATGGTGTTAGTAGTAGCACAATTAGGTATGAGCATATCATGTGCTCTTCAACAAATGAACAATGCGACCATAATCAACGAGAAGGTTCTCAACGAATGCCTAAAGGAGATCATGACTTGTGCTCTCTTTCAATCTGATATGCAATTTAAGCTCGTTCGTGACATGCAGACCAATTGTTTGATGCATGTCACGAGACAAAAGTGCAAAATCATCCAACAATACAAAGTTTTAATCTTAGCCTTTGATTTAACCCAAGGGTGGTAAAGAATTGCCACATTAGCAATCCGCATCACTCTCTCTCTCTCTCTCTCTCTATATATATATATATATATATATATATATATATATATATATATATATATATATATATAAGTGTAGAGAGCCAAGAGAGATGGAACAAGCAAAGCGAAATTTGCTAAATAAAAACATGTTGCATAATATTTTCACAATATTTCTTACAACAAATTTTAAATGGTACGTTGTTAGTAGCTGCTATTAGTGGGTAAAAAAATAATTCAAGTGATAAGTTTAAATTAGAACCAATAACAACTAATTACTTATAATTTATTATAAAAATATTACGAATATAACATCTCTCATAAATAAGAAAAATGACTAAGTGAAACATTGACGTGGAAATTGCAATCACATTAATCACCGACAAGATGATCACACCAAGTCAACTGTATAAGCTATAGATCACGATGACACGAGTAGTTAGGGTTCGTTTGGTTTGGCTATGACTCAATTTTCATAACTCAATACTCATATTTCAAACTCAAAACCCATAACTCATAACCCAAACCTCACTTTATCTCAAAAACTCCATAATTCTTGTTTGGTCACATAACTCACATTTTGCCACCATAATTCATATTTCAGAAACTGAAAACACTAAAATTCTGTTTTTAGTTTCAATCATCCATCACTCAAATTTTTGAGTTTTGAGTGATGGAAACATCACCCAAAAACCAAGCCAAATAAGATTTTTTCAGTGGGATCCACACGTTTTGGAAACTCAGCGATAAAAACTGAGTAACATCACTCAAAATCATGGTAATTTAAACAAGCCCTCAAAATCCCAAGTGAGTTAGCAATCAAATAGATGCACCCAATTTTTTATTTTTATTATTGTTTATACGGTAGTAGAACAAAAACCAATATTAAAAAATAAAACTTATAAGTTGATTTAACAAAAAAAATTTGAAACATTATTCAAGAATCTTAAAATTCGTGAATAGTTACAAGATCATTGACGTTGAAATAAATTTAAAAAATTAAAATAACTGATCCTTATTTTTCTTAGTAATGACCCCACCAAAGTTGGGGCGGAGAAAACAAGAGTTGATTGTACATAGACCATATCTTGCAGGCAAGCAAGTTGGCACCTGTAGAAGTTGAAGGCATGTCTCAGCCCTCTACCTTCAGTGTTTGGAGAAAAATTCAAAGTCGGTGTTATATATATATATATATATATATATATTGGAACTTGGAATTGTACTTTTCCCTATTCCTTATTGAGCACACATTTACAAACTAATATTTGTAATATAAAAAAAAAATTAATTCATTCGTCATAAATAATACTAAAGCTTCAAATTGTACATCACACAACCATAATACAAGTTACAACCTGCAAAACATTAAAGAGTACAACTCACTGATCCTGAAAATAGGAAAAACCTGCTACGTACACATATTCCCAGCAAATTTTGGGACTTTATTCTAGCTGTAAGGAATGTTTGAAAAGCATCTTATTACTTGCAGGTGTAGCAGTAGATACCATTAGGGTCACAGATTTAAGCCTCTCGCCTCAAATCTCCAAGCAAGATGCTAATTACGACAGTTAAATGAACGCAGTACTCCATGACAAAGGCAAGCGAAATTACCTTGACGATCAGTTGTGCATATTCCTCCAGAACTCTCACATGATCGACACAAACCAATGGATGGGTCAGATGGCCATTTCAACTTCAACCCATTTTTCATTGTTGAAATTTCAGCTACGGCTTCTATAATTACTGGGATATTCACATCAAATTTGCCATCAAACTCTGAGATCTCTCCCAACTCTTTCATGAATGAGAGCTTGTCACCGTTCTGAACACATTTAACAGAACCGTTATTTAAAAAAAGCAATAGAACCGGCAGGGACGGACCCAGGTGGGGCCTGGGCCCGGGCCCGGGCCGTCCAATTATTTATTTATTTTTATAGTTATTATATATGTTATTTTGTAGCCGGCTCCTTTCCAACTCTTTATGCCCTATCTTCTCAATAAACTTAGCTTGCCTTATTCAAATAACAACTATTCAACCAAAAAATTTAACAAAAATAATAAAAATATTCACAATGGTGATTATATTTTAGCAAATAAAAAAAATCATTTTACCATCAAAAGAACAAAAAAATCATGTGTTATTGGAGAAATTAAAGCTAAATTTTTTGCAACTACAGTAAATTGATATAAATACTAATTGATTGTAGTAAGTTGTTAAAAATAAACTACAATATTTTGTTAAGATTATATCTCTTCCTTCAATTAAAAAACTCGAATTCTCTCTCTTCTTTTATTATTTTAATGAGTTGTTTATATTATTTTAAATGAAGTGGTAAAAAATAGAACATTTGATATTAGGTGTATCGTAAAATGAAGTGATAAAATAGATAAAATAACTTTTTGAGGTGCTAAAAGTTAAAATTTTTACCATTACCACTGTGAATGCTCTAACTTCAACCAAAAAAAAAAATCCTAGCCAACCTAGTATTAAAAAAAAAAATTATTTTGTTTTTATTTTTGTCTTTGTTGGTAAATGATTTTGTACATTTATAATTTTTTTAATACTATATGTATGCTTATTTGGAGTTTTTTTTTTTTTTTTTCTTTATACTCTGACTCCCACTAGCTTAGAATCCCGAATTCGTCCTTGAGAACTGGAATTATTATTATCTTTGTTAAGAAAAAAGAGTTTATTATTAGCGTGCATGAGTTTGGTTGGATTAGATTTAGGATATTATTTAACCTAATTTGACGCCTTAGAATTGAGAAATCCTTAATCAACTCAACCCCTATTTATCCTATAGAAAATAAATAAATAAATAAATAACTCATAAAGACCAGCTTAGGATGAGTTGAGGTAATGTTGTTAAGTGTAATAAAAAATACTCAACAAAAAAAAGAGAGTTTTTATTCAACTAATTAAACTAATTATTAGATAAATGAAGAAATTTAAACAAACAAATATAATATTCTAACATTATCAAAATAAATAAAAATAACAAATTTGCAATAAATCTCTAAATTCAAAAAAAAAAAAAAAAGAGAGTAGATTTTAAATAAATAATTTTTCAACAATTAATGGTGTGGGTTAGAATGGAAACAATGGATTACTTATTGAAATTTTTACTAATCCAAATATTCCAAACAAATTCAAGATTTTTCGTTTTATAAATCCAATCCAGCCAATCAATTCATGAAAAGACAATTTGTTAAGTCAAATAATATTACTTAAATAGTCAAGAAAGACAGTATAATCAGTGTAGTTGACTGATTCTTACCCAGTGATTAAAAAAATTGAGGGTTCGGTTTCCATTTGGGACGGAAAAGCCTGGCTCTCCAGTCCAATGCTCAGGCTGTTGATTTTGCTGCCTAAATGAGTGGTCGATAATGAAAATGTTGCCACAGTTGAAAGAAGGACAATAAGTGGCGTTGCTTGGTATTACAGAAGTGGCATCAATACAGGTGAAGAGGAGACTCATAGTCATAATTAATAAAAGAGAAGAAAGGAGGAGAGTCGTATACTTCGACATGCCTCAGGGTCCTACTGAATGTGACCGATTCAACTGTAAGAGAAGAAATAAAATAAGCTTTTAACTTTTATATATCCTTGCGTGTGAATCTGATGTGACAAACAAAGCATAATAAATACAGAGAAATGAACATGAAATGCACATGATGTAAATGCACATGATGTGAAAACAAGCTATCATAATTCAAAACCCTTTCATACTGTTATAGTATGAAAGCTTAGATTAGACGGCATAATTATGTACTCTAATCAATAGTTTAATTAACACCATCAAAAATCACAATCAAAACACAAAGACAAAGTGATACATATGGATTGGAAACTGAAAATCTCAGAGACAGAGCTAATATATAAGAGCTACGATCGATGATCAGAGAAATCGACAAATAAAGTGCTGTGTAACGCAGTATCCATGTTGTGTCACCAAACAAAATTAGAAACCGAAACAAAACCGACCCGTCTCTGATTAACACGAACTTTATTTTCTAAAGAGAAATAAAGAAAGAAAACAAAGAAAAGATGGCTTACAGTTTCTCCTTTGCTGATGAAGAAGAATGCTTATAGATGAATGAATGTGATCATGATCATTTCAATTTAAAGACGATTGCGTGTGAAGCTTTTTCTCTAACAATATGATCATATTAAAATAATAATATTGACTTTTTCTGTAGTGATAATATATTGAATAAATCTTTATTTATGCAGGTTGACATTGCTAAAAACTTGTTATTGTTCGCTGAAATTATATTAATATTTTTTATATAAATCTGTTTCTATTTCTTATTTGTTCTACACTTGAAAGTTATTTTTTATTTTAGCTTTTATAAATATATTGTTTGATTAAAAATGTCAACTAGAAGATATGCATCTGGATATGAAAAACTTAAAAAAAGAAAAAAAGAAGAAAAATTAATTTAGTCTCGAAAATGATCAATGGATAAATTTGTTATTAGTAATAAACAAAATATAACACAAAATTTAGATGAAAATATCAGGCCCCATTTGCATCTCAAAATGCAAGAAAAATATATTTTAAATAAAATATATTATAATATAAAAATATTAAATAAACATTAATTTAATTAATATATAAGTATAAAAAATGTCTCATTTTTAGTTCTCGCCTAAGAACCTAAAATGTCTAGGGCCGGCCTTGGGGCTAGGCAGAAAAATTGAAAATCAAATGCTCATCTATTACACCTAACAATAATACTTGTTGAGATGAAGTTTAATCATGACTAGTATACAATTAAAAACAACACAATTACACATATTTGAATTCAAATTATACATTGTTTAAGTCATAGACATGCACATTAGTTTTTTACTCTTCCTTTCTTCTTTATTTATTTTATTTTATTTTATTCTTTTAGATATACACATTAGTTTATTATAGTGATTGGGTTTTTTATTGTTTATTTATATTAGTCTCTTTTTCTTTTGCATAATATTAACTCACTTAGAAATTAAAAATATATATAAATAGGAATTACTTTTCAATGGTTGCTTCTTAAGTTTCCGACACTCTAGTTGACAGATTCATACATTATATTCAATTTCTCTAACAAATAAGCCATTCGATTATCTTGAACCACAGTACAGGTTTTCAGAGCTGTTTGGGAACAACAAATTGAGAGAAGCGATAACAAACAATGCGAATGATTATCGGATTATAAGGTATTAATGGCAATGGATTTCGTGGACTAAATGAAAGGGTGCTTCTAGGCCTGTGATGGTGAGACCCCCACATATATGCAAGGGCGGCTCCACATTGAGTCCATGGGGATTACAGGATCACTACAACTTGGAAAAAAATAACTATTATATAAATAAAAATTTTATGATTTTTAAAATAAAAATTGTGACTACCATAAATATTTTTAGTCCCAACATAATTAAATTTTGTACAAAATTTGGTAATAAACTTGATTGTAGTCTAAGGCTACAATTCCACACACTCTCTCTCTCTATACACACACACACACACACACACACACACACATATATATATACATATATATATATATATTTTATTGGACATGAATTTTGACAAATCTACTAGTGGACTACACTTTCTTCTTATATTCTCCTCTATACTTCCAAATTTTAAGGAGATCAAAGATTAATAGCTGTGCTATCGATCAAATATTTTAATTTTGAGTTATATATATATATATATATATATATATATATATTATTGGACGTGAATTTAGACAAATCCACAATTGGACTACATTTTCTTTTTATATTCTCCTCTATACTTGCAAAATTTCAAAGAGATCAAAGATTAATAGCTGTGTTATCAATTAAATATTTTAATTTCAAATTTTTGTAGTCTAAAATTATACATGAAAAATAAATTTAGGGATTAAATAGTAAATAACATTTGATTGGCATGAAATTTGACATGTATTTTTGGAACATAAAGAACATGCAATTCAACAGTTAGATTTTTAAAATATATAACCAGGTTAATTTGCTTGGTGACAGTAGTAGCCTTATGCTACAACTAAATTTGTCACCAAATTTTGTTATTAAATTTTGGTCCACTTAACAATATATTAAGTCCTTACAAACAAAAAGAGATAAGGCTTGCAACATTAATAATAAGACTATCATGCAATGATTTCAAAATAAGAAAATTCGTAGAAAAAAATTGCAAAACTTTATGTATTTGCATGTGTTTGATGCCAAACTTGATAAAAAAAATATAAAAATATATAAGAGCACATTTTACAATAAAAAATGAAATTGAGAAAAAAGAAAGTACTATCTTTATAACAATTAGACTAATTACTCTAATTTTTAAGAGTATCATTGGACTAACTCAAATATTTGGAGATGCCACCTCTTATTTTTGTAAGTTAAAATTTAAAAATATTAGAATAATTTTATATATATAATAAGGATTTTTTTTTTCAAAATATTTTGAGGGCCATCCCCTACACACACCCCGCACATGCATGCATGCATGAATAAGAAGGCATAAATCACGCATATTCGTGACTAAGATGATTTTGCATCTTGGGCCCTGTTCATTTTTAAATGGTGGAATATGCAGATTATATGTATATATATGGCATGTTAGGTAATAGGTATGAAGAAAAACCTCGAAAATCCCTCTCTAATCTGGTGGATTTCCTTTAGGTCAAACACTAAACATTCTAAAAGTTTCTCGTTTTTTGATTTGAATGATTAAACAATTAATATTTAGATTTGCAACCCATTATATTGTTGGAATAATTTATTTTAGAGTTAAATATCATTTCATCCTTAAACTTTCACAAAAGTCTGTTTTTCATCCAAACATGCATGTGCCACACAATGATTGGACACATGGTGCAAAATTGAAATTCTAATTTGAATTTCTCTCAGCTTTACCTATTATATATATATAGACAATAATACTTGAGAAGCAGTCATATTTTGTTGAGATGAAGTTTAATCATGACTAATGTGACCGTTTCAACTGGTTTTATTTTGGATTGGGTCATTTTATTGAGTTTTTTTTTTTTTTTTTAAGAAACAAACACACACACACAACGGAGAGGGAAATGGTCATTTTATTGAGTTTAACTAAAATAATGGTCATTCAATAAATGATTCTTATTTAAACAATTGATCCTATAGGTCTCATGACTTCTCATGATGTTGTGACTTGATTTTTCATGATCCAAAACCACGTTAAGTCTTTTAGGAAAAAAAATTTACAATTTACATTTAATGAATTGCCATTTTATGTTATTTAATTTTTAAAAAAAGTTTAAATTTTTTTATTTTAGTTTACTAACTTTGACAACATTATCCTTTCTATAAAAGAAGAAAAAAAAAAACAAAAACTTTGACAACACTGTTATTTTAATCTTTTCATATATTACTGTTTGAAAAATGCCATTAATATACTACTGTTATGTTAATCTTTTCATATTACTGTTTGTTTGTTTTTTTTAATTTTTTTTTTTTTTTGTCGTCAATATATATGAAATTCTTTTTATTAGAATTGGAATAATTTAACTTTTTGAAAGACGACCCTAGAAAAAAAATTCTTAAAGCTACCACTACGTACATATATGTTTGTATATATATATATATATATATATACACACACACACACATTGACAGCTTGTTCACTAGCATGTCATGGCCTAGACAATGTGTCCATCGGCAGGCCATGACCTTGAATAAGATGATTTTGCATACACTTAGGGGCGGAGCTAGAAATTTTTGTTTGGGGGGCGAGATATGACACTAATATATTAGTCACGAGAAACCTCCACATATATATACACTTTTTTATTTGATAAGTTATATATATATAGACACACACATTCAAAAAGAAAAGAAAAGAGTTAAGTATTTTTTATCAAAAATATGTTTGTATCAAATTTTATACCAAAGTGTGTAAAAAAATTTCAATTGAATTAATGAAATTTTAAAAAATTAGGAGGCACAAGTTTGACTCCAAACATGTTTGGAGCTATTTGCTCTAACATATTATGTGGCAACTAAAGAATATTTAATGTATAGCTTTAGTCACAATATTTTTTTGATGAGCCAATGCCTTGTTTAATCACCACATACAGTGGCGGCTCCACATTGTGTCTAGGGTGGTCATAACTTGGAAAAAATAATTATTATATATTAATCTTTAAAAAAAAATTGTGACCACCCTAAATATTTTTTAGGCCCAACATAATTAAACTTTGGAAAAAATTTGAGAAAAAACCTTATTGTAGTCTTGTAGACCAAAGTTATAACTCCGCTCAATATTTTTTTTATTAGATGTGAATTTTGAAAAATTTACTATTGAATTACATTCTTTTTCTTATATCAAACATACTTGCAAAATTTCAAGAAAATCAAAAATCAATAGTTATGTTATCAATTAAATATTTAAATTTCAAGTATTTGTAATCTCAAATTATATTTTAAGAAAATGTTTATGGATCGAATAATAAGTAATATCTGATTGACATGAAACTTGTCACGTGTTTTAATAACATAAAAAACATTCAATTCAATGATTAGATTTTTAGTCCACCGCTAGAAGCAATCAGTAATGGAATAAGAGGAGCAACCAAAGAGACACCTATTTGCATAAATATGTAACCATGTTAATTTGTTTAGTGAGAGTTGTAGCCTTAGGTTACAACTAAGCTTGTAGCCAAATTTTGTCCTTAAACTTTCGCTCCCTTAACAATTTATTAGGTCTTTACAAACAAAGAGAAAAGATCCAAGAAAAATTTTATTTAACTAAAATTTTAAAAGAGATGTAATTTGCAGCACTACTAATGAGACTATCATGCAATGATTTCAAAATATAAATATAAATATATATATATATATGAAGGAAATTGTAAGACGTTATGTATTTACATTTTTATTTATTTGTCAATATATTAAGTTCTCTTTTTATTAGATTTTGTATAATTTAAGTTTCTTAATAACCACTCTATAAAAAATCCTGGAATCGCCACCGGCCATATAATGAGTTGAAAAAGATAGATTCAGACATGTTTGATGTCAAACTTGATTAAAAAATATATATATATATATATATATATATATAAGCACATTTTATAATAAAAAATGAAATTGAGAAAAATAAAGTACTATCTTTATAACAATTAGACTAATTACTTTAATTTTTAAGAGTATCATTGGATTAACTCTAATATTTGGAGAGGCCACCTCACACCCCGCACATGCATGCATGAATAAGAAGGCATAAATCACGCATATGCGTGACTAGGATGATTTTGTTTTTAAATGGTGGAATATGCAGATTATATGTATATATGGCATGTTAGGTAATAGGCATAAAGAAAAACCTCGAAAATCCCTCTCTGATCTGGTGGATTTCCATTAGGTCAAACACTAAACATTCTAAACGTTTCTCGTTTTTTTTATTGAAATGATTAAACAATTAATATTTACATTTTCAACCCATCATATTGTTGGTATAATTTATTTTAGGGTTAAATATCATTTCATCCTTAAACTTTCACAAAAATTTGTTTTTCATCCAAACATGCACATGCCATGCACACAATGATTAGACACATAGTGCAAAATTGAAACTTTAATTTGAAATTGTAATTTGAGTTTCCCTTAACTTTACCGATTTTATATATATATATATATATATATATATATATATATATATATATACAATAATACTTGAGAAGCAGTCATATTTTGTTGAGATGAAGCTTAATCATGACTAATGTGACCATTGTACTGGTTTTATTTTGGATTGAATCATTTTATTGAGTTTTTTTTTTTTTTTAAGAAACAAACACACACACAACGGAGAGGGAAATGGTCATTTTATTGAGTTTAACTAAAATAATTGGATTTTATTTAACTAGTTAAGCCAATTATTCAACAAAAGATTCTTATTTAAACAATTGATCTTATAGGTCTCATGACTTCTCATGATGTTGTGACTTGATTTTTCATGATCCAAAACCACGTTAAGTCTTTTAGGAAAAAAAATTTACAATTTACATTTAATGCATTGTCATTTTTTGTTATTTAATTTTAAAAAAAAGTTTAAATTTTTTATTTTAGTTTACTAACTTTGACAACATTATCCTTTCTATAAAAGAAAAAAAAAAAAACAAAAACTTTGACAACACTGTTATTTTAATCTTTTCATATATTACTGTTTGAAAAATGCCATTAATATATTATTGTTATGTTAATCTTTTCATATATTACTATTTATTTGTTTGTTTTTTTTTTTTTTGGTCGTCAATATATGAAATTCTCTTTTTATTAGAATTGGTATAATTTAACTTTTTTCAAAAACGACACTAGCAAAAAATTCTTAGAGCCACTACTACATATATGTGTGTATATATACACACACACACATTGACAGTTTGCTCAGTAGCATGTCATGGCCTAGACAATGTGTCCATTGGCATGCCATGACCTTGAATAAGATGATTTTGCATACACTTAGGGGCGGAGCTAGAAATTTTTGTTTGGGGGGCCGAGATATGACACTAATATATTAGTTAAGAGAAACCTCCACATATATGTACACTTTTTTATTTAATAAGTTATATATATATACACATTCAAAAAGAAAAGAAAAGAGTTAAGCATTTTTTATCAAAAATATGTTTGTATCAAATTTTATACCAAAGTGTGTAAAAAAATTTCAATTGAATTAATGAAATTTTAAAAAATTAGGACGCACAAGTTTGACTCCAAACATGTTTGGAGCTATTTGCTTTAACATATTATGTGGCAACTAAAAATCATTTAATGTATAGCTTTAGTCACAATATTTTTTTGATGAGCCAATGCCTTGTTTAATCACCACATACAGTGGCGGCTCCACATTGTGTCTAGGGTGGTCCATGACTTGGGAAAAAATAATTATTATTATATATTAATCTTTAAAAAAAATTTGTGACCACCCTAAATATTTTTTAGGCCCAACATAATTAAACTTTGGAAAAAATTTGACAAAAAACCTTATTGTAGTCTTGTAGACCAAAGTTTTAACTCCGCTCAATATTTTTTTTTATTGGATGTGAATTTTGAAAAATTCACTATTGGATTACATTCTTTTTCTTATATCAAACATACTTGGAAAATTTCAAGAAGATAAAAAATCAATAGTTATGTTATCAATCAAATATTTAAATTTCGAGTATTTGTAATCTCAAATTATATTTTAAAAAAATGTTTATGGATCGAATAATGAGTAATATCTGATTGACATGAAATTTGTCATGTGTTTTAATAACATAAAAGGCATTCAATTCAATGGTTAGATTTTTAGTCCGCCGATAGAAGCAATCGGTAATGGAATAAGAGGAGCAACCAAAGAGGCACCTATTTGCATAAATATGTAACCATGTTAATTTGTTTAGTGAGAGTTGTAGCCTTAGGTTACAACTAAGTTTGTAGCCAAATTTTGTCCTTAAACTTTCGCCCCCTTAACAATATATTAGGTCTTTAAAAACAAAGAGAAAAGACCCAAGAAAAATTTTATTTAACTAAAATTTTAAAAGAGATGTAGTTTGCAGTATTGATAATAAGACTATCATGCAATGATTTCAAAATATTAAAAATATATATATATTAGAAGGAAATTGTAAGACGTTATGTATTTACTTTTTTTTTTTAATATATTAAGTTATCTTTTTATTAGATTTTGTATAATTTAAGTTTCTTAATGACCACTCTATAAAAAATTCCTAAAATCACCACTGGCCATATAATGAGTTGAAAAAGATAGATTCAGACATGTTTGATGTCAAACTTTATAAAAAGAAATTTAAATATATAAGAGCACATTTTACAATAAAAAATGAAATTGATAAAAATAAAGTACTATCTTTATAACAATGAGACTAATTACTTTAATTTTTAAGAGTATCATTGGACTAACTCAAATATTTGGAGAGGCCACCTCTTATTTTTGTGTGTTAAAATTTAAAAATATTAGAATAATTTTATATATGATAAGGATTTTATTTTTTCAAAAAATTTTGGGGGGCTATCCCCTACACGCACCCCGCACATGCATGCATGAATAAGAAGGCATAAATCACGCATATGCGTGACTAGGATGATTTTGCATCTCGGGCCCTGTTCGTTTTTAAATGGTGGAATATGCAGATTATATGTATATATGGCATGTTACGTAATAGGTATAAAGAAAAACCTCGAAAAACGTTTCTCGTTTTCTTAATTGAAATGAGTGAACAATTAATATTTAGATTTTCAACCCATCATATTGTTGGTATAATTTATTTTAGGGTTAAATATCATTTCATCCTTAAACTTTCACAAAAATTTGTTTTTCATCCAAACATGCACGTGCCACACAATGATTAGACACATGGTGCAAAATTGAAACTCTAATTTGAAATTCTAATTTGGGTTTCTCTCAACTTTACCTATTATATTTATATATATATATATATATATATATATATATATATATATATATATATATATATATATATATATATATACTTGAGATATTTTGTTGAGATGAAGTTTAATCATGACTAATGTGACCGATTCGACTGGTTTTATTTTGGATTGGGTCATTTTATTGAGTTTTTTTTTTTTTTGAAAAACAAACACACACACACAAGGGAGTGGGAAATGGTCATTTTATTGAGTTTAACTAAAATAATTGGATTTTATTTAACTAGTTAAGCCAATTATTCAATAAATGATTCTTATTTAACAATTGATCCTATAGGTCTCATGACTTCTCATGATGTTGTGACATGATTTTTCATGATCCAAAACCACGTTAAGTCTTTTAGGAAAAAAAAATTTACAATTTACATTTAATGAATTGTCATTTTTTGTTATTTAATTTTAAAAAAAATTTTAAATTTTTTTATTTTAGTTTACTAACTTTGACAATATTATCCTTTCTAAAAAAAAAAAAAAAAAAAAAAAAAAAAACAAAAACTTTGACAACAATGTTATTTTTATCTTTTCATATATTACTGTTTGAAAAATGTCATTAATATATTACTATTATGTTAATCTTTTCATATATTACTATTTGTTTGTTTGTTTTTTTTTTTTTTTTTTGTCGTCAATATATGAAATTTTCTTTTTATTAGAATTGGTATAATTTCACATTTTCAAAGATGACCCTAGAAAAAAATTCTTAGAGCCACCACTACATATATGTGTATATATATATATATATATATATATATATATATATACACACACACATTGATAGCTTGTTCACTAGCATGTCATGGCCTTGACAATATGTCCATCGACATGCCATGACCTTGAATAAGATGATTTTGCATACACCTAGGGGCGGAGTTAAAAATTTTTGTTTGGGGGGCCGAGCTGTGACACTAATATATTAGTTAAGAGAAACCTCCACATATATATACACTTTTTTATTTGATAAGCTATATATATATATATACACACACACACACACACATTCAAAAAAAAAAAAAAAGAGTTAAGTATTTTTTTTATCAAAAATATGTTTGTATCAAATTTTATACCAAAGTGTGTAAAAAAATTTGAATTGAATTAATGAGATTTTAAAAAATTAGGAGGCACAAGTTGAAGAAAAAATTCTGGTTTTGTATCTCATACAAAACACATAGCGGAAGCAACAAACAAGTATCTATTTCATTCATGATTGATAACGTGCACTATGTAAATTTCAGAATTTAAGAACAAGATAGCATACCTTGGTGTGGAGAAATTCAAAACAAAGATTAGAAGCACTTGGGAACACTTTTAATCTTCACTCCAATTCCACTTTACGCCCAAGATGTGTAGTCTCTCAATCAGTTTTTCAAAGGGAGAATGAAAGTGTGTCTCACACTCTCTCACACACAGTTTCTTATTTTCTTTTTTCACTAATCAAAATTCTGTTTGTTTCTCCCTTTATAACTAACTGATTATCTAATTGAGTTGGCCTATTGGGCCTTTCCAATTGGGCTTTAGTGTGTGGCTTAGAGTGGGACCAAAAGGGATTAATAAGACACTAGCTCCAATGAGCCTTAGACTTTTCTATCAACTTTTGACAAGTCCAAAGTTACCATTAATTATATTTAATACCACTATATAAATATAATTGCACTCTAGGCCTTATTAATAATTATATCCCAAAACTTTATTATACATGCAACCCTTTCATAAAATATTCGTAGTAACACAAAGTCATAAATGTAGACTGCCACTTTGTAAATTACTACATCTTATCCTTGAGTATCTGGTTTAATCCTTTAAAGTTATTCATTATATATTTATGAAATCCAATTTCATAAATATATACTTTAGTAATTTCTTACTAAAGTGGTTAGGCCTAACTCTCTAGATAATTGAAACCATTAAACTTATCTCAAGGGAATATTTTATATCTCCATCAAGAGACTATGAATTCCATCTTGAGAATATATGTTCCATCAACACTAAATGTGGCTACCCAACATACTGAGGTTTTGACCGTCACTTCAGATCTCACTCATGATATATCAAAGCAACCTACACTTCATGATCAGGTCCATTATTCTCTCAAGATTAAGAGTTCATGCAAATAGAAGTCGTGAGATTTATTATTCAATTGACAGTCGTTAGGAGACTAATAAATCTCACAGCGGTCTTGTTCAATATGTCTTAACTCTTAAAATATATCAACATATCAACTAGAAGTCTCCACTTCCATGATCAAGACAAATCATCTTAGTTGATACGTTATAGTCTTCGCAGATGAAATGCCCAATTTCATCACCGACTACGAACTATAAATTCCGAGTTTACAAAGAACTTGTGATTTACATCTTCTATGACTTTTCACATAAATCACATACAATGCATCTCATGAACTATATGATAATGTCCCATATTCATGTTACCATTATTTTAGATACTAATAAAATAACTTTATCAATCACAATATTAAGTCATACATCATGTCATACATAATATCATACATAGCATCATACAATAGGATTTAAGGGCACTAATCCTAACACAAGTTTGACTCCAAACATGTATGGAGCTATTTGCTCTAACATATTATGTGGCAACTAAAGAACATTTAATGTATAGCTTTAGTCGCAATATTTTTTTGATGAGCCAATGACTTGTTTAGTCACCACATACAAAGTCACATTGTGTCTAGGGTGGTCCATGTTTTATATTATATAGATATAGATGTAAATAGATTATCTAATTTTAATAAGAATTAAAATTATGGTAAAAAAAATCCCATTCCTTCCTCTTTTTATAAGAAGGCTATTTGTCCACAAATTCAATCATTCTAGCCTAACCTTGTATTTACATCATTTTCTTATAAGCTCGATAACTCGAGTCCTTCATTTTATAATGGTTATATTTAGAAGGATTTTATTATTATTATTTGTGTTGAAATAGGCAAAGTTACAAAGATTATTTCATGGTTAGGATATATTTTTGACAATTTTAAAGATATACACCATGATAATGAATGGTAAATAATTTTATATATGTGGAAATATGCATTTTTGAAATTTTAAAAAATTAAAAATTTATTGAAAAATAACTCCTATTATTATTTTTTATCAAAACTTTTCAATTAATTTTAAAGCAATATAGGATTGATTGAATTCAATAAGGAGTCTAGTATATATTAATCCCAAACTCCCAATTAATGATTTTGTTCCATGTATTTTATTCCAAGCCGCGACTAAAAAATTTAGAAAATGATTAGGCGGCTAGGTTAGTAAAAAATTACATGATTGTGAATTTATGAAGTTTTCATTTATCTAATAATTAAGTTTTATCTTATAAGAACTTCATGTGGTAAAAGAAAAAGTTTCCCAATTTTACTATCATGATAATATGGAAAATTCTCTTCCAACTTTGTCAAATATTGCATATCAAAAGAAAGTTGACAAAAATGAGTTTTTAAAATTAGGCATACTATTAAATATCTCCTCCCCAAACTATTGAATTATTATTATTATTATTATTATTATTATTATTATTATTATTATTATTATTATTATTATTATTATTATTATTATTATTATTATTATTATTATTATTATTATTATTATTAAAAAATAACACTATGTAGAGTGGAAAGAACAATAAAAAAACAATAGAATAGAGAGAATTTAAAGAAATTAAAGTTACAAAACTAAATTGAATATTAGGCAAAATTAGAGTATGTAATTTTAATTTAGCCTATAAAAAATGGTAATGTATATGTATAAGAATCTGTACATGTTTATGTTTATATTTATATTTATGTTTAAATTATCTATAAGAGTAGAAGAAGGGTTATATTGTTCAATTCATTACTACACATAATCTTTGAATCATGTTGGCTAGTGATACTATTGCTTGAATCTGGATTGATAGAATTCTCTTGTCACTTTATCTTTTTCATAATGGAATTGAATAAAGCTAAAAAATTTAATATATTTATTATATATAATTGGTCAAATTGGTGTGTGTGTGTGTGTGTGTATGACAGTTAAAATGGGTAATTAAGAACATCAATTACTAATTTTTAGTAAGTATGGACCTTTTTTTGTTTTTGGTTCAAAGTTAATGGCCTTGGATTGATATCATTAACAAGAGAGTCAAGAATAAAAACAAAAAAAGATGCGTAAATATATCTATTATGTATATAGTTTTCCACTACTATTTTATATAGAAAGAGAAAAACAAAAAAAAAATTATTTCTTCTCTTCACTTGAATTTGATCATTTCTATATGGAAAAAAAAAAATTATTAAAGGTACAATGATGGTGGTATTGGCCATCCACAGTGGCATGGCCATTGCCCTGATGACTTTGAAATTAATAGACTCAAAAAAAAGTGTAAAAAATAAATTTGTGATTTTGAATGTCATTGGTTCGATCATGCAGTTGTTATAATCGAGATTTTAGGGATTTGGACCTGCATAAAATCTGCCGACATCCTATGGATAATATTTATTATTCAGGTTTCTCTAGTATTGACAATTGCGGTTGTCATCCTTAGTGGCATGGCCATTGCCCTGATGACTTTGAAACTGACACTCAAAAAAAAAAAAAAGATCTAAAAAATAAATTTGTGATTTTGAATGTCATTGGTTCAATAATTACAAGTCTTATAATCGAGATTTTAGGGATTTGGACTTGCATAATTACTGCCGACGTGCCATGGATCATGTCCATTATTGGGGACATTCTAGTAATGACAGTTATTTCTCATTTGATGTTAACACTGACTACTCCATTGTTTCTTTTTGAAGAACCACCTAAAATTAAAGGAGCACTCATTGTTATAATATTTAAAAGAATAATGCTAGAGATACAAACTTTTTTACAAAAAAATTTACAAACTGCTAATATGTTGAGTGGTTATTAGTAAATAAAAGGATGATGTTAATGGTGGGCATAGTTGAAAACCAATAAAAAGCTATCAACATCAACTGTTTATAAAAATGTTGTAAAATAATTTGTGACTGTAGCATTACTTTATTCTAAATCTCAATTGCATTTGGAGCGGTATTAACATCAAAGTTAGATGGTGTAATTTCAATTTAACATATAAAAAAATTTAATGTAGATGTATATGTATATGTTTATATTAATGTTTATGACGTTTTTATTTAAAAAAAAAAACAAACAATATGTGCTTTATATATATATATATATATATATATATATATATATATATATAGAGAGAGAGAGAGAGAGAGAGAGAGAGAGAGAGAGAGAGGGATTTGGGATTTTAAATTTGGTAAATGAAAACTAAAAATGATATTTTAACATCTTATGAAAAGTAAAATTTGGAAGAGTGTCATTCCATGAAACTGAAATAGTGATTTTTGTAATTTACCCCATTCGTTATCATATTTTGTCATCATTAATTAAGTAAGATAAGGATAGAGATATAATGAGGTAGTGGTATGCGTAAGTCAACTTGGGTTAGTTTGGAGTATTTTTCATTCTGGTCAATATGTATTGAGAAATTTCTAGTCCAACTCAACCATTAAGGTGTTGCGATTTTGTTAGGCCTTATAAAATCAAAAACAAAATGTTATTTATCAAAAAAATAAAAGCAAAAAAAAATGTTAAATTACACTTACTTTCACTGAGGAACCACTTCCAGTTTTCTATAATGACACTTTGCCCCCTAAAATTATTATTATTTTGATCATATAACAAATCTAGTTAGTAAGCATTAATGTATGAGAAGTGCAACATCCACAACATTTTCACAACGAATCGTGGGTGGTTAGGTGTTATTATTTCAAATTTGAACCTAATATTAAAGATTACTTTTTTGCTCCAACAATAATAACCAATAACAACTTGCCACTTAGGATTTATTATGAAAATGTTGTAGACATAGCATTTCTCTTAATGTTATTCCAAATGATAATTTAATTTGAAAAAATTATGGATGTTGACTGAATTGGAATTGATATAAATGGTTATAGAGGGTTATTTGCTATATGAATTAAAACCTTTAGGATGTCATATTGATTATAAAAATAAGATTGTGTTTTGACATTTCCCCAAATCTCGAAGTAGATTGTTTTAATTTGCCCTGAAAAAATAGGCTTTCATTTAATTATTTAAATCCATTGCTCTATAAATAACTAGCTTTTTTTTTTTTTTTGAGAACCCAGACCACGATGCCCAGGGGAGAAAACTTTATCAAGGAACATCAAACAAAAGGAGAGGAGAAATGTCCTCTGGTACATCCTCTAGCCAAACAACTAGTTCCGATAAGTCTTTAGCTTTAAAAGATATATTTAAAAGATGTACATTAAGATGCATAGTATAATTCATATATATATATATATAATTTAAATACTATTGATATATAGTCATTCTTAAATTTTGTTAATTCTTTCGAAAATCAAGTAAGAATATTATTAGGTAGAAAATGTAAATTGTCCATATTTTTTTTATAAAAAATATTTTATGAACTCTTAATTTTTGTTTTGTGAAGCACTTTTTTTACTTATTTTTTTACAATTCATTAATTCTAGACTCTTTGATATTGTACTCCATAACTAACTTGGATGAATATTTATGATGTGGTCTCACAATTGGCTCCAAAATTAAGAAAAAAACTCTCTTAAACACATAGCGCAAAAATACCAAAATAAACCAGACAATAAATATAAACTAAACCTCAAAATCCAAGTTTCTATCGTTAACAATATTAATTTAAAAAAAAAAAATCTAAAATCCAAGTTTCTATCATAACTGGTAAGTTGCATGTGTGTTGCACAGATAATGTTGTAATGTTTTATGTAAGATGACTTTGAAAAATATTGTACATATATTATATAGCATAATTGTTATAGTGTTTTGTTAGTCATGAGTTCATCACAAGAAGCAACAATTATAAATTACACACACATATCCATTATAATTAATGAAAAATAAGAAAACAACTTTTAAGGAATATTGTAGAATAAAAGTTGATAGAATGTGTATTTCTCTTTTTTCTTAATTCTAAAACAAAAATACACATCCCAAACACCTACAGTTAATCATAGTCTTTACATTCATAAGTCAATGATGTCTAACCTTAACATAATAGTTAATCTACGAAACTTGCTAGTAAAACTAAAGTCAAACTAAACCTTAGTCTCTAGCCATGTTTTTTATTCCAAAGTTAGGCCAAAATGACAAAATACCCATTTTTCATAAACTTTCTAGCAAAATATTCTATGTCTGAAATTATTTAGAGATATGCCCCTATTTTGAAACTCGATTTTCTAAAAATTGAGTTTCAAATGTAAAACTCGATTTTTGGACAATCGAGTTATAACGAAATGAAACTTAAAAAAAAAAAAATATTTGTGGAACTCGAGTTTCTAGTGTGGAACTCGAGTTTCTAGTGTGGAACTCGAGTTCGTGGAACTCGAGTTCCTTGAAAATATTCAAGTGGAACTTGAGTTTCACAATTTTTTTTTTTTTAGTTTCATTTTGCTATAACTCGATTATCCAAAAATCGAGTTTCAAAACAGAGACATATCCCTAAATAGTTTCAGACATGGGGTATTTTGCTGGAAAATTTGTGAGACATGGGTAAAACCCCATTTTAACCTGTGAAATACATAACCAAATGTGGGGGTGTTTTTGTGCAATTTGATGCACAAGATATTTTAGAATTTTAGGTGGGTTACAACCCTGGATGGGAATGCTCTAGCCCTTTTTGGCTATTATATATGCTAGTTTTATAACTCCCTTGACCTCCCCGCCCACAAATGTCAAGTAAGAAAAATCATGCATTAGTTATTGCAAGTCCCTTTTTTTTTTTTAATAGCTCACACATGCTATGATTCTTCCTTGAGGAATAAAAGTTTCTGTAAATATTTCAACTCTCAAGGGTGGGATTCATCAGCTCCATTGCTGTCATTGTTTGTACAACAACATCATTAGTTTTAGGCTTGGGTTTAAACCTACTAAAAGATTTTTGTCTTAGTCAAGAGCTTTGTAATTCAACTAGCACCTCCATATGTTTTCAACAAAAACATTCAAAGTCCAAATTTCTTAAGCCCCATTCTAACTATAGAAATATCAAAAAAGAAATTCTTTGTTCTACTTTTTTCTTTTTATTCTACTTTATAATTCATCAATTGAATTATGCGATGACTTTGAGTTTTTTTTTTTTACAAAGAAAAGAAATAAATATATATTTGACAAGTCATGATTCATGAGTATGGAGAACACCTGCAGTGCTTTTTATTTTTGCTTCTTTTGATAAGCTATGCACCCAGGTGCTTTTATATGCGTGTTTGTGGTGGTGCAACTTGATTATTGCAAGTGGATGCCAAAGTTAGGTGGCAAATATTCATTTATTAAATGTTAACCTGCCATAATACTAGAGATGCAGCAAATTTTATATCTTGTTGAGATGAAGTTTATGACTAAAACATTACTTTTATTATACATAGGTCACAATTTATCATCTTAACAGTTGTGATAAACCTATCCAAAAAAAAAACAAAAAACAGTTGTGTTACAAATTATGAAATTTATTTTGTGTTATTAAATTTATGGTAAGCCCAATCCAATTCTAACCTTTTTTTTCTTACTAAAAAAAATCATCCAAGCCCATAACTCACAATAAACACAAATTCGTGGCCCAGTATCTTAAATTATCACCCAAACACAAAATCAGTTTCAAATCATCCCAATTCCAGGTCTGCCCAAAACAAACAAAGCCGAACAATACCCACTCCATTTCAAGCCGAAGCCCAAAATAGCACCGACCCATAGCTCATATTTGGGCTCAATAGTAAATTCCATTCATCTCAACCAGATATGAAATTTGCAATTAACCTAACCCTACTTTAGCTAAAATTCTAATCATTTAAGATTTAATAAATTAAAAATTATACTTTAGCTAAAAATTCTATTTATATTATCTCTTATTAATTTGTTATTAAAATAGTTTAATTTATGTAAATTTTATTGTCTAAATTTCAAGTTCCAACTAAATTTCTCAGTTTATATATATATATATTGAACTAAGACGACAGAAACTTTATTCACCTGAGGAAACCAAATATGCAAGTAAAGTCAATCTAAGGAAACAAACCGGCCTGTACGTGTATTTGCTCACCTTAAACGACAGGTCTGCCCATTAACTTGAGCTGCCGTTAGTCATTGATACTCGTGCAAGAGTCCATTCGCTCAAAGTAAAATCTGTTCCTTGCGTTCCATATAGCCCAAGCCGTTGTTGCCCACCTCTCTAGCTCCAGTTGGTCCAGTTTCATCCTCATTTGCTCAAATAGCAGGAAGACATCTGTGGCGTCGTTTCTGCATTTTTGAGTTCTTCCCTTTGACAAGCTCCAAACATTCCTCGCAAAGGCACACTCCCGAAGCACGTGGCTAACCATTTCCGGTTGTTGTTGGTAGATTTCGCATTTGGCCTCCAACTTTACTCCTTTTTTTGCAGAGATTATCTCTTGTCGGTAAGCAGTTTGAGCAAGCCCTCCATAGAAAGGTTCGTACCTTTGGAGGCACGTTGAGCCGCCAAATCTTCCCCCAGGTTGTGCCATGCGTTGGGCCGAGGAGTGCTCTGCGTAGCAATAAGGTAGGCAGTTCGCACCGAGAATTTATTGACCTTGTTCTCCTTCCACACCAACACGTCATGGGAATTGAGATTATTCAACGGCATCCCCAATATCTTCTCGCATGTCCTCTATGTGAATCTAGCAAACAATTTACCTCTGTTTCAACGTCTAGTGTCCTCCTCAATCAGTTCACAGACCCGCATATTCAGTGATAGTTCATTCAAGAACATGAGGGCGTGAGGCAGCCAGTCGTGCTTCGCCACTTCAATTGTACGTCCATCTCCCATCTCCCATCTACCACCTTGATCCCTCCATTATAATGTCCCTTTCCGCCAATAGTGAGCGCCACAGGAATGAAGGGTTGGAACCAAGTTCTGCTGCCAGGAAGGAACATCGAGGGAAGTACTGTGCCTTATAGACCCTATGGAATAGAGATTGTGTATTATGGATTAGTCTCCAAGCCTGCTTTACTAGCATAGCCATGTTGAATGCATTTAGGTCCTGGAACCCCATCCCTCCTTTCCTTTTGTGGTTGCACAATTTATTCCAGTTTATCTAGTGTATTTTCCTCTTCTCATGATCCTGTCCCCAACAGTATTTGGCCGAAAGGGAGTTGATGTTATCACAAATAGACTTAGGCAGCCTAAACAAACTCATAGAGTATATGGGTATAGCTTGCACTATAGTCTTGATCAGGATTTTCTGCCCCACCTTGAAAATGAACTTTTCCTTCCGCCCCATAATACGCTTGTATATTTTTTCTTGGAGCTCCTTGAGGTATTTGCCGCATGCCATGGGCAAGCTGAGGTATTTTTCATAGTCAGTCATTACCCTTGCCCCTAGCATTTGTTGGATGGCGTTTCTCACTTCCTGTTTGGTGCCCTTGCTGATAAAAAGATATGTTTTTTATCTATTGATGGCTTGACCTGATGCAGCTTCATACTTCTCCAATAGTTTAAGTAAGTTTTCGCACTCCTCCACAGTTGCTCAGCAAAATAAAAGACTATCATTGGCGAACAAAAGCTGGAAGATGCACGCCCCTTGCTGGCTGGTCATAATGCCTTTGATATTGTGGTTTGCCATAACTTTCCTTAATAGGGTGGACAGCCCCTTCGCACAGAGTAAAAACAGGTATGGAGATAATGGCTCCTCCTGTTTTATTCCTCATGATGGCTTGATAAAAACTTTTGGCTCCCTGTTGATCTATACCAAATGCGAAGTTGTGGTAATTGTCACCATGGCCATGCGAACTCCATTCCATCCGGTCATATGCTTTATTAATATCCAGTTTAATAGTCATTTGTCCCTTCTTCCACTTCCTCTGTATTGTTCCATTTAAATGGATGTCCCCGAAATGATTACAAGAATTAGCTTAATTTGCTAGAACTACTAGGAGCTCTCGAATATGAAAAGCATTTGATCCTCCAAATGTGCAGCACTTGCTCCGAATAGATTGCTCCAAAAACTTGTGATGCTTTGAAATTATGTAACGAGGTTGATTTTTCCTTCTTTTTGTTGTCAATTTTAGTTTGATTCAATGACAGCTAGCAATCGAGATTTAACAATAAAAAAAAAAATATTGAAAAAAAAGTTTCCAATTAAAATTCTTTTACTAAAACTTTCAAGAAAATTAAAACGAAATCTAAGGTTTATGCTAATCATTTCAATCATGTCCCATAATTTTATATTTTAACTAGTATTTTTTTTTTTTTTTGATAGAGTCCCATTTGATATTGAGTTTAAACCCTATTAAATTAGAGTCCTATTTGATATTGAATTTAAATCCTATTGAAATTATAAATGATATATATATATTTTGCTAGAATCTCATCTATCTATCTATCTATATATATATATATATATATATATATATAGAGAGAGAGAGAGAGAGAGAGAGAGAGAGAGAGAGGTAAAACTTAAAGAAAATCCAATTAGATTCTACAATTGAAGTCCAAATTTGTGTCATGTGTTCTAAATTATTTATTTTTAGAGAGACTTTTATTTCTTAATTTGGGAGTCAAACGTGAAACCACATCATAATATCCATCCAACTAAGTTATTGCGTAAAAGAACCAAGAAGTCTAGAATTAATGAACACAAAAAATTAAAAAAAAATGGACAATTTACATTTTCTGTCTGATAATACTCTTACAAGACTTTTAAAGAGTTAAAAAAATTATAAAAATGACTATCAATAATAATTAAATTATATATGTAAGAATTATTCTATGCATCTTAACGTATATGTTTTTAGTATATCCATGTATATGCATGGGGTAACAAGCTAATTAATATAATAAATACATTCTCTTATCCTTCCTAAATATTATTTAGGATTGGGGAAATCAAGAGTTTGTACAAAACGTGTGTTCTAATTGTATAGAAGAACTAAAGTGATTTGAATGGATTGAATTGGAGCAAATGGAACAAAATAGACAAAATAGGGATAATAGGACCAAGTAGACCAAATAATTACGAATAGACCAAATGGGACCAAAGTGGATTGAATGGACCGAACGGGATCAAATTGGACTGAAGACCGAAGTAGACTGAATGGACTGAACAGGACCAAATTGGACTGTAGACTAAAGTGAACCGAATAGAAGCAATCTGGACTAAATATGATCGAATGGCTTGAATATTATTGAAGCGGATCAAAGTGGATAGAATGGACCGAATAGGACCATTATGGACCGATTAGGACAAAATAGAACCAAAGTAGATAATGGACCGAATAGGATCAAAGTAGACTGAATAGGACCAATGTTAATCAAATAGGGCCAATGTTGACTGAATGGACCAAATTAGACCAAATGGGCCAAATTGGACCGACATAGACCGAATGTTCCAAATGGATTGGATTTCAGTCCAAATGGACTGGATAGGATTGAATGGACCGAATTGGACTGAAGATGACAAAATGGACTGAATAGAACCAATTTGGACCAAATAAGACTTTTGAATATTTATCATTTTTATTGCATTTTTAGGGCTCATATTTATAATTTTAAATGTCTATTTTAGTATTTTTCTTTGTATTTTTTAATTCAAAACTAAGAGTGTAGCCTAAATATAATAAAATTTCATAATTTTCAATCCAATAATGAAGGGAAAAAACAATTTTAAGCCCAATTAGTCTAAAATTGACTGAAAGGAGACCGAAATTGACTAAATGGACCAAACTGGACCAAAGTAGACCTAATTGGACTGAGTAGAAATTTTTTGTTTTATGGAAAAAATTATCTTTAAAAAAATTTAGAGAAAAAATTATACATTATATTATGATATGTGTACGAGCTTCTCCCTCCTTCAAGCCCACTTAGAGGCCTAGGGAGGTAATAACACGTATGAGAGGCTTACACCGATCACGTTTAAAAACATTCACGGAATGATCGGCAGGTGTGAAGTCGCACCCCCTCTGACAAGTACGTCATCCGAGCAAGTTGAGCTCGGAATGCGTGACATCACTTAGGGTACACACCCTACCAAGCATAAAGCCAACTGGCGAAGCAGGTTCTGACGCCACTGTCACCTTCTCCCACCCATCACCAAATATCCACTTAAATGAGATGGTATTGGACCTCCACTCCATTTCCTAGGGAGTGTCCCTGCCAAGCATTAGGTTCAGCGGTGGAACTAGTTCCAATTCCACTGCCTCCCTCTCCCACTCATAATTAAGACTCCACTTAGGAGATACAATGTTGGACCTCTCCCTCCACCCACCAGGAGAATGATTGTGACCATTCCACTGACTTTGGCTATAAATAGGCAAGAAAGCTTCAGTAGCGGGGGTTGGAAAATATGAAGATGGGAGATTGGAGTAAGAGATCATCCTTGGAGAAAAGGGAGAGTGATTGGGATAACAAGGGAAAAGGGGGCACCGTGTTTGCCGAGCATAGCATCACTTATTGTAGGAAATCCAAAAGCCTACCATACAAATAGATTGTGAGCTCAAATACCTCTCAGGTCCAATAGTCGTATCTGGGTATGCACAATTGGCGCCTTCTGTGGGAAATCTACTACGTAGCTATGGTACTATCTAGGCATGCACGGGAGAATGTCTGGAAGTAGACAGGGGAGCCATGCAGAGAGCGAAACTAGAGGGTCTTTGCGAGGTTCTACTTGGCGAGAGAGGAGGCAAAAGAGGCAGGAGGACCGAAGACATAAGGAGGCAAAGGAATCTAGGCCTGGAGAAGGGTCGTACCAAACCCTTCAAACAATATTTGACACCTCGGGCCGCAACCGCCTCAATAGAAGAAACCAGGAGCTTGAGTAGAAGGACCAAGAGCTCGAGCGCCTGCGTAGGGCGATGAGGGATTTGGAATTGCAAGCGCGGGGAAGACGCAGGGGAATGGACCATGAATAGCGCAGGGAAAGGTCAGCAAGTGTGGGGAATCAACGTGCTAAAGGGTCCCATTGATCAGGATCTTGTCGACACCGCGACCGTTCGCGAGAGTACGCAGACCGTGAATCGACTTCTCCGGATGAGGGAAGTCCTTGAAATATGGCCATGGATGCCATGAGCCGGGCAGTGTGCCAAGCTGCCCGATCTGCATTCTTGAGAGACATTGAGAACACGCCTATGCCGAGCAGGTTCACACGGCCGCCGTTCAATTCTTACTCCGAAAAGACAGACCCGGTAGAACACATAAACCACTATATTCAAATGATTTCTTTACACGCTCATAATGACGCATTGATGTGCAAGATTTTCCCCTCAAGCCTCAACCCCACTACTTTGAGGTGGTTCAATGGGTTGACGAAAGGTTCGGTCCATAGTTTCTCGGAATTGATCTAGGAGTTTGGAGTGCGGTTCATGACGTGCAGTCAGGTTCCGCAGCCCGTGGAGGCACTACTATCAATGAAAATGGGGGCTGGGGAGACCCTTCGCAACTATGCTAATCGATACTGGGAGTTGTACAATGAGATCGGTGGGGGCAATGAAAAGATCGCGGTGAGCACCTTCCGGATGGGGTTACCCGAAAAGTCCGAGCTGAGGGAATCGTTGACCCTGAGGCCTCCCGAGGACATGAGGTAGTTGATGAGCTGGAACGAGGAGTACAAACGCTTAGAAGACGATCGGCTACAGACCAAGGGGAAGGCCCCGATCATCAATTACCCGCAGAATACTGGCTTCAACCCCAGACACAGGAAGGATTTGAGAATTCTAGAGCCCGGTACAGAGGTTGGAGGAGTCAATGTGGTGTTCAAGGACCCCGTGCACAGGATCGTTGAGAAGATAAAAAATGAGCCCTAATTTAAGCCGCCGAACAGGATGGCGGGCGACCCATCAAGAAGAAACCAGAATTTGTATTGCACCTACCACAGTGATAAAGGACACACCATCGAGCAGTGCAGAGTATTAAGGGATCACTTGGGGTAGTTGGTAAAGGCCGGACATTTGAAGGAATTTCGGACGGAGACTAGGCAAGAGGGTCGGCAGCCTCGAAACCCTCTCCCACCCCCTCTAGGAATAATAGAGGTCATCCATGCAGCACCGAGGGGCATTCGAACACCCATGACGAAGGGGTTATTAGCCGTGGTATCAGCAGAAGGTTGAGCAAGTGAGCAATCCCTAGGGAAGAAGCCGAAGTACACCAGACAAACCATAGCGTTTGACAACGACGACTTAGAAGGCACCACTCAACCGCACCACGATGCTTTAGTAGTCATGGCCCGCGTGATGAATTTCCTAGTGAAGAGAGTAATGATAGACCAGGGGAGTGGCGCAGATGTAATGTACCCGGACCTATACAGGGGGCTCGGCCTGAAAAATGAGGATTTGTCCAAATATGATACGCCATTGATGGGGTTCGATGGGCATCTAGTGACACCAGAGGGGCAGCTTTCACTACCGGTCAGCATGGGGGGTAAGGAGGTGATTGTGACATTCATAGTGGTCACTTCTTTCTCACCGTATACGGCAATCCTCGGAAGGTCGTGGATTCATGACATGGGAGCTGTACCGTCCACATTGCACGTCAAAGTCAAGTTTCGAACCGAAGATAGGATTGCAGTGATACGGGGTTATCAACAGGCAGTCAAACAATGCATGGTAGCCGCAGCCTACGACCAAACCAAGCAGGAGGAGTTAACCGAGAAGGCTCCCCTATAGCAATTACAGCAGCCCAAATCCTACCGGGAGGCAAAAGGAGTTTCCTAATAGGGGAAGGCCTTAACGATGGGGATAGGGTGGAGTTATTGCTTCTTCTTATATGAAACGTGGATGTGTTCACTTGGAGCCCATATGAGGTGCCTTGGGTTGACCCCGAGTTTATAGTTCATAAGCTGAATGTGGACCCTTTATGCCCTCCTAAGAAGCAGAGACTGAGGAGGTCCGCAAAGGAGCATGCGAAGGCCGTTAGGCAGGAGGTTGGGAAGCTCAGAGAGGCGGGGGCCATAAAGGAAATGTTCTTTCCAGAGTGGCTCGCAAATACAGTGGTCGTGAAGAAGAAGTCCGGCAAGTGGAGGGTTTGTGTCGATTTCACTAACCTAAACCGAGCTTGCCCAAAGGATCCGTTCTCGATGCCAAAGATTGATCAACTAGTGGACGCTACGTGTGGGCACCCAAGGATGAGCTTCCTCAATGCTTTCAAGGGTTACTACCAGATTGCCTTAGCCGCCGAGGACTAGAAGAAAACGACATTCATAACACCTGATGCTAACTATCACTACACCATAATGCCATTTGGATTGAAGAACGCGGGAGCCACTTCTCAACGAATGATGACGAGGATGTTTCGGGATAAGATTGGACATACGATTGAGGTATACATTGACGACATGGTGATAAAAACCAAGCATGAAGGGCAACACATTGACAACCTTAAAAAGGTGTTAGAGATACTCTGGAGACACCGGCTACGCCTCAACGCCGAGAAGTGCGCTTTCGGAGTAGGGTCCAGCAAGTTTTTGGGTTATTTGATCACTAAACGAGGGATCGAGGTTAACCCCGATTAGATCAAAGCCGTGATGCGTCTCAGACCACCGAGCAATCCGAAGGAGGTTCAGAAACTAACCGGCATGCTGGCTACTCCCAACCAATTTATCTCCAAGTTTTTTGATCGGTGCCAACCATTTTATCAACTTTTGAAGCGGTGGAAGGGGTTTCAATGGAATGAGGAGTGCGATAGAGCCTTCCAAGATCTTAAGGACTACTTTGGGCGGGCATCGACGTTGACAGCCTCTGAACCAGGAGAAGACCTATATATGTACCTTTCGGTGTTCAAACACGCAGCCAGCGCCGTACTATTGAGGGATAGTGGTGTACAACTCCCAGTTTATTACATCAGCAAGACGTTAGTTGACGTCGAGACTAGGTATTTACCACTAGAGAAACTAGTGCTGGCACTGGTGCACTCCACTCAAAAACTGCCCCATTACTTTCAGGCTCACATCGTGCATGTCTTGACCGAGTGTCCATTACAGTCATTATTGAAAAGATCCGACTTTACAAGGAGGATAGCTAAATGGGGGACTCAGCTAGGTTCTTTCGACATTAGATACAAGCCGAGGAACTCGATGAAGGGGCAAGTACTTGCAGATTTTATTACCGAGTTCTCGCTGAGGAGTACAGGTGTAGTCTACCTCGCGGAGGTTAGGCCATGGAAAGTATTTGTGGATGGCGCATCCAATACGGCGAAAGCAGGGGCTGGAATTATGATTATCACCCCGGAGGGGCTAAGGCTAGAACACTCATTCAGGTTAGGCTTCAGGGCTTCTAATAATGAGGCCGAATATGAGGCCCTGCTCGCCGGGCTGAGAGTTACCACAGATTTAAGGGCCAAAGAAGTGGAAGTTTACTCGGATTCTCTCCTAGTAGTTAACTAGGTGCTAGGGAGCTTCGAGGCCAAAGATGCCCGGATGATTGAATATTTGTGGTTGGTAAAGCAGACCATAGGTAAATTTTCAAACATCAAGATTGAGCGGATAGCCCAGGGAATGAATCGACACACCAATTCCTTAGCAACACTCACATCGTCGATAGTAGACATGGTACCCCGGTTGATCAGGGTGGAATTAGTGCTAGAACCAAGCATTACCGCCAGGATGTCAGTCACGCAGATCACCACAATCGAGAGCTGCTGGATGGACCCTATCATCGAGTTTTTTGAGAAGGGCTAAGCCCCGGGGGATGAGAAAGAAGCAGCCAGAATACGACGAGTCACTTCTTGGTACTAGTTGTCTGCCGATAGGAAGTTGTACCGGAGATCATTCGAAGGGCCGTACTTGCAGTGTCTTCATCCCGGTCGGACCGAAGAGCTTTTGACTGAGCTGGACGAGGGTGTATGCGGTAGCCACGTAGGGGGACGGTCATTGGCTCACCGAGCAATCACTCAAGGGTTTTGGTGGCCGCGGATGGGGAAAGATGTGATCGAGCATGCCCGGAGGTGCGAGTAGTGTCAGGTACACGCACCAATGATCTTCCAGCTAGCCGGAAACTTAAATTCAGTTAGTAGCCCGTGGCCATTCACCTGCTGGGGGCTAGACATAGCTGGGCCATTCCCCCAAGCACCAGGCAACCGGAGGTTTGTGCTAGTGGCCGTAGACTACTTCAAAAAGTGGGCAGAAGCAGAGGCGTTTGCGAACATCCGAGATGTTGATGTCAAGAGGTTCGTATGGAGGAACATTGTAACAAGATTTGGCATGCCAGAGACTATTGTCTTAGACAATGGTCTACATTTCGACAGTAGGGCGTTCTGGGAGTTCTACCACAACCTCGGTATCTAGAACTGATATTCCACCCTAGCATATCCACAGAGTAATAGCTAGGCAGAAGCAACCAATAAGGCCATCGTGAGCGGATTGAAGAAAAGGCTGGAGAGCGCCAAAGGAAGATGGGTCGAGGAGTTCCCAAGCGTCCTATGGGCATACCGAACAACGCCTAGGAGGTCCACAAGGGAAACACTATTTTTCCTGATCTATGGGGCAAAGGCTGTCATCTCCGTCGAAGTGAACCTATGCAGCGCCCGAGTCGCGGGATTCGCTCCAAACGAGAACGAGAAGCTAATGGCAAAGCAGTTGAACTTGCTAGAGGAACATCGAGAAGTGACCACCATTAGACTAGCAGAGTATCAACAAAAGCTTGCCCAGAGATACAACAGAAGTGTAAGGAAACGGGAGTTTGTAGCTGGGGATCTGGTACTTTGCAAGGTCGTAGGGAACACACGAGACATTAATGCGGGGAAACTAGCTCCATCCTGGGAAGGGCCCTACCGAGTAATCGCTATCGCCGGTGCGGAGGGGTACTACTTAGAAGACTTGGAGGAAAAACCCCTTCGCCGGCCATGGAATGTTCACAACTTGAAAAAGTTCTATCACTGACCGACTCTTTTCCAAATGTGTAAACTTGATACAGTTTTGTGCTATCACATATTTAATATGATGGAATTTACTCATGCAAGTGCATATGATCCCATCACTTTTAATTTGTTATTACAGGGCAATAGATATAGATAATCCCGAATGTGGAGATATCTCATAAACTTTAAGGATAGAAGCCTATCCTCGGTTCAATCCCTATCACCGAACAGGTGGAAACCTTAAATTACACTCTAAGGACAGAAACCTATCCTCGGTTCGATTACCATCGCCAAGCTCGTTGAAACCTTAAAATTACACTCTAAGGACAGAAGCCTATCCTCGGTTCGATTCCTATCACCGAACAGGTGGAAACCTTAAATTACACTCTAAGGACAGAAACCTATCCTCGGTTCGATTGCCATCATCGAGCTGGTCGAAACCTTAAAATTAAACTCTAAGGACAGAAACCTATCATCGGTTCGATTACCATTGCCGAGCTGGTTGAAACCTTAAAATTATACCCTAAGGACAAAAACCTACCCTCGGTACGATTCCTATCACCGAGTAAGTAGAAACCCTAAATGGTACTCCAAGGACAGAAGCCCATTCTCGGTTCGATCCCTATCACCGAACAGGCGGAAACTCTAGGACATCGTTTCTTACTAAAAACATACACTAATCCTTGGGCAAAACAGCTAATGTCCTAAGCTGGGGTACCTTAAGGGTAGAAAGGCCGCTTCCAGCCCCCGGTAGTAAGAAAGTAAGGTATGATGAGCAGGTTGACCCTAATCTCATAAAATCGAAAGTTGTCAAATAAGCAACAGTAAAAAGCGCAATTTTTATCTGAATAACATTAATTAAAAGCCAAAGGTAAAGAAATTTTCCGCCGCCACAGCCCAGCGATGTGGGCTCATCAAACCAACAAAAAAGAAAGAAATTGTTCCGCCGCCACAGCCCGGCGACGTGAGCTCGTCAAAAAAAAAAAAAAAAAAAAAAAAAGAAGAAAAACCAAACTGTTAAACGGCTGGGTCAGAAAGACGTTGCGAGGGGGGGGAGGTTACCCAAACCCGTCGTTTCCTGGCATAACTATTTGGGGGGTCTGACCTAGAGCTGTCTTGACCCCTGTACGGATGTCACTTGTGACCTTCGCGTCAGCAACTTCCACATAAGCATCAACTTCCTGCGCAAGATCCCTCATGCTCGAAGTATCTTCCTGGTCCGTAGCATCTGCTTGACTCTGAATGGACGGAGGGGCCAAATAGGGGATCTAAGTTGGATTCCACAGTAGGGAGTCCTCGGGCACCCCCATCGCCTTCAAGGCAGCAAACCACCCCTCCCCGAATCTGTGGCATCGAGCCTGGTGAACGATCGGTTCCACAGATTTTTCAACCTCTGAGAAGCCCACGTTATACCACTTGTCCTCGTAAGCCTCTAGAGATTCTTTCAGGTCTGCAATTTGTTCGGCGTTGGTAAGGTTCAGGCTGTCTGCCTTCGCTAGCCTGAGTTCTGTCTCAGCTACTTTCATCTCCAGGAAGGACAGCTTGCCTTCGGTATTTTGTCGGCCTTTCTCGGCGTCAATGGCTTTCCTCTCAAATGCCACAACTGCCTCTTTTTCTCTGCAGTAGTAGCCTCAGTAACGGCCTTTAGCATCTTCTCCTGCTCAATGGCCTCGGTCGCATCCTTCAACCTTCCATCCCTAACGTCGGTCAACTGTGCGGCCAGGAAACAGAACAGTAATGAAATAAGGAAAAAAAGGAGAGAAGCTAACTGTTACAACGTAGGTAATGAATGGGACAAGAGATTACAACAATGGTGTGCCATTGTAGCTGTCTAGCAAGTGTCTTGTCATTGCCCTCCGAGAAATAGTGGACATCCTCGGGCAGCAGGAGGCCTTGCACCAAGCTTTGGGCTATTCGCCCCATTTGCCCTTATCCCATAACCGAATGATGGCAGTAGCTGGCAAAGGCCTATCACCCAACTGAAAGGCGGGTTGTCAGCCAACCTCGGGCTGAGAGGAAGAAGCCACGACGGTGCCAACCTGAGTCGCCGGCGGGGTAACGACTAGTGTCTCCTAGATTCTGGATCCACCCCTTGCACGGGGCGGGGTCTTGGTTAGGGCGTCACCCAGGATGGGAGCATTCTTATTGACAGCCCGCTTCCTTTTTCTTGTTTCGCCAACAGGAAGAGCTGGGACAATCCCTTGGGGAGCTTGAGTTTGAGCCACGGAACTGGCACCAGGTATGAACCAAAAGAGCATCATCCCCCTCTGCTTCACCATCCTTTCCGCGTGGCTGGAGTCAACGCCCGAGGTATTGGTTGGATCAGCGTCTCCTTCCTCGACTGTTAAGGCAACGTTCTCGGGCTGTTTGATGGCTTCGTGTCTTCTTTGGCTTTGGGATACTCGCTCGGCAGACCCGTCCTTTACTGGAACAATGTCGTCTACGATGGTATAGCGGGGGCCGGGGTGTAGCACTTCGCCAGTATTAAGCATGGGCGAAAGGAATTCGTTGTATCAAACGTTTATGTACGATAGGAGCGGCCTGTCTACCAAAAGTGCCTGGCTGAAGTTTTGTAGGGTGGTGTACACAGGGTTAACTCCGAGGATCAGGTTAGATGCCCGAAGTTACCCGTCCTCGTGCATGAAAATCTTCGACTTGAGGACAAAATTGAGATCTCGCGCGTGTATCACTCAAGAATCCGGCAGGAACCTTTTTGATTCTGCAACAAATTCGAGGGTAAACTGGTCAGTTAGACTCACAAATAAAAAATGCAAAATCGGAAAGGGCAAGGCTCTTGGTACCGACCAACTGCATGCGATGAAAGCGGGCAAAGTAGCTCGCTGGCAAGCCAATTGCCACGTACCCGAACAAATTCTCCAACTGAGTTTCTGTTGGAGTCAGGTAGACAAGAGATAAGTCGGACTTGCGTATCTCTAGTCTTTAAATAGTAGTCGGTGGTAAAATTACCACACACTTTGTACATGAAATTGATGTCATGGTGGTTCAATTGCAGTCCAAACATCTGGTTTAGCCGGCTGACTTAGCTAACAACTCTATAAAAATTAGGGGGAAATTGGTCGGGGCAAAGCCCTTAGAATCCTAGGGTGCCTATGATGAGGGGGTCTACAGGAAATCTAACCCCACCCTCAAGGATGGACATCAATGGAAAGAAAGTGGTGCTTGGGTTGGCCGCCCTCTCAAGCTCGATGCTACCCTCATTGCAGTACGCAAGGTCGACATCCCTTAGGATACCAAAGGTCTCTCTAAAACTAGCCAAGGTAGCCCCAGGGGTGAGGAGGTGAGAAAATCTCATTCCTAAAGTATGAAATAGAAAAGAACTGAAAAGGATAAAGAAGCAGAGAAAACTTACGTTAGGCTCTAGGGAGTGAAGAACTGAGGAAGAGTTTTTTTGCACAGAAGAGGAATGCTCGGCAGAAGATAAATCAAGTGTTTGAGGAGTGTGAAAAATGAAACAAGTGCCCAGAATGGGCTATTTATAGGACTTTGGTGCATTTAATGAGGCGAGGAGCGGGAAACCCCCCCCCCCCCCAAATTCCTTTTGGGTAACCTCCCCACACGTGTGGGCATGATTTACTAATGTGACGATCTGATACGGCACCATTTTTGAGAAATCTACTCTGACGATTACCCTGGCCACATATAGGGAGAGTACATTCACGAGAAGCCATCATGACCTGACTGGGCTCCTTGATTCATGACCTGAAGTGGCACATGAATCAAGGGGGGGCTATTGTACGGGCGTCTCCCTCCTTCAAGCCCACTTAGAGGCCCAGGGAGGTAATAACACGTATGAGAGGCTTGCACCGATCACGTTTAAAAACATTTACAGAATGACTGGCAGGCGTGAAGTCACGCCCCCTCCGACAAATACGTCATCTGAGCAAGTTGAGCTCGTAATGCGCGACATCACTTAGGGTACGCACCCTGCCGAGCGTAAAGCCTACTGGCGAAGCAGGTTCTGACGCCACTGTCACCTTCTCCCACCCATCACCAAATATCCACTTAAATGAAATGGTATTGGACCTCCACTCTGTTGCCTGGGGAGTGCCCCTGCCAAGCATCAAGTTCAGCGATGGAACTAGTTCCAATGCCACTACCTCCCTCTCCTACTCATAATTAAGACTCCACATAGGAGATGGAATATTGGACCTCTCCCTCCACCCACCAGGAGAATGATCGTGACCATTCCACTGACTTTGGCTATAAATAGGCAGGGAAGCTTCAGTAGCGGGGGTTGGAAAATCTGTAGAGGGGAGATTGCAGTAAGAGATCATCTTGGGAGAAGAGGGAGAGTGATTGGGATAACAAGGGAAATGGGGGCACCGTGTTTGCCGAGCATAGCATCACTCATTGTAGTAAATCCAAAAGCCCACTATACAAATAGATTTGAGCCCAAATACCTCTCAGGTCCAATAGTCATATCTGGGTACGCACAATATGAAATAATTTTTTTTAGTAAAAAATAATTATTTATTTACATGCATCACGTGGATCTACGACTGGTGTGTTTAAAAGAAAAAGGATAGTCATGTCTTAATATGAAAAAATTGTAAGACTTAAATTTTAATTAAATAAAATTTCAAATCAAAATGCAGCATGCACAGATGAGCTAATTCATTAATACTATTTTTAAAAAAACTACTGGATTACACACTCTTATCTCTTATCTACGCATATAAAAATGTACACATAACTGTAAAGTAATTATGCATCTATGTCCCATCCATTATCAAAATGTAATTTGACATTATGGAAATGATCATGAGATTACAATCTAGTTATATTTGGAAACCAAATAAAGGAGTATCCAGACCCTCAAAAAAAAATTAATAATAAAGGAGTATCCATGCTGTTTCGGATACAAAGCGAACTAATTTAATCCTTCCAAGTTTGCAAATCTCCATTTAGTGAGTTACTAAATTTGCATTTGCGAGTGTGATACTTCATACACCAATCCCAAGGAATCTGTGCTTAAATACCCACTACAGATTAACCCTCTTCTCCAGTATCCACGACATTACCTAATCTATCTCAATGTTGCCTTGGCATATCACTCCCCTAATTTCCCCTTTCCTTTATAAGCCAATTTTCAGAACAATTCCTAAAAGAATTGTGTGGGATATTGAGATCGGATCAGTGATTTAACAGCCAATAATTCAACCATATGCAAATATAATAAAAAACTTAATGGCAAGTTTATTTTATATTTTTATTGTCACTCATCTCTCTCTCTCTCTCTCTCAAAGAATTTTTCATTTTTATTTTTTTGTATTTTTTAACTTGCTAGATATGGTCCAAATTTAATTTCAGATATTTTACCTGCTACTGCTTTTGCTCTTGCAAAATAATATTAGTGATGTATTTTTATACTTCATTCATGAACCATGCTCTTACAAAAGTTATGAAATTTGTTTGATAATCAAAGAAATCAAAGTATTCAAAAGTTCATAGGTAATCACAACTCAAAATAAAAAGATGTTATAGAAAAGATTGTTTGAAAAAGTTTTTTTTGATTTGGATTAGAAAGTAGTTTCTGCCTTAAGACCACTAGAGAAGGGTTTTGAAGAACCAAAAAACGTTCATAATGTTGTGAGTGCAGAAAGTTCAAAGTTAGAAATGAGTTTTGGAAGAGTTTAGGTGAAAAATCAACTCTCTCTGGCTAGGGTTTGAGTTTGGAGGCATAAGGTTGTATTTATATGTTAAAACTAGGGTTTTGGTGGCCTTTTAGATGTCTTTGGACGTTCCCAATGGTCTAGGGGTTGGCCCACATCAAAGAATAGTATTTTGGACCCCAAAACTGAGGTTCTGGAACCTAGAAAATTGGCTTGCATATGCATGGTCGGGGAATGCATACGCATGCATGATTCATGTGTATGCATGCTCCCTAAAAACCATAATTTCGACTACTTTGGTGGCCCAACTTCAAATGGTCATACCTTACTCAGTATAAGTCCAAATTAGGTAAAATTTGTATTCAAATTGGAGCCCAAGATATTAAATTTCCAATCAAATAAACCTCATTCAAAAATTTGTTGTGAATCAAAAGTTATGGTCAAAACTGTGAGTAATGGTCATTTTTAGCACTGTTTTCAAAGCGATTTGAGCACTTTTGAGTTGTAATTACTTTCAAACTATCAAAATAACGTCAATTACCTTTTGTAGACATGTAAAGCTTATCATTGGGACTGAGAAATAAAGTTTATTAACTAGGTACAAAATGAGGTGTCTACAATTAACACGTTTTTCATCATTGGTACCTTTTTATTTTCTCCTTTACCACCCTTATTTGGCTGCCATCTTGAAAGTTTACAAACTGGACATTGAGTCATTTTTGAATACTTCTTATTATAAATTGCACAATCTTTATTGCAGTGGGCACAAGCACCCTCGACCGTAGTTAGGTGAGTATGCCTTGGCCTAGGGTGGACCATGGCAGAGGATGTAAATGGAGTCGCCACCTAGTTTAGGTCTAAGAATCATAAATATAACACCCATTTGTGGAAGGACTGATCTTTACTAGAGCATGTGTCCCGAGTTTAGGTATGGGGATGGGAAGGTGTTAGACACCCAACCCCACCCAACCCTTGGGTTGGCCTCCACTTATTGTGTTTCAAATCTTAATTTCATTAAAGGAATATTTAACATGTTATTCTAATTCTCACACACTCTAACATCCATCTAAAGGAAAACATGGCATAATCATCCCTAAGCTTAGCATTTATCTATCATGGCATTAAGCATACATTACAAAGGGAAGAAACATCACAAGGTAGATCTAGATAAACACATCTAAACATCTGAGTCATCAAAACTCATGGTATTCAACCAAGCATATTAAACAACTTATATATTCAAAGCTAGAATGCATGTTCATGTGATCTATGCATGACTTGCCTCACTTTATCACTGCATTAATGCATGTTCATCTTCATATGCATTTTCATGGTATTTGAACAATTTAAAACCCTAATAAGCCTCAAAGAGATAAAACAAAACAAAACAAAGCTGAGATACAGATACTTAAGGATAGGAAAACTAGGTTAAACAGAAGCTATACATGTAAAAGAAAACAAGAAAAGAACAAATGGAATCGATTTAGGGCTTCTGGGCAGATGTGTAAATGCGCATCCCAATTGTGTGCATACACATGCATGAAGCATGCACACACATACACGCCCAAAACCCTAACCCAGAAACCCAAAACAAAAAAATAAAGAAAAAAAAAATCTAACAACCTAGCATGCTTCTAACATAAACACTATGTAAACCTAAACTAAACTTATATGTTAAAACATTAAAACATATATACAAACAACTAAAAACAAAAGAAAAGTGAAGAGCCAAGGTTAGAACTTTTACCTCAACACTAGAACTCATTAGAGCTTGATTTTGACTGTTCCCCTCAGTCAATTTGTTCACAACCAAATGAAAATACGTTAGCAAACTTTAGAACTGAAAGATCAAGACCAGAATAGTTCCCAATCAAGTAAGATTTGACTTGAGGGTGTTTTGTGAAAATCCCTTTTTGGTTCATTATTTTCCAGTGAATCTTGTGCATTTTGCCACCATTTTTTTTCCTCCTTTGAAAAAGTGCCTTTTATGGCTTTATATAATCAAAAAATGAGGGTGTAGGGCAGCTCCTAAACGATGTGAGATCCATTCCAAACCAAAATTAAGTACAAAAAGCTTTCATTACATAGCTTTTGGAACCTTAGTTGTGTGTGTATGCCATTAGCATGCGCACACATTAGGTTTCTAGCAGCCTTTCTGTTCAAAAAAATAGTTTTACTCTTCTAAAAATAAGTTATATTTTCCATAAATACTTTCCTCAAGTCAACTTTCATCTGATCGGCCCCTAAACTAACCTTGGGCTTTAAAGTACTATCATCATTAAGGAACGAGGGCCCGAGTCATAATGGGTACAAAATGCAGTGTCTACAATTGCATACATATATCTTCTCGTAATGGAGGCCTAGATCGTTGAAAATCTTTTTTTCCTCATAGTTCAAGCTAGGTAGTCTCTCACACATAAGAAATGCATCCTGCAATAGCTCCATCAACATACTAAAGAAGTTGTTGCTCCATGATGATATCACTTTATATGCAATAACTTGACTATGTTGGACAAGCTTGAATGTTTTTCACAATCTGGATACAAAGGTTGTTTAACCTCTTCTGACAATCTATAAAATTTCTTTGCATCTCCATTTGGCTCTTGCAATTCATTTCCACTTGATTCCTTGTCAATCACCGCGTGTGGATAAGCATCCTTGATCATATCAAACATATCACCATATTGCATACCATCCTCATCATCGCCTTCCACTTCACTATCACCTTCCCTATGAAGGTACCAAGTAGTATAATATATCCTTATACCCCTAAATAAAAGATGATACTAGACCTCATCCCAAGTCCTACGATACCTATTGCTACAATCAATACACAAACAATAGATTTTCTTATCTTCATCTATTGAATGTTTAAATGCATACTCAAGAAAATTTTCAACTCCATTGCTTGACCTAGTAGAAAGATGCATCCAAGATTTATTAACTGTTATTTTATCTACATCATTTAAAGCATTCTATTAATCATAACTAATATTGATGTTGCAAACAATAAATCTTCAAAAGATAGTTATAAACAAACATGAGCTAAGTTTCATACCATATTGTAACAAAAACCACAATCTACTTCTACAATAGAGCTTCTGTAAACAATATCAAGGCCTGCAAAGTGCAAAGAGAATCAATGCCTATATTTTAACCATCATGTAAGAAGCAACACCAAACCTTTTACATTAAAAAAAAAAAGTAAAAGTACAAGTTTGAAGATTGGAACACAGTACAAGTTTGAAGTTTCCTTTAATGAGGAAAAAAAATATGATCCCAAATTAATATGGATTTTTAAAAGAGTACTTGACTTTAGGCATGAAGGAATTGACAAAGGCAAAAGAATTCAAAGTAAATCGATTGATGAAACTTTCAAATATATTCGGCCAAGAAAGAGATTATATGATAATTTTAGTAATTACTAATTTACAATAATCTTGAAAGATGCATCTATTAAGTTGCAAAATTTGACTTGATGGAACTGGCTTTATTGTAATTAAAAAAACAATGAACACTTTAATAAGAAGATGAGGTTATAAAAAAGGTATCTCACAAATATCAAAATGGCTTTTAGCAAAGCATGTCTTGCAATTTAAAGATTTAATTTTTCCCATTAGCTATTGTTGCACACTCAGGTATACACTGTCATACACATAAAAACTAAACTTATACACTACCATACACATAACAGCTAAAATTGTGTTGAGTTATTATTGAAAAACATGATTTTATATTTTTAACTGAAATCGTATTTTTAAAACATGATTTTGGCTGTTCTGTTTGTGCTTACTATCACCACTTTTTTTCTTAACATATATTCTCTCCATGGGGGTAGAGACTATACTTAAAAAGAGGCTGATGTAACACTTCAACCAAGAGGGTATGTATGAACAATAGTTTGACAGGTTACAAAACCCCCGTTAAAAGAATAATAATTCCAAATATTAGCTCTCTAATTTGCATCACCATGTGCCAAATCATTCTTTGAAACTTGAAGATTCTCAAAGTCTACAATGTATTAAAACCAGGCCCCAAAAAAAAAAAAAAAAGATTGCATCAAACAAGTTCTTTGGCTCTCGTCAATTACACTGGGTTAAACATTTTGTAATTATAAGGTAGTCAAGATAATTACAACCAATATTTATTAGAGAAGGTTTGGAGGTGTCCTGTTATACTTGGAATTTGGAATTGACAGATGAACTAAATAGAAGGCAGGAAAGGGGAAGAAGGAGAGACTTGTGAGGTTCCAATTTCAAGGGTGGTGCTAATTTATTTTCTGCTTTTTCTGTTGCTTTATTGTGGCTGTGGCTATGCTTGTTGTACTATCGTTGCCTAGCCCTTCACACTCTCAGGTCTCAGATCTCACGTATAAAGTTAGGTTTTCTCAATGAATTTAGATAATCTAATTGTATTTCATTTATATATAAAAATTTGACATATTTAATGTTATGTTTATTGTTTTTGTTATTGATATTGATATAATAAAAATCAAAGTAATAATAATAATTTTAAAAACCACAACAACAATTATATTGAAGATGATCATATGCATAATAATAATGTCATACGTGATAGCTATTTTGGTCCAGAAACTTGATATCAACGACTTCACAACATGATCATAACAATGGTCATAAATGATTCCTTGGCTTTGCATTACAGAATTAACAGAAAACATAACAATATGTTTTGTTTATATTCAAAGCAATTGGGTAGGATGTTAAGTGGCAAGGGTCTGGTCAAGTTCTCAAATTGGAAAGGGATTTGGTCATGGATGCCAAATGTGATAGAAAATAATTCCCAAAAAAGCAAAAAGACCCAACGCTCCAAAAAATATTTAAAAAATACAAGCCCGACCCGGGTTTGGTTTCTTATCAAGTCTCATTATGGGTAACTCCATACCCAACTAGACCAATTCTTTGATGATGGTTGTTGTATAGGATGTTTGTTAATTATCTAACCACTATTGAAGGGGTTTCTCTTATTTGAACTGGATTTTTTGGTTGTTTAAAAATACCTCTACATCTTAAGTATAAGCTGAGACAAAACAAAAGGATAATCCGGTAAAAACACATCTCTAACTCTCACCTACAATATTGCCCACAAATTAGAACCATTTTCTTGTTGGTTTTCAAACTCAACTTGTAATGTATTTTGTCAACAATTTTAAATTTTGACAAAAATAATATCCAAACCATAGGCAAAGAAGCTGCATAAGGCAAGCATGAACTCATTAAGGGCGACGCACCTCTAGTCTTTGTGGAAATAGTTTCAAATAATAGAACGGAAGTCTCTGGAGGGTATCTTTTACTGCTCCCAAATTAGAACAGGAAATTGAAGTATTTAGAGAGCTCTCTTTACTATGAATTTTCGAAGTGAGATAAAATTTGAATAATTGACGCATCAAATGAACCTTTTTCTAACACCACAATAAGACCAGAAACCCCAAGTATCAAAGTCATGACAACACTTCCCTTTTGCTCTGCCCTATCCCCCATCATTAATAATAATTGTAATCTAAAAGTGACAATATGATTCTTCTACAAATTTTTTCAAGACTAGCCTTTAAGCACGAGCTCAAACATGTGCTTAGAGGCTAGTATGAATTGAAATGTTGTTGTAGGCATTTGAATCAACTGGACATTTTTAAGTGTTTCTTTTGTCTAGAATGTAAATGTTTTTTAATTACTGATATTGCCCACTAGGCAGTAAAAATTCTTATTATAGATGCAAAAAATGCACCAAGATTCTACTATAGAGAATAAGTTCCACATGCTCAATGTTTAGTAAAACATTGAGGTTGTATGAAAAGTAAGAAAAAAAAATCCATTGAGGTGGGATATCAATAATATTCACACAAAAAAACATTTTAATAAAAAAAAAAAGGTAAAATTATTACTAAACCAAAAATAATAATAATAATAATATGGAAAATTTGCATGATGAGTTTTTTTTTTTTTGTTGAAAAACAATTACATCAAATTTTTTAATGAGGATATGTAATCTAATTGTATTATATATATATATATATATATATATAATTTTATCTAGTTATTGTTATTGCTATTGTGATTGTTATTGTTATTGTTGTTGTTATTGTTATAATAACAATAACAATATTAACAAATACAGCGTAGATGGGCAACCTATATGGACCATAAATTATTAGGTCGTGGGACTTTTTATAACAGTTAATGAGTCTACTGAATGGGATTAACTTTACTTTCTTCGCATTATTTTAGGGGTAACAACACCATTATACACATCTCATCCTATTACACACAAGTTTACACACTCCCATAAAGTAATGCACTGAAATTGTGACTTCAAAAATCATGATTTCAGTATATTTTGTAGGCGGATTTAAAATGGTGTGCAACAGAATATGTATAATAAACACCACCCTTTATTAGGTCGTGAACTCAACATATATGTCGCTTGGTTGTGAACTAACCTAGCCCTGCACTCTGAGTCTATCTTGGCTGCGCTCAATATAGACTTGAGTAAAGCCTATGATCCTATTCAATTCTTGGGGCATATATGTGCTAATCAACTTGGGGTTTAGTCTGTTTTAGATTTTATAAATAATGCAATATGACTAAGATTGTATTCTTTAATTTACTTATTGATGCAACTTAGTCTTCAAAATATTTTTCCCAACAGCTCGTGCAGGTTTCGATACCTTGTCTCCATATTTAATCATTTCATGTGCAAACGTGCTACCTTTTGCCCACTTAAATTTGTAAGCAAAAAGCTCAATCATGGTATCGAGCTAAAAAGAGGATTACATTTGCAGACGATATCTTGTTTTTCTTCCACTAAGATCAAAGGGTTGCTTTGAAGTTTGATGCTTCAAGAAGACACTGGATTAACAATTTAACAAAAAAGAAAAGAGAGGAAGAGCAATGAATAACCCCGAAGACATACGAAACAAAGAAACTAAGGAGAATCAACTTCTGATGGATAAGTAGGAAAAAAACGTATGCGGAAGCTGTTTCAGGTGAACTTCTAGTTCTAGAGACTACAAATGATATGCTAGACCTAGAAAGCATAATGCGGAAGCAGAACATCAAGTTCAAGCACAGGATATCTCCCCTCCATCCAAACCAAAATCCATTGATAACATGCCAGCAGATCTAGGAGATAATGGAAGAAGCTCCATGGGAGATTCGTCTCTCTCCTGAACTAATAGACATTGGTTATTGTTTTTTTATTGTTTAATTTGGTGTGAGTTTGGATTACCATCATGCTTTAGAAGATGGTCCTTGGTTTGTGGGGATCAATATCTTATTTTTCTACTATTTATGGTTCTATGGTACTTTTTGGTATAATTTATGGGTTCTACTATATTATTTCAGTTAATCTTTACTTTTATTTATAGTATTTTCAGTAAAAAAAAAATTCAATTTCAACAAAATAAGCGAATCTTAAACATGTGTCAGCCTAGGAAATTGATTTTTATCCAGACATTGCCAAAATCATTATTCACATCCATAGCAGTTTGGGTGAGACTTGAGCATCTTTCCATAGATTTTTTTTTTTTTTTTTTTTTTGAGAATAAACGGCAGAAATCTGTCCATCGAATATTATTATCATGAATTCCTGAAAAAAATAAAAAATAAAAAGGTTGGGAACAAACTAGGAAAACTTCTTATAATTGATGCTATTACAAGAAATCTTCCCGTGGTAAATTTGCTCCTCTTTGTATCCAATTAAGCATCAACCATCCGAAAAATAGAAAATCCTTTTCCCAAACGTATCAAAATAGAAATTTTTTGGCAAGCTGTAGTTTATGAAATTATTCCCATATTTTGCTATAATTGTGGAAGATTGGGTCATCTAGAAAATCTATGTTCTGAATTATCTACTTCCAAATCAAATAATGATGATAATCCAGAAACTTCTCCATCTATGGAGAAAGAGCAAACTTCTACATTGACCCCTTGGAAAATTGTATATATCCACTAAAAGACCAAAGCCACGTGTCTTCTTGAAAGAATCTCAATCTCAATCTAAAACCGGGTCTCAAGAGATAACTACATTTTCACTATAAAAAAAATTGTACCACTTTATGTTTTGCCAATCACAACATATTATATATGAATTTTACTTTCTTTGTAAAATAACTAGAATTAAAACAGGAAAAAAAAAGCATATACATAATAAGATGTAATTGGTAAAATATAATATGATATAAAAGAAATAGTTTTTTTTTTTTTTAATTTAAAATATTTTAATACACAGAGAAGGGAGGGGAGAAAGCTTAATAAAATAAAAAAAAGGTTTGAATTGTTACACCTCTTGCTAATTTTTTTATAAAAGCTATGCATTTGTATCCTAATGGATTCCGAGCTCTTAAAGCGGTTAACACCGAAGCTCATGACACGTACAATTCTACTGAACCTAGGCAATTAACTAAACTTCAAACTAGACCCTATGAGGTGTATAAGCTAAAGACTTCGGAGAACTTACCACGTCAAAACAACCTACAGCCGGCATCCATGCAAAGTTAAGGAGATGTCAGCTCTACAAAATCTACTGTTACATGCACTGAGGGACATGGTTCTAATAAATTGAATTCAAACGACACCTTTCAAGCACGCCTCAACTTGGACTCTAATACCTCACCTAATCATGGCTCCCTCATCCGATCAGACTCCAACTCCCCACTGTCCCCTCCATCTGTCCCAAGATCATCAACACCCTCGCCTCCATACTCAAACACCTATCCTGCATGCGATGACCCAACTTCTGGCCCAGATGACCATCGAAAGGACACCCAATCAGAGGAACTTGGTCACCTATGTTTGGATTCCCGTTCATCCGAAGCTGACTCTATCATGGAATTCTCAGACGAGGACAACCAGTATTCCTCTGATGACAACCAACTCTCCGAGAACTCATCGGAATCAAAGGAGACCAATAGGAAATGCAAATTGTGGCTTGGAACTGTCAAGGTGCCGGCAGTGAAGAATTTTGTACAAATGCAATGGAATTATATCCTATGCATCGTTCTCATATTTTAATCCTTGTGGAACCTAGGTTTCAGGTGATACAGCCTACCAAGTGATCCAACAGTTGCCCTATGTTCATTCTCATAGAGTAGACCCGAACGGTTTTTGTAGTGGGATTTGGTTGCTTTGGAATGAAGTGTGTTTTTCTATAGAATTTTTGACTAACTATGACCAAAGTATTCACGCTCTTGTTAAGGTACAATCTACAACCACGTTTATTTTAACAGTCCTTTATGCCTCTCCTCAGTTTATTAAAAGAAAAATTTTGTGGCAACATTTAACGGACTTTTCTTCTAACCTGGAGTTATACCTTGGGTCTTAATAGGAGATTTTAATATGACATGCTTAATATTGTTGATGATAAACTAGAAGGTCTTACCATTAATCTCACTCGTATTCGAGCTTTTAGAGAATGTATAGATGTTTGTAAACTTATGGATCTTGGTTTTCAAGGACCTAAATTCACCTGGACGAACAAACACCCAAATTGGCAAAATAATATAAAGGAACGTCTTGGTAGAAGTTTAATCGCAATGCTGAAGGGAACTTTTACACTTCTCGCAAACCTTTTAAATTTGAACAAATGTGGATATCGGATCCTTCTTTCCCTTATCTTCTTAGTCAATCTTGGCATGAATCAGCTGCCAGGATAACGTCCAAAATTATTGACTGGAATCAACATCATTTTGGATAAAAATTTCTACGTAAAAAATACACATATGCTCGGCTTAAAGGTCTTCAATTTGCTTTGGCTTCTAGGCCTAATGCATTTCTTCTTCAACCCAAGGTAACTCTAGGTTAGAAGAAAAGTCCATTACATGTTGCCACAAAATTTTCCTTTTAATAAACTGAGAAGAAGCATAAATGGCTGTTAAAATAAAAGTGGACGTAGATTGTACCTTAACAAGAGCGTGAATATTTTGCTCATAGGTAGTTAAAATTTCTATAGAAAAAACGCGCTTCATACCAAAGCAACCAAATCCCACCAGAAAAACTGTTCGGGTCCATCCTATGAAAAAAAAATGAACATAGGGAAACTGTTGGATCACTTGGTAGGCTGAATCACCTGAAATTCTAGGTTCCACGAGGATTAGAATACGAGGACGATGCATACAGTACAATTCTATCGCATTTGTACAAAATTCTTCATTGTCGGCCTCTTGACAGTTCCAAGCCGCAATTTTCATTGAACTAGTATAAGGATTAAGGTAATCATTCGGAATCCTCGATGGATCCCATGGAGTCCTCTGCTCTTTCCTTTGGTTGCGAAGATGGGATGCAGTTATCAGGCTGAACCTGTACAAGGGCTCCCAATTTCCTCGCACTATCCAAAATGTAGCGACAGCGATGAATGGCAAGCTTAGGTGCGAGAACATTATAATATAAAGGCCTGCTACTTCCGCTTGATAAGTGAACTCAATTTCGCTGAGCTCGAGGAAACGGAAAATGGCTTCAGGCAGTTGGTTCATCTCCGACGATGTCTCGCTGTCGTTGGTTGGTTTGGAGATGGTTGTCGACACCTTCACGGATTGCGCAAATTGTGCGGAGAGTTGTGGGCTCGTACATGCATGTCGCATGGGTCTCCTTTGATTCCGATGAGTTCTCGGAGAGTTGGTTGTCATCAGAGGAATACTGGTTGTCCTCGTCTGAGGATTCCATGATAGAGTCCGCTTTGGATAAATGGGGATCCTAACATAGGTGACTGATTTTAGATTTAGATTGAGATTCTTTCATGAAGACACGTGGCTTTGGTCTTTTAGTGGATACGATTTTCATTTGGAAAGCCCATCATGACTATCTTTCTATTCGAAAATTTCTATCTCAACATCAGAATGGGATTAGCCCCATTTGCCCTTGATGTAATCAAGTTGAGTCCACAATTCACATACTATGAGACTGCCCTTGGGTTATTCAATATTGGAATTCATCTCCTGGGGTTAAGACCCTTAAAATTTTTCCAAGAACCCTTGCAAATTTGGCTTAAGAAAAATTCTACCCTTCACCTTCCTAGTTATGAAAATCAGCCCCCTTAGAAACTCTTGTTTGTTTTACCTGTTTGGCAATTATGGTGGTCGAGAAATGAGAGGGTTTTTAAAGCTTCTTCTAGCTCTATTCCATTACTAATTCACAAAATCACTCATTTAGCCATTGAATTCTTCTTCACTACCTATCCTTTGAAACATCAAAAAAAAATATTTTACAAAAAAAATCTTTTACAAAAAAAATCTTTTGGCCTTTTATCACTCTAAATACATATGGGAGTTCTTTTGGTAATCCAAGTAGAGTTGGTGGTGGGGGAGTCTTTCGAGATTTTAATGGATTTTGGTTAAAAGGCTTCTCTGTTCATCTAGGACAACTACCAATAACATAGAACAATTAGAAGTTGTTCATTATCGTTTAAATTTGACTTGGAATCAGTGGTTTGAATATATTAATTTACAAATAGATTCTATCATGGTTATGCAATGGCTAACACATGATGGTGCTTATGCACCACAAATTTGTGTTTTAATTAATGAATGCAGGTCCCTTATTACTCACGAGTGGATCATCCCTCCTACTCACATATACTGAGAAGCTAATGGAGTGGCTGATAGACTAGCTAAAAGGAGAAGCTTTCAAATGGATAGAATTTTTGTATATGAGTCTTGCCTAAGTTTTGTGTATGAAAAGTATCTTAGTGATGTTTGTCAAATGGACACTTTTAAAAAGTGTTCTTTAACAAACTATGTACTCTCCTAAACTGACTGATTGAATAAATAAAACTTCCCCTTTGTACCAAAAAAAAAAAACAATTTGACATATTTTTTCTTCCATTAAGATCAAAGGATTGCTTTGATGCTTCAAGAAGACACTAGATTAAGAGCATTAGCATCAGTATGTGTAAAATTTCTCTTCTATTTTAGCATAAGAACCTACTTTTTCTATTTTATATAGTCACTTTTACAAAACACCAACATTAGACTATCTATTATACATTCCTTTTTATTTAAATAATCATTTTTATTTATTTATTATTATTATTTTGACATTTATTTCTTCTCACACGTTATCTCTCATCTCTCAAATCTCTTCTCTTTTGACCACCACAAAACTTCCATGGTTGGACCTCCATGGTCATGGCCGAAGCTCACATGACCACCACAAAGGCGAAACTCCATGGCTAGATCTCCATTTTCTTCATTTGTTGTTGTTGTTGCTTCTTCTTTTGCTATTGTTGCCGCTACTTATTCTTTTGTTGTTGCTGTCATTTTTTTTTCTGCTATAGCTGCTACTTCTTCTTTGTCTTGGCCGCTTCTTCTTCTTCGTCTTTGATGATTCACATAGATTTGTGTATGGGTTTGATGATATAGTTTTGTAAATGGGTTTGATGAGTTTGAGATTTAGATTTAAGAAAACCAAATGGGTTTGATGAGTTAAGATCTAGATCTACGATTTGTTTTATGATTTTGATGATTTGTTTGGATTTGAAGATTTGTATGGAGGAGATAGAGATGGAAGAGAGTCAGGTGGAGAAGAAAGAGAATTGATGGAGAAGAGAGAAAGTGTGACTTGAGAAGTGAGAGAAAAAAATATTAAAAAATAAAATACAAAGCTATAGTAACCGTGCATATATGCACGGTTACTGTAGCAAGTTTGTATATTTACAAACCTTTACAAGCTCTAATGCATGTCAATTGCAGAAATTGTAATTTTGTCCACCCAATACATATTATCAAATAAACAATTAGTAGCAAAATCTAAGAATTAAAATTTCTATATATGCATTGTTATAAAATAATAATAATAATAATAATAATAATAATAATAATAATAATAATAATAATAATAATTGCAAAATTTAAATTTGTCACCCGTTTGATTATTTTCATTTGGCTACCTTTTGCTTTTCTTTAAATAAATGGCATTATAGAGTACTTCTAATACAACTATTAAGAGTACTTTGTCCACCACAAAGGATTAAAAAATAAACGAAAATTAGTAAAGTCTCATAGTTTAACATCTAAATTGAACACTATAAAAAATCATGCTATGTAATAGAATAAATACCAAATTACAATAAATACCAAATTATCCAAATCATGCTATTTAATATAATAATATTATATTTTTATATGCTATATTTAATTTTTTATAATGCAATAGGATAACATTTAATAATCAAAAAAAAAAACAACAACAACAACAATTTAAAAAACTAAACTAAATTGCATTAACCCAAAGTAGAGTTTTAAAGAATATAAAAAATTATCAACCTAAAGCAGAGATGCAAGAAAAAAAAAATCCAACAAAAAATTGAGAGAGAGAGAGAGAGAGAGGACCTTTTTATTGTGAGGAAAAATTATGCATAAAATGAAAGAGATAGTGACAAATTTATAGTAGAGGGTGTGAATAAGAAGAGACAAAAATAGAGGAAGATGAAAAGAAATAGGAAAAATGATATTAATGCAGAGGGTAGTGGGGAGATGAAAATGTAAGGGAGGGAGAAAGGTTGGAGAAGTAGTGGGAAGATGAAAAGGTAAGGAAAGAAGAAAGGTTAGAAAGGTATAAATATTAAAAAAATAATTGTTAAAAACAATTATAGAAAAATTAGAAAGAAAAAAAATAATGATGTGAACACTGATGTGGCTCAACTGAAGCGCAGTAATAATAAATGCTACGCTTCAGCTTTTAGATATACATATATATATATATATATATATATATATATATTGAAATGCTGACATGGCAGAATCTAAACCATTAAATCATTAAAGAGTGGTTAGGATTTAATGAACTCTACTTGGTAGAGTACCTAGGAACTCTAGAGGATCTGAATCCAATATATATATAAATGTGATTGTTCAACTAACACAAACGTTAGTTGAAGTTGAACCATAGAAGTGAAAATATTGAACGTGTATAAGAATAATATATGAAAATTAACAGATTTATAAGAAAATTGAAGAATTACAAAGAGAAGATTAATGTGTTAATACAGTTTTTATGTGTTGGGATTTCACTATTGGTTTCTGGCTTCATAGGGGTGGTATTCAATGACTCAGACCTTTGTTATTGATTTCTATTCCACAAAGTTTAAACCAACCAAACAAATAATCGATTGCGAGTCAAGAATTGAGTTGAAACCAGGCTGGCTGTGTGGTAATACAGCGTGCTATAACAAGAATAAGTTTTGAATGTCTCTATTTTAAGTTCAAGAATTAGGGACTGTTTGTTAGTGTTATTTAAACAACAGTTTTCGTTATTTAGATAACACAATACGTATTTTCATAACACTTTTTTACCTACACGTATTTTCATAACAAATGTAACATTGTTTGGAATTAGTGTGTTTTTTACTCAAAATCCCATTGTGGGTCTGAATTTATCAATCCCCATATATGTGTAATCGGCCTTTTAAAAAAACAATTTCATTTTTCTTGTAACTTCATTTAGTAAACCTTCAAGAAGTTCAAGTTTCTCTCACTATCCCAGCAAAACATTTAATTATAAAAACAAGGGAAGTTTAGGTTTTATCTAGAGATATAAACTTTATTTTTTCCTTTTAGAAGAAAGGATAAATGTTGATTTCATAGTTAGGAATTAGGAGTTGAAAATCCTTTAGTTTTTATTTTTATTAATGTTATATATATACTTCTTTTTAGAAGAAGGTTTTATATATATATATATATATATATATAGTCCGGCTCCGCACTCAATCTACGATCCACCGAGAATGATACAATGTTTCATATCTCCACTAGCTTTGTGCGGCTACTTAAATTAGTCAAGCACTGAAATTCCATGTATACTTCCACAATGTTACGTGCAAAGCACTGTGTGGGTCCAGCCGGAATGCCTTGTCAAAGCTCTTTTATGAGCTTGCCTCATAAAGTCTTCAAGTCAGTCATGTCTCTTAGGCTGCGTTTGTTTTAATGTAAAATATTTTCGGGTGTAAAATATATTTTTAGGAAAGGATAATAATTTCTAGCGTTTTGTGGCATTTTAGAAAATATTTTGAAAAATATTTTTTAATGTTTGGTTGTGTTCTTGAAAATACTATAGAAAACACATTTTCTGCTTGTTGCTCACATTTTCTCACATATTCTTAGCTTCCAAACATATATATAATTTCATTTCTCAATACAGAAACACAAAAGAAACAAAACCCAAAAAAAAAAAACCATCAAATCCGGTTAGAGAAGAACGAAGAGAGAGAGAGAGAAAGGCGACTGAGTTCGATCTAGAGGCGAGCTCACGCGGTGGAGGCAAAGGCGAGCACGATCAGACCGAGTTAATCGGAGATGGGTTTGAGCACAACAGAGGAGTTGAGGCGACGCGAATCAAATCGGCGATGGGTTTGAGCAGCTCGATTAGACCGGCGAGGCCGTGGGTCGGAGACTGGATCTGGGCTTTACCTACGATAGCTCTCTCCGGCAATAGCTCTTGGGCTTTGGGTGAGTGATGAGAGTGAGTGAGGAGAGAAATTTTTTGAGAGAATGGCAATGGTTTGAAGGTAAAATGAAAGTGGAAAATGATTTACAAGTGAGGGGGGCTATTTTACAGTCAACAAGGAAAAGGAAATTCGTTTGACCCAATTTTCTATAGGTACCAAACACACAAGCTGGTGTAAAATAATTTCTAGAAATCCTTTTTAGTAAAAAAAAAACGCAGCCTTAATAAGACTTGACTTAGGCATGTCAAAGCCCGAATGCCTTGTCAAAGCTCATTTATGAGCTTGCCTCAAAAAGTCTTCAAGTCAGCCATGTCTCTTAATGAGACTTGACTTAGGCATGTCTCACATGCTTGAAAAAAAAAAAAAAAGCTATTAGGGATGGCAATTTTTCCCATCATGTTTCTTTTCAATGAAAACAAACGCAGCCTTAATAAGACTTAACTTAGGCATGTTCAAAGCCCAAATGCCTTGTCAAAGCTCATTTATGAGCTTGCCTCAAAAAGTCTTCAAGTCAGCCATGTCTCTTAATGAGACTTGACTTAGGCATGTCTCACATGCTTGAAAAAAAAAAAAAGGCTATTAGGGATGGCAATTTTTCTCACCATGTTTCTTTTCAGTCAAAACAAATGCAGCCTTAATGAGACTTGACTTAGGCATGTCTCACATGCTTGAAAAAAAAAAAAAAAGGCTATTAGGGATGGCAATTTTTCTCACCATGTTTCTTTTCAGTCAAAACAAATGCAGCCTTAATGAGACTTGCCTTAGGCATGTCAAAGCCCGAATGCCTTGTCAAAGAGCTTGCCTCAAAAAGTCTTCAAGTCAGCCATGTCTCTTAATGAGACTTGACTTAGGCATGTCTCACATGCTTGAAAAAAAATAATAAAAAAAAAGGCTATTAAGGATGGCAATTTTTCCCACCCTGTTTGACTCATTCCTCCCCGCTTCGTCTTATACGAGTTTTTTTCGCCCCACAAAGGTGGTGGGGCGGGAATAAAGTGAGATTTTAGTCTCGTACCACGGGGCAAGGCGGGAATGAGTTTAAACTTTTAGATCTAACCTACCCCGCCTCATCTTTGCCCCGCTCAGTATTGATAAGGGTTAAATTATAAATTTTTCATACCCTAAAACTCTACTATTTAAACAAACATATCATTAACTTATTTTATTTTACCCAACAAAGTTTTCTGTCTTTTTTTTTCTCTAGCAAGGTTAAAAATAAGGTACCAATTTTAACATTTTCTTTTGTCTTATAAACAAATTTATATACTATTGAATCATTGATTTTGTATTATGAGATTTTTGTTTTTGTTGTGATATTGTGTTGTTAAACACTTTAATAATATTATTCAATTTTTGCTAAAAATTAGTTTGATTTAATGGGATAAATTTATTTGTCATTTCATGTATATTTTTATTAATGAAATAGATTTTATTATATGCAATTGTAATAGTTGTGGGCAAATTAAGGGCGTATTTAGATATCGCTTATTTTACTAAAATTAAAAAATTATTGCTGTAAGTACTATAAATAAAGGTAAAAGTTAGTTGAAATAGTACAGTAAGCCCATAAATAATGCCAAAAAGTGCAGTGGGGCCCATAAATAGTAGCAAAAATAAGCTGAATAGTTAAATAATTTTCATTTTTCATCTTAACCCAAATGCACACTAACAAAAAGTAGGGTTTTATAAGGTGGGGTGGAGCTTCACGGGGCCCTAAGGAGCAGGGACGGGGTAAGAAAGTTTTCTCTATCATGTGGGGCGGAGATGGGGTAAAACAAAACAATGCGGGGCGGGGGTGAAGACCTCATCCTTTGGACCCGCCCTGCCCCATTGCCATCCCTAAAGGCTATTCAACCTTGTGAGAAGAGTTGAAGCAGAGAGGCCATTTTCGGCCATTTGTGTGAGTTCTAGAGAAAGCAAGAAACACAGAGAAAGAGAGCTTCAGTAAAGGTGTTGTCCAAAGAGATAAAGAGATACACGGTGAGAGTGTGAGAGAGTGGGGGAAAAAAAAAAGACATTTTTTTTTGCTCAAGCTACACAAGAAGATAAATTAGTGCTCTCTTGGAGTTTTTGAGTGCTACAACCATGGAGAGTTGTGGTGAGATTGTATTTATTTGTTGTATATCTAATTTATTGTGGACTCAAGTTTGATATATACTTGAGAGTTGTAATCTCTATTTTACAGTAAATATTTTTTGAAGCTGCCCGTGGTTTTTCCCTTATTAAAGGGTGTTCTTATTTCCATAGTATTGTTATTGCCTGATAATTATATATTTTAATTCACACATAGACAAAAGATTTAGGATTGTTCCCCAAGACCATTTTTCTCTGTCATCACTTCCACAATTATTTCAGGAGTAGACTTTGAATCAACTGTATGGTTCAAAGGGCACTTACTAATTAGTTGCGTGTGTAGAAAAATGGAAAATCATTGAATTCCAAGTGAGATGGCCATCTATGTCTTGCGTGACCTTCGTCTACTTTGACTGGACTAGAATTTTGGGACATGCCGAGTCTAGTCAAAGTGGAGGTTGGCTCATTCCAATTTGAGACTTCTTATTTTCACACATATGGTCGAATATTTTCACACATATTTGTTGTATATCCAATTTATTGTGGACTCAAGTTTGGTATAAACTTGAGAGTTGTAATCTCTATTTCACAGTGGATATGTTTTTAAGCTGCCTGTGGTTTTCCCTTATTAAAGGGTGTTCTTATTTCCATAGTATTGTTATTGCCTGATAATTATATATTTTAATTCACACATAGACAAAAGATTTAGGATTGTTCCCCAAGACCATTTTTCTCTGTCATCACTTCCACAATTATTTCAGGAGTAGACTTTGAATCAACTGTATGGTTCAAAGGGCACTTACTAATTAGTTGCGTGTGTAGAAAAATGGAAAATCATTGAATTCCAAGTGATGGCCATCTATGTCTTGCGTGACCTTCGTCTACTTTGACTGGACTAGAATTTTGGGACATGCCGAGTTTAGTCAAAGTGGAGGTTGGCTCATTCCAATTTGAGACTTCTTATTTTCACACATATGGTCGAATATAAAAACACCACCCTCGTAGCAACAAGAATCATAACCTATAAATTACACTTGCTCTCTCTTGCACACTGTCAAGATGCTAATAGAAATGCCATCTATTCTACTGCTCCTTCTCTTGGGTTTTCTCTTAGTGCAGCCATGCATACCTCACTTGTCCCAATCTTCCAACAACTTTACCGATCAATCAGCCCTTATTGCCTTCAAATCTAAATTCACTTTTGCTCCAAACGATACTGTCTTCACTGCAGCTGGTAACTGGTCCACAACAACAAACTACTGTGAGTGGTTTGGGGTCTCTTGCAGTCGACGCAGACAAAGAGTTACGGCTTTGAACCTTTCCAACGTGGGTCTCCACGGCACCATTTCACCTCACATTGGCAACCTCTCCTTCCTAGTCTCACTTGATCTTTTTAACAACAGCTTCTATGGTTTTCTGCCCCATGAGATAAGTCGTCTACACCGCTTGAGGCAACTTCAGTTGAAAAACAACTTATTGGAAGGTAGTATCCAGTGACGGAGCTATTCTTGGACTTGGGGGGGCAGTGGCCCCCCCCAGATTTTCAAAAAAAAATTTTAGTATATATATAACATATTATTTTTAGCAATTTTCTTCAATAAAAATTATATTTTGCCCCCCTCTCATAATATTATTGATATTTTCAAATGCTTAAAAAAAAAATAGCCCAGTAACAAAAATTAAGCCCAAACAACTCCTCAAAACAAACGTAAGCAAAAAAAAAAATCAAAAATCAAAAATCAAAAATCAAAAATCAAAGCCGGTTCTAATTAGATATCTACCTAGGCTAGGAGTGGGAAACACCCCCACTTACCTCACACATATAATAAAAGGAAAAAAAGAGAAGGGGATTTCTAACTCTAAGCCATTTAAAAAAAAGAAAAAAAAAGAAAACCTAACTAACTTACGGCTGAACACAAAGGAGAGGAATTTGGCAGCCAGCAGCAGAAGCAAAAGTATCCTCTCATGTCTCATCTCATATTGAATCCTTGTTTGAGATGATTTACTTTTTGTAATGTGTTGATTGTTGACACTTGATATTGTTGTGGCTTGTAAGTTGTAAAGAAAACTTAAAAGAGAACACAAAGCAACTAAGCGCAGGGACTAGAGAGGGAAGTTAGTAGTCAGGAAAGCTGGCCTGGAGGCTGGAGCCTGGGAGTTGGGACGGAGACGGAAAAACTCTAAACAGAGAGTAAAGAGAGAGTTAAAAGAGAGGTAGAATTATTACTCACCTATCTTTCATATTTGTCTTTTGCCATACTTTATATTCTTTTATACATGAAAAGCTCTATCTGACCATTGACAAACACAATTACACAATCCCACACGCCACATCAACTCCCATCATTAATGTTTTGTAATTTTTTTTTTTAAGTTTTGTTTTTAGCAATAGCATGTGGCTGTGATGCTTTGTCATTTGTGATTTTTTTCTTCATCTGACAATTGACAAACACACTTAGGCAACCCCACACGCAACATCAACTCTCACCATTAATGTTTTGTAATTTTTTTTTTTTTTTAAAGTTTTGTTTTTAGCAATTGGATGTGGCTGTCATGTTTTGTTATTTGTAATTTTTTTTTTTAGTTTTGTCTTTAGTGTTTTTGTCTATTAGTTAGTGTCTTTTAAAACATTAAAGTTAAGTAAATAATTAAAAAGATTATTTGTAATTTTAAAATTTATTGGGCCATTGTTGAATGTTTGTGTGCATAGTATTTATCTATTGTGTGTAATGATTATAGATTATTGACCATATAATAACATAATAATTTCAAATTATATTTTATTTGTAGATTATGAAAAAGTCAACTACCATATTTGATTTTTTCAAAAGAAAAGCTTCAAATAGTTTAGAAGCTAATACTAGCGATGCAACATTGCCAACCACTAATGTTGAGGAAAATCCTGATGCCCCAATTGAGGAAAATCTCGACATCCCAATTGAGGAAAATCCTGATGAACCTGTTGAGGAAAATCTTGATGTCCCTTTTGAGGAAAATTCTCAAACAAAATTTCAAAAGGTTGATATGAGTTCGTTGCAATTAGAACGTGATCCTGGATTGCGTAGACAAATATATACTTATCATGTTGATCAACGAGATGAGATCCGGCGACGTTACATTACGTTGGGTCCATACCAAATTTCGTTTTAAAAAATTTTTAAAATCTAAGAAGGGTCGAAGCTTTCAAGGTTCTTGGTATGAAGATGATCGCTTTAAGCCATGGCTTGAATATTCTCCTAAAAAAGATGCCGCTTTTTGTCTACTCGCTTTCTCTTTCATAAGCCAATCTGGGCATGATGGACAAAATGCATTCACAGCTTAACGGATTTAAGAATTGGAAGAAAGTGAGAAATGGTGAAAGTCGTTCTTTTAGTCTTCATATGGGGAAAGATCTTAACTCCACTCATAGATTTGCCCATAAAGCGTGCCAGGATTTGATGAACCAAATGGCCTCAACACATAGACAGGTAGTGGGCAATTTCACTTCGTAACAAATTGTAAATAATCGAGTACGATTGAAGGCTTCAATTGATGTTGTTCGACATCTTGCCTTGCAAGCTATTGCTTTTAGAGGTCGAGATGAAAGCTCTACTTCAACCAATCGGGGAAACTTTCTTACGACATTGGATTTGATGGTGGGCTATAATAATAATGTTGTTGAAATAATGGCAAAAGCTCCAAAAAATGCCACCTACACATCACCTGAAATTCAAAAAGAAATTCTACATGTTATTTCAACCAGAGTGAAGAAGGCAATTAGGGAAGAAATTGGTGATGCAAAGTTTTGCATATTGGTTGATGAAGCTCGTGATGAGTCCATGAAAGAGCAAATGGCTGTGGTTTTAAGATATGTTGATACAGCTGGCTTTGTGCGAGAACGATTTTATGGGATTGTTCATGTTGTTGACACTGCAGCAGTGACCCTTAAAAAGGAGATATATTATTTGCTCTCTAATCAGTGCTTAGATATCCAAAACATTCGGGGGCAAGGATATGATGGTGCAAGCAACATGCGGGGTGAGTGGAATGGATTACAAGCTTTGATTTTGAATGATTGTCCATATGCTTACTACATTCATTGTTTTGCACATCGTTTACAATTGGCATTAGTAGGAGCATCGAAAGCACTTGTCCCTCTTAATAGATTTTTCAATAAATTGATTTTGGTTATCAATAATATTCGTGCTTCATGCAAACGTATTGAGCAATTAAAAATTGCTTGAGCTTCTGACATTGCATATTTGATTGGGAAAGGACTTAATCAGATGGTCACTTTACAGCGACTTGGAGATACTCGTTGGGGTTCGCATTATAAATCGGTTTCTAACTTGATAAAGTTGTTTAGTCCAACATGTGAAGTTCTACTGAAAATCATGGATGAAGGAAATTCTTCACAAAAAGTAGAAGCAGAGTCTGCTTATGAGGTATTAATTTCATTTGAATTTGTCTTCATCTTGCATTTTGTTAATGAAACTATGGGAATCACTGATAAACTTTGTCAAGCTTTGCAAAACCAATCACAAGACATTTTAAATGCTATGCATTTAGTTTCATCCACTAAAAAGCTTATTCAACAATTTAGAGATGAGAAATGGGATGACTTACTAGCTACTGTGATATCATTTTGTAAGAAACGTGGTATAGATATCCTCGATATGAATGCTCGTTATGTTGCAAGATTTGGTCGATCTCGTCATCAACAAGAGGACTTTAAAAATGAGCATTATTATAAAGTAGATATTTTTAATGCAGAATAGATTCTCAATTACAGTGAACTAAATCATCGGTTTAGCGAGCATGCCATGGAGTTACTTACGCTTAGCTCGCCCTCTAGACCCTCGAGAGGCATATGAATCTTTTCGAGTTAGTGATATTTGTTCATTGGTAGATAAATTTTATCCAATAGACTTCACGATGATGAAAAGAATGATTTGAAAAAGGAACTTGATCTTTATAAGTATGATGTAGTTCAAAGATTCGGGGTTCAAGAATTTGAAAAATATTTCTGAATTGTGCCAATGGATGGTGAGAACTAGAAAATCAGAAATCTATCCGCTTATTTGTAGAGTGGTCAAGCTTGTGCTTACTCTTCCCGTTTCTACTGCAACTACAGAGCGAGCATTTTCAGCTATGAATGTCATCAAAACTGACCTTCGCAACAAAATGGAAGATGAGTTTTTGTTAGACGCTATGATGTTATTCATTGAAAGGGACATTGCTGCGACAATTAGTACGGATTCAATCATAGATGATTTCGAAGATTTAAAAAGACGGCGAGTTCCATTTTCATAAATAATTGCATTGTAATATCTTTAAAAAAAAAAAATTCTGTATTTTTCTTTGTTGATGGTTTATTAAATGAATGTTTATTTGGAGTTTCATTTTTTTTTTTATACTTCTACCCCCCCTAACTCCAAGTCCTGGCTCCGTCCCTGGTAGTATCCCTCCAACTATACATAATTGCCAGAAACTTGAATATTTATCTCTTTCACGAAACAAGTTAAGTGGTGGCATACCTAAAGAGTTAGGCATGTTACCTATGCTTCGCAAATTATACCTCGGTTTTAACAGTCTTAAGGGCGCAATTCCAAGGTCCCTCGGCAATGTGTCGTCATTAGAGATATTGAATTTGGAACTCAATAACCTCACTGGTACATTCCCTGTTGTCATCTTTAACCTGTCTTTTATAACGAATATTGCTGTTACAGAAAATCACATCTCAGGAACTCTTCCGATGGATCTTTGCATGCATTGTCCTAATCTTCAAGGTCTGTATATTTCCAAGAACGAATTCACCGGTAATCTTCCCTCACATTTTAATCACTGTAGAGAGCTTTCACTCTTATCTTTGGCATCCAATAAGTTTCATGGAAGTATTCCAAAAGGTTTTGGGAGTTTAGAAAAGCTTGAAATTCTTAATCTTGCAGATAACAACTTAACTGAAAATATACCTCCTATCATCAGCAACCTGTCCATGTTACAAAAGTTTGCCATCAGCAACAACAACATTAGAGGTAGCATTCCAAGTGATTTATGGCATCTCCAAAATCTGAATATTTTGCAATTTTCCCTGAATTATCTCACCGGAACAATACCCCAAAATATTTTCAACATTACATCTCTAAAATTGCTCGACTTGGTGGGAAATTTTTTGTCTGGAGATCTTCCATTAGATACTAAGATCTCTTGCCCCAATCTTGAAATTCTGAATCTTGATTATAACAAATTCAGTGGTCATATCCCATCATATCTTTCAAATTGTTCCAACCTCATCCTAGTAGATTTTACTCAAAATTTACTCTCTGGGCCAATACCCAAAAGTCTTGGAAACTTGAAATTTCTCAAAATACTTCGTCTGGGTGATAATCAGCTAACTGGAGAGCCTGGAGATCAAGAGCATAGTTTCCTTACATCTTTAGCTAGTTGCAGATTTTTGGAGGAGATAACCACATCCTTCAATCCCTTGAATATTTCAATTCCGGATGCCATTGGAAACCTTTCAGTTTCACTTATATACATTTTTGCAGATCGATGCCAAATAAAGGGTCAAATTCCAATGGGAATGGGTTCCTTGAAAAACTTGAGCGTGCTTGAATTGACGGGTAATAGTTTGACAGGAAAAATACCATCATCATTTGGGGGATTGGAGAGCTTGCAAAGATTGCATCTTGGGGACAACAAGATTGAAGGATTCCTTCCAAAACAACTTTGTAAATTAAAGAATTTGGGAGAATTGGTTCTCTCAAATAATAGTCTCTTCGGATCCATCCCAAATTGCATTGGAAACCTCAGTCTCTTGCAAACATTAAACTTGAGTTATAATGGGTTAACATCATCAATCCCATCGATTTTGTGGAGTCTTAAAAATCTAATATTCTTAGATTTATCATCAAATTCCCTTGTCAAATCATTGTCTCAAAACATGACAAAATTGGTTGCTATTGTACACTTGGACTTATCTCGTAATTTAATTACTGGAAATATTCCAAGTATCATTGGTGCTTTTGAAAGCCTAAGTTATCTAAACTTGTCAAAGAACTCTTTCCAAGGAGACATTCCACAATCTTTTGGACAATTGAAAGGATTGGAAAAACTAGATCTCTCGTACAATAATCTCTCTGGTTCAATTCCCAAGTCTCTTACGGCACTTCCATTTCTCAATTATTTGAATTTGTCCTTCAATAACTTATCAGGAGAAATCCCATCCAGCGGATCTTTTGGAAACTTTACAAGGAAATCATTTTTAGGTAATGAAGCACTTTGTGGGAATCCAATTTTTGAAGTTCCATCTTGCACAAAACCGAGTTCTGGAGGATTAAAGGTGAAACAACTTTTGCTCAAATATATTGTACATGTCATTGCATCCTTTATAATCTTTGCATCACTGGTCATTATGCTGAGAAGACATCCAAGATGTAACATACATATTCTAGGTTTACCTATCACTTTGCCGTCTGTCGATTATAGAATGATATCATATCATGAGCTTTGTTGTGGGACAAACAACTTCTGCGAAAGCAACTTGCTTGGAACTGGAGGTTTTAGTTCTGTGTACAAAGGGACACTGTCTGATGGGACTATTGTTGCTGTCAAAGTTTTAAATCTGCAATTAGAGGGTGCTTTCAAAAGTTTTGATGTTGAATGCATGGTGTTAAGGGCAATCCGACATAGGAATCTAGTTAAAGTTATAAGTACATGCTCCAACCCGGAGTTTAGAGCTTTGGTACTACAGTACATGTCAAATGGTAGTCTTGAAAAGTGGTTATACTCTCACAACTATTGTTTGAATCTTGTTCAAAGAGTAAGCATTATGGTTGATGTTGCATTAGCATTGGATTATCTCCATAATGGTCAATCAGAACCTGTAGTTCATTGTGATTTGAAGCCAAATAATATCCTCCTAGATGAAGACATGGTTGCACATGTGGGTGACTTTGGCATTGCAAAGATTTTAGCCGAAAATAAAGACGTAACACAAACCAAAACCCTGGGTACTATTGGCTACATCGCACCAGGTATATTAATTCACCTCTACTTATTTAATTACTAGGCTAATTTCATGAATAACCTTAACAGTGGCTATTTGCAGGAAAAACAATGTGTTATGTGTGCCAGTTTTCATTAGCTCAAATTTGTAGTTGCTTTAAATTCATAGGATTATACACTATACTCAAAAGTATTTGTTTATGAGCCATGCTGACTAGTGAAATACGAATTAATTATATAGGATCAAGATAGTGTGAGTTTTAGTGTTGGACTAGTTAATAATACAATCATAATACTTGTTTGGCTTGCCTTATGCCCACTTATAACTCATTTTATAGCTGTTGACTATATACTAATGCACTTTTGGTATAGTTTATTTATTAAAAAAAAATCTTTCTTTACAAATCTGTTTATTTGAAAATGCTTTAAATAGAGAAAATGGAAGTTTTTAAAAAATAAAAAATATATATATTTTGAAAATGTGTGGTTTTAGACCACTTTACCAAAAAGACACTCAGTTGTCCTAAAATTGATTGAAAAAAACTTCCACTATGGTGACAAACCTCCAAGTTAATATAAATCATTCAAAGTCTAACTTAAACGGAGACACAAAGTAAGCCTAATAATTACTCCAAAATCCAAATAACAAAGATAAACCATTAGGACATAATAGGATCCCCAATAATAATAATGAACTATAAAACATAGGAATTAAATAAATAGAAGGAATCTAGTATATATGAATACGGTAAACACATTTCAAAAAAACAAACATGTATAAATGTGTGTAATATTGGTGTATTAAAAGGACATAATTGTAAAGTGCTTTTTTCAAGCATGTGGATCACTAACTTAAAACTTCTTGACAAATGTGAGCATGACAGAGTATGGTTTCGAAGGGAGAGTGTCCACCAAAAGTGACATTTATAGCTATGGGATAATATTATTGGAGATGATCACGAGAAAGAAACCCATCGATGATATGTTTGTTGGAGAACTTGCTATGAGGCAATGGATTTTATCACTACCTTACAAAATGGAAGTCGTGGACGAGGGTTTACTTAGGATAGAAGATGGAAGGGATGTAACTTTCATGCAAACTATTCTTTCATCTATCTTTGAATTAGGCTTAAGGTGCTCTGAAGAATTACCAGATCAAAGACTTGACATCAAAGAAGTGGTGACCAAGGTTAACAAAATCAAATTGGCACTTCTTGAAAACTGAAATAGGGGTATCTGATATCTAAGTTATTGCTTAAGTTCCTTGTGTGTGCTCACATAGATATGTTGTAAAGCAAGCTTTCATGTTTGTCTTCTTTATTTTTTATTTTTTTTTTTTTTGTCTTTTGCATAATTTTGATATGAACGAGGTTTATTCTCCATCCAACCCATCATTATGTGGTGATTAATAAATCCATCCAGTTGCATTAAATCATATGGCTCATTAAATTATTTAAACAAGTTACACAACTCATTAAATAGGTCATGTAAATAAATGTACACGTGGATGATCATTCGAATCTCCATGTAATGAGTTCAAGAAATTTTTCTATTTTTCTCCAAATTGTTTTGAAAATAAACACTATCCTTCGTTTGTTTCCTTTTTATCCACGTATTGATAGCCAACACGCATTTCATTCTTATAATCTAAACTAGTGGATAAGTAGTTTTAGTTTGTAAAGAGAAGAATCAAAACCCACATTGTGTGTCAAGCCACGTGTACACTTGGATGGTCATTCAAATAGCCATATAATGAGTTGGAGAAATTTTCCTATTGTTTTAGAAATAAACTCCATCCGACATGCAATTAATTCTTATAATCTAATCTAGTGAATAAGAGGCTGTTTGGTATTTTGAAAACAAACACTCATCACTCCTCACTCAATTTTCGTCATTCATCACTTATCACTCATCACTTAAAATACCTCAATTTCCTAAACCCACCCGTTTGGCACACTATTTTCAGCTTCTTATCACTCAATTTTTTCTACTTTTTGTGGGACCCATACCTGAGCACTATGTCATAAGTTCTATTAGCCTACCCACCTCACCCTCAATCTTTTCATTTCATTTTCTTCCCCTGCAGTCACCATTGCCCTATTACTCTCCCAACACAAACCCGAACCCAGCTAACATAGAAGACGGTGCCGATCTCCTCCAACGTGTAGCGGCGACGTCGATCTCCCACCTTCTCAACCCACCGTCACCAAGGCTTGATTTTTCATTGATCCCTTAAGTTTTATCGGTGAAATTTGTAAAGATTTTATATGGATATTGTTCTGTTTGAAAAGTTTGGTTCTTAATTTTTTTTTTTTTGGGTCCAAGACTGACATAGCAGTGCCGACGATGGAAATGGAGAAGAAAAACAGCAAATTCTTAATAACCCATGACTTTGTTTGGTGCCGATTTGTGGGTATATGGGTTTGGTGCTTGTAATCTTTGAATGGGTTTGGTGCCTGTAATCTGTGGGTATATGGGTTTCCTTTGAATGGGTTTGGTGCTTGTAATCTGTGGGTATATGGGTTTCCTTTGTATGGGGTTGGTGCTTGTAATTTCCTCTTTGGTTCATTGATTTTCCAATCCGGTGAAAAGAAAAAAGAAAAAAATTGCAACCAAACCCAAAAACCAACGTGAAAAGAAAAGAAAAGGAAAAAAAATTGCAACCAAACCCAGAAACCAATATGAAAAAAAAAACAAAAACAAAAAAAAAAAGAACCCAAGCCCAAAAACCCAGTGAAAAGGAATGGGGGAAAAAAAAGAAAAAAGAAAAAAATTGCGAGCAAACCCAAAAACCAACGTGAAAAAGAAAGAAAAGAAGAAAAAAAAAGAAGAAGAAGAGAATAGAGACAGGTGTGTCCTAGACCCAGCATGAAAGACAACCAAAAAAAAAAAAAAGATAACGTGTGTTGGAGAGAGCAAAAGGTTTGACCATGGGTCCCTCAATGAGTGTGTATTTACAAAAATGTCATCATAACTCTGTTTCCATAACTTGAAAATACCTAAAATATGTTTTCAATTTCCATAACTCATCACTCAAAAATAAGAGAATTGAGTGATGGAAACAAAAAACTGGAAACAATGCCAAACACACTTCTCAGCCGTGGGACCCACATATTTTGAGTTATGAGTGATGGAAACAGAGTTATGGATGATGGAAACATAAAAACCAAACGGAGCCTAAGTAGTTTTAGGTTGTAAAGAGATGAATCAAAACCCACATCTTGTATCAAGCCACATGGTACTACAAGATTTAGTCCGATACCATTTGTAATACTACAGGAAAGTGCTAACCACATCTGTGCTTACATTCCCAAAGGATAATGTCTTGTTAGAATTGGAAATTTGGCTCATCACTTCACATTAGGACTTTGACATGACTGTCAACTTGATCATTGGATTTTTTATTTGAACAATTCTGCAAATTAGATTTGTAAGAAATTAAATCTTATATTAGTATTGCCATTAAAAATCAACGAATTTAATTATATAATTTACATGGTAAAAAGGGCATTTCAAAAGTATTGATCATGCGATTAAATAGCTTTTAGGGAAAAATACTAGTAGAATATTCAATTCTTCACAAATCTAATATGTATAGAGTTAATTGTTCAAATAAAAAGTCTAATAATTAAATACACCCCTGAAGTTTGGGGTTGCTTAAATTTTACATCCTGATATTTGAGAAATTTGATTTTACATCCTGATGTTTGGTTCCGTTAGTAAAAACACTCCTTTAGTTAATTTTAACGGTTAAGTGACATGACATCGTGCTGACATGTTTTTATTTTTTGCCAAATCATCCCTTAAACAACACAGTTTTGCCCAAAAATCAAAACACAAAACTCAGATATTTACACGAAACCATTTCACCCAAATAACTATTCCCAAATACCTACCCCATGAACCCTAGCTTCTGATAGCAGACCCCGTGAACCCATCTAATCAAATATGGCGCTTGATAGTTCTTTGAAGTTTCAAAGGAAGGCCAGGGATCAGGTTCTCTACATAAAAACGTCTTCGTCTTTGTCAAATCTCTGATATATGAACTCAATTATAAGGCTTCTAATTGCTCAAGGGGCTTGTTTCTTGGAAAGCCACGATGTAATGTTTCCTTTTTGTCTTTTCCTTCATTTACTTGATTTCACAATTGTTTAGTACAATTTATTTTTCAAAATTTTGAAAATAGAGTGAAAATTTTAAAAGCTGGCTAGACTTTAAAAAATCCAATTTCAAACCCCTAAAACAAACAGACCTTCATCTCCTTGAGTGCCTTATTCTCTTCTTCATATTTTTCAAATGATTTTCAAGCTCTCTGCTGCATGTACATGAATTTGTCCCACTTCTATAAATAGTAAGTTCAATTCATGATATCTTACAATATATGAAGTGTCACTTAACAGCCAAAACTAACTGAGGGTGTGTTTTTGTTAACGGAACCAAACTTCAGGGTGTAAAATCAAATTTCTCAAACTTCTGGAAGTAAAATCCAAGCAACCCAAAATTTCAAGGGTGTACTTTGCATTTACCCTTAAATTTACATTCATGTTGAGGTTCAATAATAGTTTTAACTTTTATGCATTACTGCATTTTAACATGTAGCGCAAAACCGAATCAGGCTCATATGAAAGTTGTGTTAATTCTCAGTGGACAAATAAAAGTAGAAAAATTATAATTCTTTCAAAGAAAGAAGGAGCAGTATTTAGTTGACAAGGTTAATAAATAATAAGATTTTAAATTTGCGGTTATTTGTGTTTGTAAGTTTTTAGGCCCCTTAACACAAGTTGTTTAACCTAGTTAGTTAGCCAAGTAATTACTTAGATAAATTATTCAAATATAGGTTAACACAATAATATCATATCATGCAAATAATGCGGAAATATAAAGAATACCACGATATGATGACCTAGGAAAACCTAACCGGTAAAAAATTTGGGGAGGATTTAACTAAGCTATCCTCAAGGTAAAAACAGATCCATTATGAAAGAATTGAAGTTTTTACAATAAGACTTAGGGTTATATAACCAAGCTATCCTCAAGGTAAAAACAGATCCACTATGAAAAAATTGAAGTTTTTACAATAAGACTTAGACCACTAACATCCTATTGCTACCCCGAGTAAAAAACTTACTATCACGACCACGTGACAGCTCTGAATCCACAGTCTATTTCTTTCTTTGATCTACAGTAACCACAAGTTCTCCTACTTGTGACTTTGAGACTCAACTCAAAGGTTTCAGATCTTCTTTAAAGTTCTTTATGCAGCAACTGAAGAGATTATCAAGTTCTTGACGCGAATTTTGATCTTGACAACTCTATGTGTGTGTATGAAGGTAAACACCTCTCAAATCTCACAGAAAATTCAATACACAACTCTCCAAAGACTTCTTAAATGTAGCTAGGGTTTTCCTTTTATACTTGGAGTAAAACACTTAACCCTACACGTCATATAGGCTTGGGCTGAATTGGAATTTTTGTAGAAAATTAAATATGCACGACTTTCTCAATCAAGTCTAATTTTCGATCAGTCAAACCTTGCAGATTCTGTCCAATAAATCCTGCAATCACTCAATTCCAATTTTGCATTAAATCACACTTTGAGGAAGCCTAAACCTAGACTCTTTGTTTTGATCATGGTTTGCCAACATAATACATATTAAAATTCTAATACATAAGTTCCTAAAGTCTTAGAACCTAACAATCTCCCCCTTTGGCAATCCGTGACAAAACATATTACACAAAAAGTAAAATGCTCAAAGTAAAACAGCCCAATTAATTAAAAAACCCTAATTACAATTCAACCTAACTACTATCTATCAGTTGCCAAAGTAGGCAACAACCATGACTAAATTTTCCTGTAAATTCTTGAAACATTAAACAAAAACATAGACGCATGTGTTGAAAATACAAGTAAACCAAAGTAACTTCTTGATTTCACAAAGCATAAAATAAAAGACATATACTATGAATAACCTCATAATATAAATCAAAATCAATGTACCATATATGAAACAAGAAACATAAAAACAGTAAACACATAATGTCTCCCCCTAACATATACAACCTATAAGAAAAATAAATACATCAAAACCAAAAATACATATCATGTGTCTCCTAGATACAATCTAGCAAAAAAAAAAAAAAAAACTCTCCCCCTATCTCTATGTACTCCCCTTTTTTGTGACGTATTGCCAAAGGGCAATCATGCCTCATCAGAGGGTGAAGCTAGTGGAGTAGAACCTCTAGCATTCGCCAAATCTGCCCGTAAGGCCATAACCTCATTGAGAAAATCCAACAAAAACTATCTATGCACCGCCTGAACGGTCATAACTGTATCCAACATGGTACACATAGAAGAGGCACTAGATATAGACGGTGGAGGATCCACAGCAGCTGTGGGATGCACATAAGAGCCTCAGTAAAAGGATCACCTGAAGGAGGAGCTTGAGATGCATCACCTGTAGAAGACTCGACACGAAGGCATTCAGAGCTTGCTTTCAACTAAGCAGCCCTTTGCCTAAGGAAGGTGGCACCTATGGGAGCTATGATATGTACCGACTCGGACGCGGGGAAGTCATCTAAACCTAAATCTAATAAAATCCTATGAATAAAAACAGGGAAAAACAAGTCATGGGATTTGGCACTACTCCTATGAACCTCAACAAGCAAACAAATGAAAAGGGTGGGAAAACTCATAGAAGCATCAGTGATGAGAGCGTACAAGAATGCACATCTCTAAATAGGAATAGTATGGACATGTGAAATTGGCCAAAGACTATGACAGGATATCCTAAAAAACAAATAATTGAGCTTAGTAAGCTTATGGGAGGTAACCCTAGGATCAGTACCCCAACTAATGGAAGTACCAGTGATGAGTGATATAATATCATCAAGATGAGAAGACTCTATGTAAGGATACACAAGCTGCTGTACCAAAGGTACACCAAGAACGAATGACACTACCTCAAGGGTAATGACATACTCTTCACCCCTTATCCAACTCTTCACAAACTGAATGTTAGGATCATCGAAGTGGATAGAGAGGTTCGAATAGAACTCTCTAATCAAAGTAGCCGGAGGGGGATGCTCAACATCTAAGAGAGGTAACCAATGTCTACGCTCAAAGTTCCTACAAATCTCGGGATCTACCTCATCTAGGATAACCCTACGCTCAACCCACATAGGTCTAAACACATTAAGCTTCTCATAAGTTTCTTGGTTTTTTCTAAACCTAAACCTATTGCTCTGGAAATCAGAAGAGGATGGGGTAGAGGTTTTTTTAGCTCTAGTATTCCTAACCATGATTCTAAGAATATAGAATAAGAGGAAAACAAAAACAAAACAAAAAACCAAGGGCAGACTGCATTAGAAAGGGTTAGAGCATAAAATTTATCAGCAAACAACAATCTATATAATGCATGTAATGAATTCACATATGATGCATGCTCTAATGCATAAAAATTTGTTCAACTTCTCAACATTTGCTAACAATTGACTTGAACAAAGAGTTTTAGTCCAAAACCCCCAAATTTTGAAAAACTCAATTTCAAAACCAATTCAAATTGATCAATTAATCATTACACTAGTTAGAAAACATCATATAATGATATAATTTATCAATTACACAAGTCAATTTCATCAAATTAAACCCAATTGAACAAAATCCCCAATTTTCACAAAATACCAAACCCTAGAATTTCCAATTGTTCCCAAAACACCAAATTGATTAAATTAATGCATGGGAATCCTATTTATAACATCTAAGAACAAAAACCCAATGAACAAATATGATTAAAAACAACTGAAAAATAAAAAATCCTAAATTCTCCATGTTCGAAAATTTTAAAGAAAAATGCTTGAAAATGCATGAAAAATGTAAATAAATTGAAAAGAAAAGGGTATAAAGGTCTTACCAATGCTTGAGGACAAAAATCCTTGGAAAATTTGAGGAAGAAAACGAAAAAGGGCCTTATATTGGATCGGTCGAGGAAGAGAAAGAAGAAAAAGATAAGAAAAGCTTTTGAAAAGTGAGGTTTGAGCTTCTTTTTTTTTTCTTTTCAAAATTTGATCGATCAAGCACCGATCAGGTACCAATCGAGCCAGGCAAAAGCTATTCCTCAGAAATTTTAAAAATTTAGATCGGTCAAAAATTGGGTTCGATCAATTGAAAAACGGATTCGATTGATCGAGCACCGATCGAGCACCAATCGAGCATCAATCGAACCAGGCAGAACCAAGCTTAAAAATTTTAGGCATTTTCGATCGGTCAAAGAACACACTCAATTGATCAAAAAACTGGAAAAATTAAATTTTTGAAAAACAGCAGGAGTTTTATGTAGAAAACACTCAAACCAACTTATTTCATGAAAGAAATGCATGAGTATAAGTTTAAAAGTTTTTTAAAAACACTTGATTTCAACCCAAATCTTCTAAAACAAGATTATGACACATTTTGTCCCCACAATTCAATCAATGAACATATTCTGTATCAAGATCAAAGAACATATAATCTTGGATAGCCAACCCAAAATCACACACAATTTCATGTACTAAGTTTAGCAAAGAATAACTTGTGTAGTGTGTGCAACTAGTAACAGCATGAAATACATGTGAGGTGATATGTAGATAGTAATCAATCATAATTTCTACATTAGTCATCACATAAGTTTGAAAGTGACTATCATCTAAAGAGTTATATCATATAACTCCCATATCTCCTAAAAAACAAGCTTGCAATTATGTAATTTTTTTTTATTTTAGCCTTATAATGTACAAGCCATGTTTATTTCTTTACCACTTTTTTTTTTTTTTATTCCAAGGCTACATCTTATTTTCTTTTTGTGCATGTGCTACACTTTCTCGAGCACAAAATCTTACGATTTGCACTAAGGTGTTCAAGATTGGCTAATAAACAGTGGTGAGATGGTTATTTATGCCTTTCTCTTAAGATTTTTTAGTCCTTACAATCAAATGCATGTGACTTCAAAATCAAAATCATGTGATCAAAAACTATAAACAACTCCCACACAACATGCACTACATAGCTAAAACTTAGCAAAGTGCAGAAAAATAAGCTCATCCAAGCTAAACAAAGTACACAAGCATGTTATGTAAATATAATATTGTCAACCTTAACTATAAATCCAAGATATGTAATACAAAACACATCCTTCCACAACCTTTTTTTCCTTTTTTTTTTTGTTTTTTTTTTTAAGAAACAAACAAAAAACAACCTAATATGAAATGCATAAATGTAATGCAATGCAAATCCTAAAAGCAAAAAAAAAAACAAAACTTCAAGAAAAGAAAGGTCACAAAGGATTTTGAGATAAAGCATAAGGACCATGTCAAAAAGACTCAATTAGATTAAGCCTTTTGTATCCAAAACTTCTTAAATGCAACTCTAGTTTTGGAGTTATTATTCATATTAGAATGATGAGCAACTCCAGGATTGGTATAAATGTTTAAAGCCTTTACCAATTCACCAATAAGTACCATGGGATCTTTTGCTTAAGGCACAGGTACTTTTGGCTTATTTGCTCGCTTTGCAGCTTGCATCTTAAAGCAGTTTAGGCAAGTATACCCAGCCTTTCCACAAAAATGACAAACCCACAAAGGTCTATCATGTTTTTTGTCCTTAGGGAGGTTAGGATTCTTGGGCTTAGACTCTTTAAGATCAACTCTAATCTTCCTAGGAGCAGGGTGTAACTTCTATTGGTTTGACAATCTCAATCTTGGGTGGCTCAAAAAAAGGAACAAAATTTTGAAATAAGTTTCAGAAACAGAGTTGCTATCAACAAAAACTAAACCCATTTTGTCTAAGGGAGACTTCTGAACACTCAGCATATGATCAAGTTTAGAACTAGCAGACCTATTTGTTTGTTCTCTAGCAACAGATAATTATAGTTCTAGGTTCTTAATCTTATCAAGCAACATCATGTTTTCAGTCTTCACCTTATTAACCAATTCATTAGCTTCAAGCAAATTCAACAAGAAGTTTTTCTTTTCAAGTTCAAGAGTAGCAATCTTCTTTAGACCTAAGTCTACACTCATTGCATCCTTTGCAGCAACCTTGAACAGCTTATTAAAAGCTTCTTGCAAATCAGCACACTCAAAGAGTTCCCCATCAGAAGGGTTCTCTTTAACCAAAACACTTTCATCAACTACAGCAGTAATTGTGAAAGTAAAGAAGTTTCCATCTTCATCACTACCAGACTCATGATTAGAAACTTCATCATCACTACCATAGCTTTACCCTTTGACCTCAAGAATGTAGGACATTCAGATTTTACATGACCATACCCTTGACAACCAAAACATTGTTGACCTAGTGAATTACTAGAAGTTTGACCACCTTTTTCTTTTGATTTATCAGCATTATTAACTTTAGTTGGTTCATTTTTCTTAAAATTTCTAGGTTCAACATTATTTTTACCTCTTGCCCTTCTACCGTTATTCCTAAGAAAGTTTCTAAAGTTTTTGACAAGATATGCAATCTCTGTAGAAGAGAGTTCATCAACAAATCCATTACCATCAACATCATCAGCTGACTTAAGAGTCATTAATTTGGATTTCTTTGTTTTGGGTAGGTATAGCTCATAAGACTGGACAGATTCCACAAGCTCATCAACAAGGATGGAGTCCACATCCTTGCTTTCAGTAATAGCAGTCACTTTGAGTCTAAAGTCCTCAGTTAAGGATCTAAGAATCTTCCTTACTATATTAGATTGATCATAAATTTCACCCAAATTATAAGCAGAATTAACAATATCATTAAGCTTAGCATAGAATTCATCAAAACATTCATCATCATACATTCTAATGCTTTCAAATCTAGTTGTTAACTGCTACAACTTATTAATTTTAACCGCCTTTGTGCCTTCATGCAAAGTTTGGAGAATATTTCATGCAGTATGAGCAGCCTCAACATTTGAGATTCTCTTGAATTCCTCCATAGAAACAGCATTAAAAATAGCATTCATGGCTTTGCTATTAAAAGCGGCTGCCTCTTTTTGAGATGTTGACCACTCACTAATAGGAGTAGTCGGTTTCTCCCATCCGTATTCAATGGAATTCCACACTTTCTCACCAATAGATTTCAAGAAGGCTTTCATCCTAACTTTCCAATAGGCATAGTTATTCCCATCAAAGTAAGGAGGGATCATAAGAGAGTGATCGTATTTCATGACAACAGGGGTCAAGGATCAACTCTTAGATCAAAAGATTTAAACACAAGAGCTAACCTACTCTGACACCATTTGTAAGTTTTTAGACCCCTTAACACAACTTGTTTAACCTAGCTATTTAGCCAAGTGATTACTTAGATAAATTATTCAAATCTAGGTTAACACAATAATATCATATCATGCAAATAATGTGAAAATATAAAGAATACCACGATATGATGACCCAGGAAAACCTAACCAGTAAAAAATCTGAGGAGGATTTAACTTAGTTATCCTTAAGGTAAAAAGATATCCACAATGAAAGAATTGAAATCTTTACAATAAAACTTAGAGCACTAACATCCTATTGCTACCTCGAGTAGAAAACTTACTACCACAACCACGTGACAGCTCCGAGTCCACAGACTACTTCTTTCTTTGATCTGCAGCATCCACAAGTTCTCCTACTTGTGACTTTAAGACTTCACTCAAAGGTTTCAGATCTTCTTTAAAGTTCTTTATGCAACAACTGAAGAGATCATCAAGTTCTTGACACGAATCTTGATCTTGACAACTCTATGTGTGTGTGTGTGTGTGTGTATGAAGGTAAACACCTCTCAGATCTCACAGAAGGTTCAACACACAACTCTCCAAAGACTTCTTAAACGTAGTTGGGGTTTTTCTTTTTATACTTGGAGTAAAACACTTAACCCTACACGTCATATAGGCTTGTGCTGAATTTGAATTTTTGTAGAAAATTAAATCTGCATGACTTTCGATCGATCGAGTCTAATTTTCAATCGATCGAGCCTTGCAGATTTCATCCAATAAATCCTGCAATCACTCGATTCCAATTTTGCATTAAATCACACTTTAAGCAAGCCTAAACCTAAACTCTATGTTTGATCATGGTTTGCCAACATAATACATATTCAAGTTCTAAAACATTAGTTCCTAAAATCTTATAACCTAATAGTGTTAGTAGTCTTATAAATCTACTATTATAATACTCAGTTTATAAATAAAAATAAAAATCTATCCAGCACAAAATTCCAACGAAATCCACATGGGTTGGGTTGGGTTTTTCTTGACATGATCCATACACACTCCTACTTGTCCATTTTATTTAATGAGCAAGGTTAACAGATGCCCAAAGAAAAGTGGTTTAAAAAATATTTTTATAAACTTTTTATTGGAAAAATAAAATGAAAAATTAGTTCTTTTGACAGATTTTTATATTTGGTGTCAAAATTTTCCTAAAATAGTTTATTAACAATTATCCTAATGACACCCATTAACATGACTCTTATTTAATCACCCTTTATAGTTTTTAATAATCTAATGCACAGCACTTAGTAGTTCTAGATATGAGAAAGAAAAAATGAGTGATAGCAATGAAAGTGTTGAAGATAAAAATAAATGTTTAAGGGATGATAATAGAATATCTATAAAATTAAATTGTAAGTATGATATTACAAAAAAATATTAAATCATATATATATATATATATATATATATATATATAATTTAAATATTACAAACACACTCGGGAAGAAAGCATGCAAGATGGATTGGACTAGAGTGGGGCATTTTGTCATTCTCAACTCCTTGCTACAAGCTAAAGAGATAGACTTTTGTTATTATCAAACTAGAAACAAACTAAAACTACAAATTAAGAACGAAGTATTGAAAGAGTCTTAGTCATTGTTACCTAAGCCTTTGTTTGGGAGTTCATAAAGAAATGAAATAAAATGAAATGATTGTAAATGAATGGAAAAGAATGAGATGTAATTTAAAGTATGCAAGTAAGAGAAATGAATGGAAAATAAATTAATGAAATAGAATTAAGTAATCTTATTTGGATATTTAAAATAAATGAACAGAAATAAATGGAATGTAAGTAACTTTGGTTAGGAGTAACATAGAGGAAAATGAATGAAATCATTTTATAATCATATTAAAATTAGACCCCTATTTTAGAATAAATGCCTGGATATATAAGATATTTTGGAAGTTTCAGCAAAAAAATTCATTAAATTTAATTTAATTCCCTCCAATTCCTCCCAATTTTTAGGGGAATCAAAATTTGAGATTTTAAGGAAATAGAGAAAAATGAGTGTTCTCTCTTGCCAATTCAATTCCCTCTTACTTAAACTCTCAAATAAAGGAATGGATTTTTCATTCACTCCATTAAACTCCCAAACATGGGAATGAAAGAAATATTCTAAATTTTTTTTTTTTTTTTTCATTCATTTCCATTCCATTATTTTGCCTCTTCCCAAATGAGCTACAAAGAATTAAAGATATAGTTGGAAACCTAGGTCATCACTTTACATTTAGCCCTCGTTTGAGAGGAGAAAATGGAATAGAATGAAAAGAATAATTTTAGAATATACTTTCCTTCCCTTATTTGGAAGTTTTAATTGAGAGAATGGAAAATTCATTCCTTTGTTTGGAAGTTTAAGTAGGAATGAATAGAATGGGTAGGAGGAAACACTCATTTCTCTCTATTTCCTTAAAATCTCAAATTTTCATTTCCCTCAAAGTTGGGAGGAATGGAAAGGAATGAAATTAGATTTAATGAATTTTTTACTAGAACTCCCAAAATACCCATATATATATTCAGTCCTTTATTTTAAAATAAGGGTCTAATAGTAATATTGTCATAAATTGATTTCACTACTTTTCCTCTATGTTACTCCTAAATAAAATTATTTACGTTCCATTCATTTTAGATTATCAAACATGTTAAGTTTTAAATCTGTTGCCATTCACTTCTGTTGTAAAATATGATATCGCCACTTGTAGGTTGATGTCTACTCCTTTGGAATAGTCATGTGGGAACTCTTGACTAGGGAGGAACCCTTTGAGAAACTACATTCGGAGGAATTAATAGGTAAAGTTTAATTTGAAAATCTTGATGGAAAGTGAGAGCCCCTTAGAAATACTTCCTACACTAAATGCATTTAGCAATTGTAAGAGGTTCACATGGCTGGGAACTGCTTCATCGGACTGCCCCTTATCATCTTTAGCAACCATGACATTGAGCTTCTCATGCTTAGGGCAGTCTCTTACTCGATGAGGGTCATTGCAGATGAAGCTGTTTGCATTCAATTTAGGTTGTTCTTTGCTTTGTTGAGAGGTAGAACTTTCCCCTTTACTCTTGTTACCCCAATTCTTCTTCTACTTATCCTTGTTCTTCTTGCCATCTTTCTTCTGCTTGTCTTTGCCTTTGTCCTTGTACTTACATTTCTCATCTTCACCACTTGGCTTAGTGTATTTGTAGTCCACTAGGCCATCTACAGCAGACATAGCAGTAGGCAAGTCACAAGGCTGCAACCCAAACAAATAATTGAACAACTTGTCCTCCTTAGACATGTTCTTGATATCCAACATTAAAGAACTGAATGTCTTAACATACTCTCGCGCCATACTAGTGTGTTTCAATTTCTTCAAGAAGTCTCTTGCAACCTAGGCAATGTTGATAGGCAAGAACTAGTCCTTCAATTTTTTCTTTAATGCATCTCACGAGTCAATCTTCCCTCTACTAGCATCTGTATCATCTTCCACACAGGTTCTCCACCATAAGTTGGCATCCCTTGAAAGATACATGCTAGTAATTATGACTTTCTCTTGATCAAGCACCCTAGCAGCCTTGAAGTATTGCTCCATGTCCCAAAGGAATTTCTAAACCTTTGGCACTCTTAGCACCATTAAATGGTTTTGGTTCAGGCACCTTCGCTTTTGTGACCACTTCCCCCTCCCTAGGAAGTCCACTGACTGCCCTTTTCAACAAGGCAATCTCAGTCTCAAGTTGGCTTGTTGTCTCTCTTATTGCACTATTTTGGGCATCCCATGCAGCAGCCAACTCTTCAACTTGAATTAATGCAACATCCCTCTATTTAGTAAGTTCCTTCCTTATCACAGAATTTTTCATAGAAAGCGCTTCCAATCTGGAGAAATACACAAAATTCTCTCTAAGGAAAAATACACTCTTTTGTTGATACTCTTAACGGCCTTAGGGTCATATACACAGAAATAATTGTTATGGCAGTTACTGCCTAGTAACTGCCTGGGTCTTGGACATTCTGCCACTTATGGTCTGACTTAGGGCATCTCGAACTGATGTTGTATTGATCTGCTCTCCACATTTCTAGCCCCTACATAGTAGGTCTGTTCATCAAGAAAACTAAGCACTGCTTGATGATTGCTTGTAACTGCCGCTACACATGCTGTACATGCACAACTCATGTCTCAGCAGATCATAGCGCCTCTACCTATCCTCCAGCAACCCACACAACATGTTTCCTCACATTTTGGGAGGCTTGATCTATGCTCAAGCCATCCTCCATCAATAACACAGCTCACATAGCATGCCCATATGCAACACTCATCAAGTAAATGTCATCAACCCACTAGCATCTATCCATGCATTTAACTAGCACCCACCAGCCCTACCTTTCACACAAGCCACCAAGCCTTCACACAAGCCACCAAGCCTACACACAAGCAACCAACCAACATCATGCACCACCACACAGGATCGACACCACCTACTACCGCCCATGATCAAAACCAACTCTGCCCACCATGGCCCCTCTTTGCCATGGCTTTGAGGCATCACGTGGAGTAAGGTGCCTCAACATGCTGCCCCCTAACACTACTCATCGATCCAACTCAAGGAGGGAGACTAGGCATGTCCCCCTCAAAGAACCCTTAAGAGGATTACTAATCTGGCATAAGGAGCCATTAGTGTGTTAAGAAAGCATGCAGCCAAGTGACTAGCCTAATGCTACCCAAGCACCCCTATTCCTTATACCATCATCAGCAACAAGTAAAGCTCCTAACAACATGTGTGGTTATGGTTGAAGCACATAAAATGAAGAAGCTAAATGACAAAAAGAAACTAAAGAGGCAAATTGAAAAAGAAACATAAGAAATACTGTGAAATAAGGGGCACTAGGTGAACGAAGAAAGAAGAAAAAGTAGAGGAACAGATGCACGAAATGGGATGAAGAAAAAGAAGAAGAAAGGGCATTTGGTATAGGAAACATGGCAAAAATGTTCTGACGATAGAGGCAATGACACGACCACAATAAGCTAGTAAGTCACTAATAGTTTCAGATCTAAAACTTGATTTATTTTTTTTTTCTATTTTGGTTCGATAATAATATTTAGGCTGGAATTTGATATATACTCCGGTATGGCCAAAATGACCAGGTACAGGCCAGCATTTTAACCAAAACAAAACAAACCATTTTCTGTACTGACTTAGTCACCGTTACAAAAAATTTCAACCGTACCGGTCGATACAGAATTAATTCCTTGAGTTAAGGGCTTGTGCATTGCACAGTTTTATTATAAATTTATAAAAAATATATTTTATAAGATAAACAATAACAAAATAAATAATCTATAATAATAATAATAATAATAATAATAATAATAGGTGAAGCTGAGAGAAACTCAAATTATAATTCCAAATTAGAGTTCCAATTTTACGCCATGTGTCCTAAATTATTTATTCTTAAAAAATTTTATTTCTTAATTTTAGAATCAAATGTGGGACCACATTATAAATATTCATCTAAGTGAGTTATTAAGTACAAAAACCAAAAAATCTAGAATTAATGAATCGTAAAAAATAAAAAAGTGTTTCACATTAATTAAAAAAAATGGGCAATTTACATTTTATACCTAATAATATCCTTACAAAATTTTTTAAAGAGTTAACAAAATATAAAAATGACTATCAATAGTATTTAAATTATATATATAAATTATATTATGCATCTTATTATATATATATATATATATATATATATATATATTTAAGTGTATTATGGGGTTACAAGCTAGTTATTATAATAACAAAAGACATAAATTGTATTGGTATAATAACTATCAATTATAAAATGATAACACCTATATAAAAAAAAAATTATGTAACATACCAATTGTACTCTAATGAGAATTTTGTATCTTTGGGAGATTGTTGAATACTTTAGTGTATCATTGTTCTTGTTTATCATTATTCTTTATTGGAAAATTTAATGATTGATAAAAATCATATCAAACCATATTTAATGATTGATAATACATACATACATACATATATATATATATATATATATATATATATATATAACATTAAATGGACAAACTGCCTTCTTTTATAGGTCAAGTGTACAACTCTAATAGTTAGCCAAGTCTATTTCAATTATATATAAAAATCAAATTGTTATGAATAATTTATCATTAAATTTATATCAACAACAAATCTTAGGAAATAGTATGGTTAACACTTAGAATTAACCAAATCTTACTCTCTTTTTCCCATAGACAATGCCAACTGATAGTGTTGATAAATTAGTGGGTTAAATATGCCGGGCTTCAATAGCAATTTTGTGACCTGAAAAGAAAAAAATTATTAAAGGAAATCGGGATGAATCGGGCAAGGACCCTCCAATGGTTAAGTTGGTTCTCTTTTTTGGGAAATAAGTATGGAGAGTGTATAATTGGTTTAACATACCATAGTTTGTTGAGGGTGGATCCCTTTTATAGAGAACTTGGAGTGGGTCTACTTGTTTGGTTCCACTAATATCACGAGAGATGTGTGGATTTCATGGAGCATTGCATAAGAGACAAGTGCACTTAGTAGAATGTGGGAGAGAACTTTGAGGAGTTTATCCCACGTTTAGGAAACTGAAATCTGGTTACTCATATTGAACAATCAGGATGCTTAATATTTTTCTAAGTTTTTATACTCGAGTATATTCTGCTCTTGAACGACTGTCAAGCCCCTTTTAATCTCTTTTGCACTTGCTTCTTGTTATTTCTCTAAATTTTCCTTTAGGGTTCATCCTAGACATTGTTGAGTTTAGACAATCTTTATGGATGATCTAGACTTTGTATTTTACTGTCAGTTGCCCCCTTGTCCATAAGTTGTCTTAACTATCGCCCACCACGTTTTTATGTTGTTTTCTAATATGTTATTTTACAAGTGGCACCTAATGATTTGTTGACAACTTGTAGATGTGGCATCATAGATGGCATTGGATTTTTTAATGGAAATGATGAAACGTGGCGGAGTATCATTGGTTAAGAAGTCGAGATGCTTTGTTCTTCGAGCAATCATGACACGTGGCATTTTTTTTTATTAGCTTGTGTCGTTTCAGTGTCCCACCTGATCACCTATAAATAGTTCAATACCTCCGATACCCTCTTCACTTCTTCAAATTTTCTCTTCTTCAAATTTTCTCTTCTTACATTTTTATCTCAACTCGTCCTTCGCGCTTCGTTTAGTTCTCTCTCATCCTTAGTCATTTTCATCTAGCTCTAGGTATCTTTTCCTCCTCATTTTTAGGTTTTTCTTCTTCCCTTTAAAATCACTGAAATTGAAGTTTTATCTTCTAGTGATAGGAATGATAAGGAGATAGACGAGTATTATGATGAGAGCAATAATAGCAGTGATAATAGTATTGATAGTAGTAGTGATAGTAAAAAAAGTATTGAAGAAAAGTCGTCAGACGAGCAATATCATTCTGGGGTCCCTGGAATTTCTTTAGAGGTATTCCAGGAAGAGATGAGACAAAGGATGATGTCTAGCTCGTCTGCTGGCCCCTCTTTTGTTCCTTCTCCTATTTCTTTGTATGTTCCTCAATCCTCTCCATCTCTTCATCTTTTCGTTAACACCATCTCTTCTTGTGCTTTAAAAATCTCATCTACACTCAATTCTAAAAAAATTATGCAAAATTAGAGATAAATACCAAATTCCTGATGATGTACACACCCATCTTGTTGTTGAGGGGGAGTGGTGTTGTACCCCCAACTCCTCATGGGTTGGCTTCTATGAAGCCTATTTCCTAGGTAGCCTTATGCTGCCATTGAATGCTTTTACTAGGGAGCTTTTGTTTAGATTAGGTATTGCCCCTAACCAACTTAATCCCAATGGTTGGAGAATAATCGTGGCAGTGCAAGTTTTGTGGAGAGAGGTGTTTAAAGGAAATCATCCTCTTACTGTAGTCGAATTCCTTTATTGCTACAAATCCTTTAAAAATAATCAGTCCATAGGTTTTTATCAATTCTCTGCTAGGCACAATGACTGTAGAATGATTAGATCCCTTTCCTCGTCTGATAGAAAGTGGAAGAAGGAATTCTTTTTAGTTTTTGGTTTCTAGACTAGTGACCTCATTGAGGTTGGTAGGGATTGGTTTCCCCCTATAATTGGTGCTTTGGGTCATTTTCGTCCTGAGGGTAGGTAACTTTCTAATGTTTTGTCTTATCTTTCTTTTCCTCATCTAACCTATTGTTTCTTTTCAGCTCTCACTTGTCCAAGTTTAAGCAATCACCGTTCAGACTACGTTTGACGAGCTCATGCTTTCCCTGATAGGAGTTTTCATTCATTGGTCACCCTTGATCGTTTAGCTTGTTGGGGACGCAGTCCGGAACCGTCGAAGGAAGCTCGTTCTTACGTGATTAGAACTTATCAAGGTGAGATCTTTTCTCCCCTCTTCTTTCTTTTTACTTGGTATAAATTTTTCATAGCTTGTTATTCTTATTCATTCATCATTTTTTTTTTTTTAGGGATGGCAACGATGAACAAAAACAAGGAAAAGGAGATTGTTGGTGGGGAGGACATTACTCGTCTAGAAAAGGCTACCCCTGCTGAGACTTGTCTAGCTCGTGTGAGTCTAAAACCTTCAATTCCCAATTCTTTTGGAAAGAGAAAAGTTGCAACCAAGGCTATAGACAAGTCAAATCTCCCCAGCCGTCGTAATCCCAAAAAAAACAAAAAATAGATCCATCCAACACAAACAAGGCTCCACTCATCGAACTCGATCCTCTAAACCTTGAAGCTCCAACCGTCGACACTCCTCCTGTTAATTAGGACACTGGACCGTCTAGTTCTCCTACTGTTGAACCTACCATAAACAAGTTTATGACTCTTCTAAGGAGTGAGACCTTAGCTTGGCACAGATTCAAGCAAATAGTGAAGACTGAGGACGTGTCTATTTGCTATGACATGTCAATGAGGGAATTTGAGTGGTCAACGATTCATGACCTTTTTAAGGTACACAAATATACATTCTTATTTTTATTGAATATGTATATGTCGGTTCAAGCCCTAAATGTTTGTGTTTCAAGTTTTGTTTAAGTTTATGACTGCGTCCATGCAAGCTAAGGATTTGGAGAAAGAAAAGAAAAGGTTGGACGTTTGAGTTCGTGAACTGGAAGGAAATCTTAGGCGAAATTCCAAGGAAAACATGAAGCTTGAGCATACGTCTAAGAAGTTGTCGACGGAGGTAAAGGAGTTGAAAGAACTGGTGAAGGAGCTAAAGATTGACATCGTCGAGAAGGAGACTCATCTTGACCATCTTCAGAGAACAAATAATGATTTGTCCAAAACCAAGGAAGAAATTATAGTTGTGTTTAAAGCGTCCAATGCTTTTTCAAAGATTACGGATGAACACTATGCAACTAGTTTTGAGGATTTTCGCTAGGATGCTGAAGACCATTTTCTCAGGGTTGATTTTGGCCCAATTAAGCTTCGTGTAGCTAGTGAAGACTCTATTCTCATCAGTGGCTCAGACGATGTGGATGTGGAAGACGATGCAGCTACCATTGACGATGTTGTTCCCTAGTCAGAAACTCCAGTTGTCAACAATGATGAAGCCCAGTAGTTTTATTTCTCCTTTCTCTTTTTTTTTTTAATTTTATTTAATCATTCTTGCAAACAGTTTATAGGGTCTATGGTTTTGGACCATGTTAACTCCATTTAAGTACATTTACTTCATCCAACGTTTCTATACATTGGCCATTTTTAGCTTTAACTTATAAGGGTTTTTGGACAATGGTCATCTACCCTTTTTATTTATGAAGTTAATTTCATTTATCATGTACATGCTTGTTCATCCATAATTTGGACAATCATTCTATCCCTTTGTTTTTTACGTTTTATTCGTCCATTATTTGGACTCAAATAATTTAGGGATAATAGACGATTCTTGTTTATATCCATCGTCTAGTTATTGCATGCTTATATTCGTCTTTAACTATATTTTGACAAATATATAAGGGAGGTATTTGTTCCTTCCTTTTTACCTTAAGGTTTTATTTCTAATTTATGATATTTTGCCTTTCCTTCATCTAAAGGCGGCTTATGACGAGACACCCCCGCGTCCATAGATTTTATTCATCTATGGCTTTTTGCCTTTTGATTGTGGGTTGATTTCACAGAAGATTTATAAAACACTTAATAGAAATCCACACTACTTTATATACAAGTCAACAACTTTGTACATCACATCATCCACAATCATGGCACATGCAAACAACTAGTGCCTTTTAGGGAATTAAAATACTTAATACATAAACATGTCCATAACACATGCTAATAGCTAGTTCTTTTTAGGGAATTCAAGTACTTAGGAAATAAAATACTTAAAATAAACAACTTTTAAACACATACATTTCATAGAAAACAGGGTGATTCCATGATCCTCCTCATCTATGACCTTCTACTGGTAGTACTTCCTCAAGTGCTCCAATTCCACGGATGCTTAAGCCTTCATCCATCCAGGACTTCTAGATAGTAGGTCCCTCGTCTCCTTAGTGGAAAGAGAGACCCTTTTCAGAATGAGGTCTCCAATATTGAACTGCCTAGGCTTGACCATTACATCATGGTACTTGTTTATCAGATTCTTATATTGTGCTACCCTCTACTCTGCATCCATTCTTATCTCATCAATGAGGCCAAGATTTAAATGGAACTGCTTTTTATTCTCCTCGTCTTTATAGTTAGCAACCCTGTAGCTTGCCAAGCCTACCTTTTCAAGTATCATTGCATCACTCCCATATGCTAACTTGAAGGGTGTTTCTCCAGTAGGAATTCTCACCTCGTCCTATATGCCCAAAGGACACTAGGTAACTCGTCAGGCAATATCCCTTTCACCCCCTTAAGTCGAGTCTTGATCATTTTTAATAAGGATAAATTTGCAACTTCTACCTGCCCATTTGCCTGCATGTGAGATGATGAGGAGTAATGATTTCTGATTCCAAGTTATTCACAAATTTCTTGAAAGGAGTATTATCAAATTGTTGTCCATTATCAGAAACAAGCGCTCTAGTAATCCCAAAACGACAAATAATGTTCTTCTAGATGAATTTCCTTATGTTCAGCTTGGTAATCTTAGCCAAGGGTTCAGCTTCCACCCATTTAGTGAAATAATCAATGCCCACCACTACAAACTTCATTTGCCTAGTTCCTATTAAGAAATGACCAAGGATATCCAATCCCCATTAGGCAAAAGGCCAAGGAGCTATCATTGGTGTGAGGTACTCCGATGGTCTTTAGGCACTTTGCTAAAATGCTAGCATTTGTCACATGCCTAGACATAAGACTTAGCTTCTACTTGCCTTGATGACCAATAGTAGCCTACACGAATAGCTTTATGGACTAACGCCCTTGCTCCAAAATGACTTCCACATGCTCCTTCATGTATATCTCTTAGGACGTAGTTAGATTCGTCTGGAGTTAAACACCTTAGATAGGGTTAAGAGAGAACTCTTTTAATAACACTTCGTCCATAAGAATGAACTTTATGGCCCTAATTCTCAATTTCCAAGCTTCTTCTTTATCTTCTGGAAGTAGCCCATCTCTAAGATAAGACACAATTGCTGTCATCTAATTGGCCTCTCCATCTACCAGTTGTACTTCAGGAATATCTATGCTCAGAAAATATTGAATCTCAACTTATTCATCCATAACACCAATTGCAAAGGCTGCTTTAACGAGACTATTAGCTTCTATGTTTTCTTCCCTCAGGACTTGAATGAACTCTACCTTTGTAAAGGCAGTTATACAATGCTTGACTTTGCTCAGGTACTTCTTCATGTGCTCTTCTTTAACTTCACACATTCTGTTCTCTTGTCCTACAACTAGCTGCAAATCACTCTGGACAACTATTGACTCAACTCTTAGTGTTTTGGACAAATTCAATCCCATTATGAGAGCTTCATATTTGGCTTCATTATTAGTTGTCTGAAACTGTAGACGAGCTGAATACTCCAATCAATCTCCTTCTAGTGATTGCAAGACTACTCCAACTCCTCCTGCATGTTGAGTAGACAATCCATCTACATGGACAATCCATCATTATGGCCCCTTGTCATTATCCTGCTAGTTATAGGTTGGAGTGAACTATGTGAAAGTTTAATGAGATAAATTGTTTCAAATTCGCACTATGCTATAAAGCTGCCAACATTGGAGCCTTTATTACCTCTCATGGCTGATACTTTACGTTAAATTCACTTAGCCCAATTGCCCACTAAATTTATCGTCCTGCTGCCTCTAGCTTATTCATAGCTTTTTTGAGTGAATGATCTGTCATGACATTGATGACATGAGCTTGAAAGTATCGCCTAAGCTTTTTTGCTGTTGTCACCAAAGAGAAAGCCAATTTCTCTATCGGGGGATATTGTCCTTCTGCTCCTCTTAACGCTTTGCTGGTATAGAAGAGAGGTCTCTATGCTTTCCCTTCCTCTCTAGCTAAAGTTGAACTCACTGCATAAGGAGAAACAACTAAGTATAAATATAATTCCTCACCTAGCTTAGACAAACTCTGCAAGGGAGTCAAGGTGCAGTACGTCTTAAGATCTTCAAACGCTTGTTGGCATTCATCTGTCCACTTAAATGCTTTCTTTAACACCTTAAAGAATGGATAACATTTATCAGTTGCTTTTGAAATGAACCTGTTGAGGGCTGCTACTCATCCAATGATACTTTGTATTTCTTTGACATTTTTAGGGGACTCCATGTTCAGTATTGCTTGGATCTTGTCAGGGTTTGCTTCAATTCCTCTCTGTGAGACCATAAATCCAAGAACTTTCCCGACAAGACTCCAAAGGCACACTTACTCAGATTTAGCTTCATATTATATCGTCGAAATGTCTCAAATGTCTCTTGGAGGTCATCCAAATGCATTACTTCCTTTGTGCTTTTGACCAATATATCGTCCACGTATACTTCGACATTCCATCTTGTCTGTGGACGAAACATTTGATTAACCAACCTCTGATAAGTACCTCCTGCATTTTTCAAGCTAAAAGACATCACCTTATAGCAAAACAAGCCTTGACTTGTGACAAAAGATGTTTTCTCTTAATCTGACTCGTCCATTCTGATTTGACTATATCCTAAGAATGCGTCCATAAAGCTAAGTAACTAATGCCTAGTTGTTGAGTCCACTAGTTGATCAATCCGTGGGAGGGTATAACTATCCTTAGGACAGGCTTTGTTCAACTCTGTGAAATCCACAAACATCGTCCACTTTCCATTAGCTTTCTTCACCATTATCGCATTGGCTAGCCAATCAAGGTAGTAAACTTCCTGAATGAACTTGGCTACTTCTAACTTCTGGACTTCCTCTTTTATGGCATTGTCTCGTTCTAGGGCAAACACTCTTTTCTTCTGACGAACAGGCTTATAGGACAAGGTCACATTCAGACGATGAGTAATCACACTTGGATTAATCCCCGACATATCTTCATGGCTCCAAGCAAACACATCTGTACTCTTCTTAAGAAATTGGATGAGTTTTTACTTTGTCTTCTCCTCCAAGCTACTCCTAATTTTAGCGAACTTCCCTAGATTGGATTCGTTCAAAGGAATATCTTCCAATACCTCAATCGGCTCTACAACTGTCCTTTTTCTTCAATATTCATCGTCGATATTTGCTCATCCATGTGCAGCATGGCCAAGTAGCATTCTAGGGCTGCATACTGATCCCTTTGTACTTCTGCCACACCATATTCTGTTGGGAACTTAACAGATAAGTGGCAAGTGGATATGGCAACTCTCCAACTATTCAGGGTTGGTCGTCTTATGATAGTATTTTATGAGGATGAGTAGTCAATGACTAGAAAATTCACTTTTTTAATAATCTGCTAGGGATAGGCATCAACCACAACCGACAAAGAAATGGTGCCTACTGGTAAAACCTTCATTCCTCCAAAACCAATTGAAGGAACAATAGCTGGTAGAACCAAATCTTTATCAATTTTCATCTGCTAAAAGGCTAAGTAGTAAAGCATGTCTGTTAAGCTTCCATTATCTACTAGCACCCTTCTTATCGTATAGTTTGCAATCGTCAAAGTAATAACAATCACATCATTATAGGGAAGGTGTAATCTCCTTGCATCTTCATCTATGAAAGTGATTATTGGTTTGTCCATCCTAGAAATTCTAGGTCGATGACCAGTAAGTTGGACTTTCGGCACTACCTGAAGGTAGGTCTTCTTGGATCTTGATGAGTTAGCTACAAAAGTACCTCCCACAATGACCTTTACCTCTCCCAAAGGTGGACGAGTAGGTTCTTCCATTTTGCCCTTCATTGTCAATCTCTAGTCCTTATGGTCTCGTCCAACAAAGTCCCTCAGCTTCCCCTGCTTAATGAGAACTTCAATTTGCTGCTTTAAATTATAACACTCGTCTATGTCATGACCATGGTTTCAATGAAAATGAGAGTATTTGCTCCTATTCCACTTGTTGGGATCTCCCTTCATCTTATTTGGCCACTTTAAGGATGAGTTGTCCTTAACTTGCACTAACACCTGATCAAGTGAAGTGTTTAAAGGCATATAATTAGAATATCTCCTTGAGGATGAACCCGCCATTTTACCATCTCGGTCTCTTTTATCTCCCGTCTTAGCCTTCTTTGGACGAGGGCCTTGTTCTGGGTGATGTACATACCCAGTTTCTACCCATTCAATCTTCTTCTTCTTTTTTGCAATGATCATGTCCTCCGCAGTCATGAAACTCTGCGCTAAATGTATAAGTTCAGTCATCATTTGTGGCTCTTGCTCATACAGTCTATGAATGAAAAAAATCCAAGGTAACCCCATTATAGAAGGCTGCCAAAAGGATATTGTCATCCATCTCGTCTACCAGCAGAGCCTCCTTGTTAAAATTACTGATGAAAGTCTGTAGGCTTTCATTATCTGCTTGCTCTATGTTCAATAGGCTAGATGAGGATTGTATGTATTGTTGACCTCCGATGAAGTTGTTGATGAATAATTTGCTCAACTCTTGAAATGAAGCTATAGTATTTGGTGGCAATTTGTCAAACCAAACCCTGGCTGACCCCTTCAAAGTGGTAGAGAAGACCCTACACACGATCTCATCTGGGATACCTTGAAAGTGAATGGTTGTCTTAAATGTAGCAATGTGATCACAAGGATCTCTCGTCCCATCATAAGAATAAAGAGTTGGCATCTTGAATTTTGAGGGAAAAAGGTGACTGGTAATAAATGCTGTAAAAGGAGAATCTATCCTATGGATGAGATCATCCATATGATGAGTTCTTTTCATGGAATCTTTCATCTCTTCCATGGCCTTTTCCATTTGGTCCATTTCTTTTTACAAGTGAGGCACCCTTCTAGTGACAGTGCCCCTTAATGGATCTCCTCCTTCAGCGCTATTTTCTGCCTTTACTTTTTTTGAGTTTTATCCTCTATCGATGTTGCCTCCTCCTATTGACCTCCCTCGTCAACTCTTGGTTCTGCTATGTTAAGTTTGCCATGGCAACCACCATGGATTACAAGTACTGTTCGAGGTTTGCTGGTGGTGCATGGTTTGGATGACTGGAAGCATTTCCATCCTCCTAGTGCGCTGGACTTGTAGCCATTGACCTATTCCATACCATTCAGCCCTTTTTTCTTAGAAAACAATATGGTTAACAGTTAGAATTAACCAAATCTTACTCTCTTTTTCCCACAGAAAATGCCAATTAATAGTGTTGAAAAATCAGTGGACAGCAATTTCGTGACTTGTAAAGAAAAGAACTATCAAAGCAGACCGAGATGAACTGGCCAAGGACCTTCTAATGGTTAAGTTAGCTCTCTCTTTTGGGAAATAAGTATGGAGAGTGTATAATTGGTTGAAAATACCTTAGTTTGTTGAGGGTGAATCCCTTTTATAAAAAACTTGGAGTGGGTCTACTTGTTTGGTTCCACTAACATCATGGGAGATGTGTGGATTTCATGGAGCATTGCATGAGAAACAAGTGGACTTAATAGAATGTGGGAGAGAACTTTGAGGATTTTATCCCACGTTTAGGAAACTGAAATCTGGTTACTCATATTGAACTTTGAGGATGCTTCATATTTTTCTAAGTGTTTGTACTTGTCTACACCTCAGGGTGGTATGGATGAGTATATTCTACTCTTGAACGACTGTTGAGCCCCTTTTAATCTCTTTGTGCACTTGCTCCTTGTTATTTCTCTAATTTTTCCTTTAGGGTTAATCCTAGACGTTGGGCTTGGACGATATTTATGGACGAACTAGACTTTGCATTTTACTATCAATATATATTGGTAAAGTCTCATTTTATTTTTATGTTAGGGTCTTATTTGATATAATTATAGAGTTTAAATCCTATAGAAATTATAATTTCTAATCAACATTAACATAAAATTTTTTTTTAAAAAAAAAAACGAAAAGAAAAAGGAAAACATGATGGATGGCTATAAGGAAATAGGAATATTTTTTAAAATGTAATCATCAACATAGAAATTTAAAAATAAAATAAAATATAAAACACACAGAGAAGAAGTTGTTATCAACATGAAGTGATAAAGTAATACAATAAAAGTTGATAATAACAAATAAGATTTTATTTTATTCAAAAAATTTGCTATAATTTTTTTTTGTTAGAAAAAATTACTGCAATTTGATACTGTTACTTAGTACCTTTTATTATATAGAATAATAATACATGATTTGGTACAACTACTTGGCACAACTATGACCCTTAAGCCAAACTTTGATTATGTAGTATATGATAACACTTGGCACAACTATGGCTCCATAAAATGTGTATTTTGGGTTTCATCATTTTGCGTACTAAAATACCCTCATGCAAACTTTTAAACTCTCTAAAATGCTCCTATCTTTTAGTTAAATAATTTTAAATTTAAAATCACAAACATGTTAAAAGAGTAATTTAATTTTTTTTTTTTAATTCCTAAGTTTTAAACTTTTTCCTTTCTCTTCTCCAATTTAAATTTTCAAACTTTTATCGACTCTCATGTAGACGAAGATCCTAATAATTAGGACATCATCTTTATCTCACTTTTAAATATTATAACACTAAACCCAAAATAAAAATTTAAAAAAAAACGCCTCATAGTATGCGCAAAGCATGTGTGATGAGCTAGTTATTTAATAACTTTTTTGATTTTTTTTCTTACATAAAATTTATTTTTTTGTTTTTTTTGAAAACTAAAATTTTTAAGTTTAAAAAGTGTTAGTTTACCAAAAAAATTATTTTTTTAAACTTAAAAAAAAATCTTATATATATATATAACCGAAGCTTTTGAAACTCTTACAATTTTTCACATTAGTACAATATTTAAATAAAATTATCATTTTATTTAAACAAAATTATTTTTGTTTAGTTCTAACTTAACAAGAAGTGAAACTCTATATCTTTAACAAGTCCAACTTCAACTCAAACTCATCATTTTTTTTAACAAAATTATTTTTGTTTAAAAATAATTTTGTTTAAAAAGTGATTTTCATCTCCATACATCTATTACCCATTCCCATACCCTAGTTATGCACCACATTACCATTTGAGATAAGTAGAAATATATATGTTTCAGCAATATATAAGCCAAATCTGACGTTTATCCTCCAAAAAAAAAAAAAAAGAAGAAGCAATATAGAAGCCGATATGCATCAGGTTGCTTACTTTCATGGAGAGTAGTACTTTTTTTTTTTATATACAAAATAGAATTTCTACTCTAGCCTAATCTAAGTGTATATGTGTGAAACTCCCTTCTGGAGACTTGAACCACGATCCTTGCCCCCCATACCTCACAAGCATTTATACTTGTAGAGTAACTACCGCACCAAGGGGGAGTGGTGGTATGGAGAGTAGTACTTAAAAATAAGTAGGTTTTGAGTCAAATATATCATATGCATGGTTTGAGAATTGTTTGTGATGCCTCAAGCTTCGCAATGTTGTAATATGCACTCAATAATTAACCTACAACTTTTTTTTCTTTTCTTTTCTAATAATGAAACCTTAAAACTATATATCTTTTTATTTTATTTTATGAAAACTATATATCTTGATGTAACGTAATGTATGCAAAATAAATGAGCGACTGAAATATATCTTTGACGTTTTAATTTGAATGATATCTGTGCATGTATATGATTTTTTTTTTCATTGTTTAAAGTTTAGACCTATTAAAATTTAAAAATTATTGTTTTATGAGATAATGTATTTTTTTTCTTAAAGTTTAGACCTCTTTTAAATCGTCATATATTTTTTAAAACTATTTCAATAACTTATTCTTTAATTATATATCTTTTTTGGCATTTTGGAATGTTAGTTTTTGCAATATTTGAAATATCTAAATTATTTATTTATTTTATTGTTGATTCACCACCAATCGCCTCTTTCACAGGGGCGTACCTTCTTTTCTCTTTCTTTCTCTCTTTGGAACGAGGTGGTATAAAGTGTTTCGAATGCATGCATTCTCCCACTCACATGAGTGTGGGCCCCACAAGTGTAGGATCCACCCTTATATGTAGTGGGAGGATGCATGCATCTGAAACACCTTGTATTTTCTCCTTTGGAACATTGGTCATTCAAGATTTTATTTCTCACTCTTTGGGTTTTTAGTTTTGGTAGATATATTAGATTCCAATTGCTTCTTAATTTTTCCGCTCTTACTTAGAGTTCTGATTTTAAGTTCTTGAATTTCTTGAAACCATCTGAAATTGTCTAATAAATTTTTTGTAAGCTATTACACGTTCAAGCAATAACTTCTACATTAAATTGTAACACAAATTAAAGTCATATAAAAACAAATCATACAATATTGTAATTTTTTAATAAATTTAAAATTTTATAAAATTAATTTTAGCTTCCTAGTTCCGTACCATCTACGAGTTATAAAAAAACATTATTATATCTTGTTAACGTATATATAAAAATTCGTTTCCTACCTCTCTATACCTTCGTCTTCTTCTTCGATCCCCCAAAACCAAAACCCTAACCCTAACCTCCCCATTTTGCTCCGATCATTCTTCGCCGGAATTCTCAGAGGCAGCGAAGATGGTGTTAGCAGAGTTAGGTACGAGCATATCGCGTGCTCTTCAGCAGATGAGCAATGCGACCATAATCGACGAGAAGGTCCTCAACGAATGCCTCAACGAGATCACTCGCGCTCTCTTGCAATCCGATGTGCAATTCAAGCTCGTCCGTGACATGCAGACCAATATCAAGAAGATTGTCAATCTTGACGACCTCGCCGCCGGCCACAACAAGCGCAAAATCATCCAACAAGTACAAATTTCTCTCTTTTTCTGATTGATTCTATCTTCTATTTCTGTGAATCTTTTCTTTCTTTCTTTTTTTGTTTAAATTTTGATGTTTGTGATTATTTTGATGAAATGATTGGCTTTTGCTACCATGAGTTTAGAGTTTAGGGTTTGCTTTGAAAAGCTAGCTAAGCTATCAAAATTCGCACTTGTTAATTGGATTTGTGTGTTATAAACCTGTTTATAGAGGAAAAAAAAATTAGCTGGTGATACCATGAGTTTAGATTTTAGAGTTTGAAGTTTAGGTTTTACTTTGGAAAAATTAGTTAAGCTATCAGATTTGCATGTGAAAATTGGATAATTTTTAGTGTCATTGTTGTAGAAAAGTGAAAACCTGTTTATAGGGGGGGGGGGGGAAATATAAGAGTACCCAATATGAAAGAGTTGAGAGAGCTTGGTTCTATTGTTGTACTAGTGTCTAGCTTTTATAGTTTAGTGGATTTAGGCTTTTGATCAATAATAATACCGAAGCCTGGAGGCCCTAGACTTGGGCTGTTTGGATTTGGTTTTTGGAATTCTGGAACAATTTTGACAAATTTTGAGTGCTAATAAAGGGCCAGTTTAGGTACAATTCCTTAGGTGCTTTGAATTAGGTTCCCCAATTGAAATTAGCATCATGGTTGTATTAACCAATGCAACAATGATAGTGATATCTTTTCTAAGGAAAATTAAATTTTACCATGTGATTTATTGGGCAATGCAACCATATGGATGAATTTAATAGGGGGAACCTAAGCTTTAGCACCTGAGGAGTTGTACTTCAGTTTTCCTTGCTAAAAAAAAAAATTGATGTGTATATATATATATATATATATATATATATATATATATATATATATATATATATATATATATATTTTTTTTTTTTTTTTTTTTTTTCTGTTTATAGTTACTTGTATGATGGTATATCTATGCTATGTCAAATAATTCTATCCTTGTGTGACCATGTTGCATTTATTGGTAGCAACTAAATTCTGCAAAAAGTTACTTCTTTGTGTTGGGGGCTATTTTGTTAAGCCTTAAAAAAAACCCATTGACATGCTCTTTCTAGTAACGTTATGTGTCTAGTGCATTTTCTGCTATGATATGCAACTGCAATCTTCAAAATAAATACAAAAAGAAAAAAAAAAAAAAAGAAGGGAAAATCATTTTTGTATATAATGTCTTGGTATCTGCTGTGCTCTTAATCTTATTAAAGGGTCCTTTTCATTGTAGGCTATATTTAACGAACTCTGCAAAATGCTGGATCCTGGGAAGCCTTCTTTTACTCCAAAGAAAGCGAAACCAAGTGTTGTTATGTTTGTAGGTTTACAAGGTATGTTTTTTATCAGATCACTTTCATGCTTATTGGATCATTCAGAAATTGTCATATACAATCACTTCTATACAGATTGGGATTTTTTTTGTGAAGTTTCGATGTGAACTAGCTATCTGGGAGTTGTATGCTATGATTGACACATGGGTCCAAAAATATTTTTGCACTATTTTCATTTTGGAGTGTACTGTTTCCTTTTATCTATGTGCATCTTATTATGTGTGTGTGCATCTTATTATCTGTGTGTACAACAAATTCAGGATCAGGAAAAACCACAACATGTACAAAATATGCATATTATCATCAGAAAAAGGGCTGGAGGCCTTCTCTCGTGTGTGCAGATACATTCAGAGCTGGTGCTTTTGATCAGCTGAAGCAAAATGCCACTAAAGCTAAGATTCCATTTTATGGAAGGTACTTCTTTCACATTCTACTGATTTTCTGTGTGTGCAAATTGTGATTTAGAGTGTGATATTGAATTGTGGAGATAAGATTTGTGAAGATTTCTGTTAAAAAGAAACGAGGAAGCAAGGAAATGTCAACAGCCACACAAGCTATATTGTTTAAAAATAAAAAATTGTAGAGAAAACAATAATGAGGTGCATAAGGAAGCCATAATTTTTCTTCTACTACACTCTTAGAATGCTAAATGGGTATGCATAGATAAGCATAATGAGCTTTGAAATATATTTTCATTCTTGAAATGAAGCTTTGTATTCTGAGCATGTTCTAAATATTTGCTTGTGCTAGAATGAAATGGATTTATTTAAGGGGGCTTTGATTAACGCTATTATGATATTAATCAGCTGTATCTAACTTGCAATATCTCATTACCCTTTGTGGGGGAAATTCCCTTCCTCTTTCTCTCTCTCTCTCTCTCTCTCTCTGGGGGCCTTGCAAATCATATGAATGGCTTTTAACTGTGTTTGATCTCATTGTAATTTACTCATCCTTGGGATGTCTTGATGTGCTCATGTACCATCTCCTGGTCCTAAACCCTTTCAGTGCAATTGTTTGTTGTTTAGCTCCTTTTTCCATATTCCCTTTATGGCCTGTACAGCCCTTTTTCTTGTGTTTTTTTTCTTTTTTATGTGCTCATGTCCCATCTCCTGGTCCTAAACCCTTTCAGTGCAATTCTTTGTTGTTTAGCTCCTTTAGACCCTCTTCTGTTTTCCCTTTATGGTCTGTCCAGCCCTTTTTCTTGTGTTTTTTCTTTTTTATTTGTTTCTCTTGCCCCCCCCCCCCTTCTCCTTTTTCTCCTTTCCTCTGAATCCAAAAGAAAATGAAAAGCAAAAAAAAAAAGGAAAAAAGAAGATGAAAGCATGATGACACAAGTAACTAGTTCATCTCTCTCTCTCTCTCTATGAAATAGGGAGGGTTGCGGGTCGGAGTGGGATCAAGTGGGGGGCATCATTCAGTAATGAAAAATTGAACCCCAATCTCTTCTTCATGTAAGAGGTGGTGTTATTTCAGTATTTCTTATGAATGGGATGTAATAGAGTTTTTTTTTTTTTTATCGGTAAATAAAAACTTTATTGAAAAAATTATTAAAAAAAAAACAAGAAAATTAGCAAATTCCTTGGTACACAGGAAGTGTACAAGGAAAGCAAAAGACTACCCCAAATTACATAAACCTACAAATCTAAAAGAGAGGGAAGTAATAGATGTAGTTTAGTGACTGCTTATATTATGAACGAGATTTTGTCAACTATGACACGGTACTCTAGTTGTGCCTCTAGAGCATATACATACATACACACACACACACACACACATATATATATATATATATATATATAAGATCACAGCCCGGTTACTATTCAAATTCAGCACCAGCCACTGATATGAACAGTACCCGCATCATGAACAGTACCAGAGCCCAGCAGATTCCCCCGACAGGTTACTATTTCAACAGTGACCAAATTCGGAAAAGCAAGGGGACAAGTTACTGTTCACCGACACAATCATTCAAAGTTACTGTTGCTTTCGGTGGAAAAGGTTTTCACCTCAGTAAAAGCAATTCACTCTCCGTGATTTCAGCAGTTTTCAGCCAGCATCCAAGGCTCCTTCCAGTCTATTTAAAGCAGCCTTATCTCCATTCCAATTTTAGGAGCAACTTCAGCATCTCCAAAATTACCTCCTCTTCTAGCCAAGAGTTTATTTCTCAGCTTTGCCTCCTCTTTACAACCATAGCATTGTAATTAGATGGCACTATCCAATTTTCATATTTGTAATATCATGGCCTCAGCCGACCGTTTTACACCTAAGGTTACTCAGCTGCTCATAAATCCTAGTTGTGATATTGCTGGGTTTTCCTATGAAGTGTTTCATGATTGTATAAATCAGGGTATTGACTCCATCAGGAATTCCTTGTTCAATTTCATTGATAATGGGGTTTCCTTCTTCATATTGACTCCATCAGGAATTCCTTGTTCAATTTCATTGATAATGGGGTTTCCTTCTTCATCCTTCTGAATGGCGTACTTGATGTCTTCTTTGGACACTTCAGTAAGACAATTGTTCCACCATTTTCAGGATTCCCAAGATCCTTACAGTGGGTATAATCTGGATAGCAATTAAAAAAGAAATCCTGACTCAGCAACTCAGGATAAGATCACAGTCCGGTTACTATTCAAATTCAGCACCAGCCACTGATATGAACAGTACCCGCATCATAAACAGCACCAGAGCCCAGCAGATTCCCCCGACAGGTTACTATTTCAACAGTGACCAAATTCGGAAAAGCAAGGGAACAGTAAAAGTTACTGTTCACCGACACAATCATTCAAAGTTACTGTTGCTTTCGGTGGAAAAGGTTTTTCACCTCAGTAAAAGCAATTCACTCTCCGTGATTTCAGCAGTCTTCAGCCAGCATCCAAGGCTCCTTCCAGTCTATTTAAAGCAGCCTCATCTCCATTCATCAGCAGGTCCAATTTTAGGAGCAACTTCAGCATCTCCAAAATTACCTCCTGGCTGAAGACTGCTGAAATCACGGAGAGTGAATTGCTTTTACTGAGGTGAAAACCTTTTCCATCGAAAGCAACAGTAACTTTGAATGATTGTGTCAGTGAACAGTAACTTTTACTGTTCTGTGAACAGTGACTTGTCCCCTTGCTTTTCCGAATTTGGTCACTGTTGAAATAGTAACCTGTCGGGGGAATCTGCTGGGCTCTGGTACTGTTCATGATGCGGGTACTGTTCATATCAGTGGCTGGTGCTGAATTTGAATAGTAACCGAGCTGTGATCTTATCCTGAGTTGCTGAGTCAGGATGCTTTAGTCAGTATCAGGAGCATCTGATGGATATCCATCATAGGGATCCCATGGGGAATCATCATCACAATTGTGCTCGTGATATCTGGCATATGTATGTTCCTTTTCCAGAAAGAAGAAACAATACTTTTAGTTCCATTTTTTGAATCTCTCTCTTTTGTGATCTCCCTAAATATTCTGTTTGTTTTGTCATTGTTTACTTTGTTTATTATTGTTATCATTATCACTCTCATTAATAAGGTGCGGTCGCCAATTACATTTCATTAAATAATGCATTCTTTTTTATTTAAGTAATAATTGAGGTGGTTTTCAATGATACAGCTATACAGAATCAGATCCTGTTAAAATTGCAGTGGAAGGTGTAGAAAGATTCAAAAAAGAAAACTGTGATCTGATCATTGTTGACACCAGTGGGCGTCACAAACAAGAAGCTGCTCTTTTTGAAGAAATGCGTCAAGTTGCTGAAGCAACGGTAATTTTCTGGTATTGCTTTGTTCCTACTTCCTAGTAATTTGTAGTTGATTGACTGTGTTAAGATATTTTCTTTGCTTTCCAGAAACCAGATCTTGTCATATTTGTTATGGATAGCAGTATTGGTCAGGCTGCATTTGATCAAGCTCAAGCTTTCAAGCAAAGTGTTTCAGTTGGAGCTGTAATTGTTACGAAAATGGACGGGCATGCAAAGGGAGGTGGTGCCCTTAGTGCGTAAGTTCTATTGCAACAACAATTCAGGCTTATTTTCATGTTTCTAGTTGGTTTTTAAATCTAATATTAAAGCTTCAATGCGTGCATTTTGCTGAACCTGTGCAGTTGCTACTCAAAACTGGTGTTTTATACTTTATTTAAAATAGACCCAATATTTCTTTAGTGGTGGACTCATTGTGTGGCAAAGGAAAAAAAGGATGGTGCGACACTCATTATGGGAGGGACAGAGTATCATCTTCGTTAATTTTAGTAAAGAATACCATTGAGTAGTATGTACTTTGATAGGCCATTAAGTTATTCATTTGTCACATGCTATTGTATTGTATTTTCATGCATAACTACATGCATGATGATTTGAGGTTTGAGTTAGCAATAAGTTGGCTGCAGCTTTATAGTTTGTTATAAAGAAAGATAAATCTTCTAGGGTTGCTTATTGTTGTTCACATTTTGATTGCTTAATCTAGCACCGTGTACTTGTTAGATTGAATGGTACCTCCCCAAGCCTTACACTTTGTTTGGGAATTCATAAAGGAATTGAATGGAATGGAATGGAAGGAGTAAATCATAAAGGAATAGGAAAAAATAGAATGGAATGGATTGTATTTAAGGAATGAAAAAAAAAAATGGAATGGAATGAAGTAATCTTGTTCGGATGTTTTAAAATAAAGAAATGGAAAGGTACGTAACCTTATTGGGAGTAGCATAGAGAGAAAGCATTAGAACCGTTTTATGACAATATTACTATTAGACCCATATTTTAAAATAAGAAGCTAAATATATAGGAGTGTTTTGAGAGTTTTAGTAAAAATTTCATTAAATTAAATTTCATTCCCTCCAATTCCTCCTAGTTTTGGGGGAAATGAAAATTTAAAGTTTTGAGAGAATAAAGAAAAATGAGTGTTTCTTTCTATCCATTCCATTCCATTCAAACAAGAGAATAATTTTTCTATTCCCTCCATTAAAACTCTCAAACAAGGGAATGGAAGGAATATTCCAAAATAAATCATTTCATTCCATTCATTTCCCTCCTCCCAAATGCAAATGGAGCGTTAGAGCTTTGGGGTTCTAGGGAGAGTTGGGGGAATGGGTTCGAGTATTAGTGTAGGATTTCTAACCATTATTAAAAAAAAAGAAGACATAATGCCTCAGTTTTCCTCTTTAAAGTATATAGCCCCATTTCATAGAGGTTTGCAACTGTGGATTTTGTTACCTGGTAGCATTTGGATTTTAGTTTATTGTAATTTTTCCAGCACCCTTGGCCTTCAGTTCCTGGCTATAACTAAATCTAAGGCATCTCTTTTCTTCTCCACATTCCTGGGATTTGGTATTATTCTTGAAATCATATCACCCCAATTTCTAGACTACTAATGAAATATAAAAGAGTACTTGTGAAAGAAATCGTATACTGTGTGCTTCTAGGATTTCTAAACATGTTTGGTGGTGGTCATGGTTGGGTATGTGATTTTGGTACAATGTTTAGTATGCGGAGATTTGAAATTTACATTTCCTGATCCTTTTTTTTCTGTGTTTGTGTATAATATAACCTCCTCACCCTTCACCATGCTCATTTGAAGGGGAGGATATGCCATTTGAGCTTGAGCTCATTGGCATGATCTTTCTAGTTAATGGAGAATCAGGATATCTCAGTTGTGGTCTTGAGTGAGACTAGTGGAAATCTTGTTGTCATAGGTTTGTTGTACATGCAATGCAAGACTGGGTTGGGAGTTGAACCGTTGATTTCACTTTTTGATTTACTGAATTGTGTGAAATGTATGGAAGGTTTGGCAACATGATGGAGATTAACAATGAGTTGTTTGTTTGATACTTTGTCTACTATTTTGCACCTCAACATGCTCTTGGCTGCTTTTCCTTGTCGGGGTGTCTGGTGAGCTATGGTGTTTTTTTAACTTTTCATGCAAAAAAGAGCTATATGCTGCCTGCAAAGTCTTTTTTGTTCACAATATAGCTTGGGAGTTCTCATAAACCTTAATCATAATTTCTCTTTTCTGCACGTGTTAAGAGTGGCGAGACAGAAAATTACCATTAAATATGATGTTGCTAGAGAGCTATTGCGTAATTTTTCTTTGTTGCACATGTTATGAGTGATGAGACAGAAAATTACCATTAAATATGATGTTGCTAGAGAGCTATGGTAGTTTGTTTTGTGTTTGGAAGTCAGTATGTGTCTTGGCAATGTTTAGAACTCTTTTCCATTGTTGGAATTCTGCTGTTTTTCTACGCAATGGAGGATATCTATTCTAAGCACAATTCAGCTATGGCTAATGTGTCATGCATTTGGTACGTGTCTCTATTAGCTGGACGTTTGAAAGGTGTTGAGCTTCCATAGTTCCATGGAAAAGACAAGATGGTACTTCTGAGATCACTCTTTGAGTAGAAGTCTATGTTCGGCTGCTGTTCATTCTTTTTTCTATTTTTTGGATTTTGAAGAAAAAAAAAAAAAGATATTAGAAGTTTGATTACTTATAAAAAAAAAAGATATTAAAAGTTTGATTCTTCTCTTTTGATGTTCTCATGTATTTCCCATGCCCATTTGCACTATTTGATAAAATAATAATACAAAGAAAAGATAAAATTAAATGCAATGACATGCCTATTTTACTTGTTTGAATATTCAACACAAAGGTTGGGTCATTCATATGGTGTGATCTGTAAATAGCATAAATTAATTAACTTTAGGTGGACCTAAGAATATAAAAAACAGTCATTGATACTGTACATCTTCTCTAAATTGCAGTTTCCATAAATTATGGAATTATAAGCTACCTTCAATTTTAGTTCAATTTCTTATGAAATGGAAACTTCTTGCTAATTTTAATAGAAGCAACTTAAAGTTTAAACCGCGTCTCCTATTTTTTTCTTTGTATACTTAATTTTGTCGCTCTTTATATGTGCAGTGTTGCAGCAACAAAGAGTCCTGTTATATTTATTGGAACTGGGGAGCATATGGATGAGTTTGAAGTTTTTGATGTTAAACCATTTGTCAGCCGTCTTTTAGGTGAGCACCTCTTTTACTGCTCTGATTCTTGAAATTTGTTAATTCAATTTCTTTGGAATGTTGTTAATATTTGCATGTCAATTATATTTCCATCTAGGCATGGGTGACTGGTCTGGATTTATGGACAAAATTCAAGAAGTTGTTCCTATGGATCAGCAGCCTGAACTTCTGCAAAAGCTTTCAGAAGGGAACTTTACATTAAGGATTATGTATGAGCAATTTCAGAATATAATGAAAATGGGTCCAATTAGCCAGGTTAGTCCCTGACTTATACCATCTCATTGAAGCTAAATCAACAATAATGTGCCTTTCACTTTTATTATATAGTCTTAGTTGTGTAGGGTATGCAACAAATTATAGGTGACTGCTATTTTCTTTAGCTAGATTAATATGTGACCACTGGGTTGCTCTGGAGGTTAATTCCGGATGGGGTTGGGGGTGTTGAGTCTCAGCAGTCATTTTGGAATTTTTTACTGAAATGTGCTAAATGTTGAGCTTCTGATTTGGATCTGGAGAGGCTGTTCCTTAATGCTGATGACTGACTTGGCTGTGTAGGTTTTCTCAATGCTTCCAGGATTTAGTGCTGAGTTAATGCCAAAAGGTCGTGAAAAGGAAAGTTCAGCAAAGATCAAGCGGTACATGACCATGATGGACTCCATGACAAATGAAGGTGAATCGAGACTCAATGCCATTTTTTTGGTTTTGCTCTGCTTGTGCTGCATGGTTGACTTTATACTGATTCAACTCATTATTCTGATTCTAATAGTTGACTAAAATGTTGCAGAGTTGGATAATACAAATCCAAAGCTCATGAATGAATCTCGTATGATGCGGATAGCCCGAGGTTGTGGTCGTCAACTTACAGAAGTAATGGAGATGATGGAAGAGTACAAGCGCCTTGCCAAGATATGGAGCAAAATGAAAGGGCTTAAGATTCCTAAGAAGGGTGACATGAGTGCCCTATCACGTAACATGAATGCACAGAACATGAGCAAAGTCCTCCCCCCACAAATGCTGAAGCAGATTGGTGGCATGGGTGGCTTACAAAACTTGATGAAGCAAATGGGATCTACAAAAGACATGATGGGGATGTTCGGAGGTGGAGACAAGTAGATTTTGCCCACAAATCTATCGATGACTTTGAGCTCACTTCCAACTATGGCTGTAACCATATTGCCTTGTTGGACAGAAAGGCACACAGGTCCTATGCAGGTTGATACTACTGACCGTTCTGCTTTGCCAAATCAATATAAATCTAGTGACACAAAAAACTTTCACATCTGCTAATTTGCCCTGTTATGATTGGTACAGAATAAACTGACATCAATGGTTGGCTCATGCGAAAACGATATTACTCCAATCATAACTTGCCACCTTAAGAAGTAATGAAAAATGTTTGTGAAATATTTTGTAGTTTTAACATTACTCTTGCCAGATATATTTATTCTTTAGAGGGCCACATTTGGTTTAATCTCAAGCATAGTGGCATTTTGTTGTAATATTTTATATGAAAAGTGAGCATGGAAATTCTCCTTATTGTATGTATTTACTTTAGAAGGTTTTTTTTTTCTTTGCTAAATATTTACTTTAGAAGGTTAGTCATGAAATAAAAAGAACTGAAATGCTTTTGAGGGTATGAGGTAGATAATCTTTTCGTTAGTATGAACAAAGAAAATTGTATCATTGCAGTTTTCCACCTTATTTATACACAATGCGGCTCTTAATTCTCTAGGTAATACTTAATTTGATCGTCCGAAGTCTTCACTCAAAAGATTGGAAACTACACATGTTCAAAAAAGATTGCCCTGAATCTTCTTGATTTAAGGGTGGAAAAAAGGATTATTCTAATTTTTTTTTTATAATAGATATATTTTAAAATAATAAACAGTAACATCAACCTAATTGATTCTAAATACAACTAGTTTGATTCTAAAAAAAAAAAATACAACTAGTTTTTTTTTTTTTAATGCCAACAGTATTTAGAATAATATAGGAACACTTTCTTGGGTTAACTGGCATCTCTAAGTTGAACGTACTTGCAACACATATCGCTTCCAGCCACCTACAAGACAGTTATTGTGGATTAGGTAAGGGAATTCAACAACATAAAAAGTCAACAAAAGTAGTCTGATATTTTTACTACTCTATGTACTCAACATTTATTTCAACTTGGTTTTGTACCTGATACTTGTATAGAACCCCTGTTAGGGGAACCTCTCTTGAAGATCTATCAAGAACAGTGATCCCTTATTTTGAGTGCCAATGCAAAAATCTTTACGTCTAATAATCATTTTGAGCAATGGAAACCCTATCATAAAGATGAATTTCACAAAAGATATGTACTCCATCTTTCCTTCTTTCTTTTTCTCTCTCAAGAGATGATTTTTTCTATGGTCGAAATGACTGTGAACCTTTTCTATGGTGAGATCACTTTTTCTATGGTCGAAATGACTGTGAACCTCAACTTTATATAGGCATGCAGAAATTAAATGCTTTCAATGCAGCATGTAGATAATATAAAACATATTATAAGCTGTTATGTGCTTATGAGTACCAATACTCGTCCATATGCTTAGAATTTCAAAAGCAATGGTGGTGTTCCTTCTTGAGAAAACCCAACTATGGAAAAACTTTAATGTTCTCATCCCCCCAAGTTCAACAAAATCGGTTTTGCTAAAATTCCTTGATAAAATTATACATCTAGGATTAAAGTTAACATTTAATGTATCATGTTCCTTCCTGTCTTTCCTTTTAAAAGCAAAATGCCAGGGACAAGTAATGTAATTGTGGCAAGTTAAGACCATAAGAGGGAAGTAGTCATGACTGTAAAATTTGGCAGCATAATTGAGTAAGGATGTTTTTACTCGTACATTCGCTGGTTCACCTTGCACCAAAAGAGAGAACGAAAGAGGGATAGAGAAAGAAAGAAATTTACGGTTCATTAATTAAAGAACTTATTTTTTATAAACAATTTCAAATCACAAAAACTTGAAATTTTAACATTTGATTGATGACATAGTAAGTAATCTTTAATTTTCTTAAAATTTTGCAAGTATTAAGGATATAATAAGAACATGCAATTTTTGTAGAGTTTCTCTCCAAACTAGTTTTGGAAAGAAACTTTGTTCTTACTTATAAAGCTCAACTACTATTCTCATTTTTCACTAATATATATGATGTCAAATTTTTCCACGCATTGCACAGGTTTGCAACTAGTTATAAGTAATAATCTCAAATTCATCTCAAAATAATGTGATTACATTGTAATATATAATATATATTCTGTAAGTATAAAAATCTATATCTTGATTTTTTGTAAGAAATTTTTTTTTGTTTTTTTTTTTTGTTGCTATATAAACATATTTCATTTTACTTTTGATTATTATATGGCAAGATATTTGTAATACCTTATAATATAGTGAGATACGCAACACTTAAAAATTAGAGAAAGTATAATTTTGATTAGAACATGAAAACGAATCTTGATTATTTCATATGAAATTTAACATTATTTTGCATTGTTGGAAAATTTTTTTAGAAATTTATAAAAACTTTGTTTCAATTTTATCACATAAGAACTGTGGGGAGTAAAAGGACTCAAGTGGGCATATGGGCCTTTGGACTGTAGCATGGAGGGCCGACCTGCTCCAGAATTAAAATCTACGAGCTGGCCCATACGCCGAGGGTCCGAGGATACAGCTGAGGGAGAGTTTCACCTCGGACAGATCCAAGAGAGCTCAAAACTTCATTATGAAGGTCGAGGCACAACCCTGGAAAGACTGATGGTTAAAGGGGGACATCCTGAATCTTCTAGATGCACCAGTATTAAAGAAAATATCTAGAGCAAAGGCTGCCACCTCCGCATTAAAGGCTCTGCACCTACCACCCTGGCCGCATTAATAAGGAGGTGAGCCCTGAACAGTGAGGTGGAAACTTCTAGTCACTGTTCAAAAAGTATCAGGGAAGGAAGTATAAAAAGGGGGTAAAGGCCAAAAAGAGGTGGATCGGTAACTAAGAAAGAAATTAAGAAATTGTAATCTTTAAGGAAGAAAGAGAAATAATAAAGAAGTAGTCCTCGGCTCGAGTCCGAGGAGATCCATTTGCAATCATCGTTCGTTATTTACCTGTATTTGTTTATAAAAGCCTGTTATCAAGCTCCCAGTACTTCTAACCGAGGTTTCAAGCCCACACTCTACAAATTTTATTGTTTAAGGCTCATTGGGCCTAAGCCCGTGATTGTCTTTGGGTCCAGGTGCAATTGTGCACTTACAAGAACAATATTAAACAAATCTATTACAATTTATATTTAATAATCATGAAACTCTTATATGAGAATCAACTATTATTGAATTTTTTTTCTCTCCAAAACATATGCTGGCTTATTTTATTTTTTTTCTTTCCACATAATTTAAAATTTTGAAAATTTGAGGAAGCTAAATGTGTAGTAGATCTTAGTCAATCAATAAATAGCATAAAAGGGGGGTGGGGGAAAGAAAATGTATTCATGATAGAATTGTTTATGCATGTCCATATATAAATATATATATATATATATATATATATATATATATATATATATATATATGTGAGGATACTTCCCCAATTAATCGGAATTATCCGCTTTGGGGAGCCAGTCCCTCACGGTTTATTTCTCAAGCGACGAGGGAGCGTACGGATCTTCACCCTCTGGGGGCTTTACACCGCAGTTCCACATCGGCAAGAGTTCCCTCCCACTCATGGTTTATAAGCTTCTGGAGCGAGTGTTGTAGTGGTACACTCATGGTCGCTCCAGAAGCTTATAAACCATGAGTGGGAGGGAACTCTTGCCGATGTGGGACTGCGGTATAAAGCCCCCAGAGGGTAAAGATCCGTACGCTCCCTCGTCGCTTGAGAAATAAACCGTGAGGGACTGGCTCCCCAAAGCGGATAATTCCGATTAATTGGGGAAGTATCCTCACAATATATATTTATTTATTTATTTAATACCATGGAATCACTTTATTATGTTGAGCTATTGAGAAATTTATACATTTTAGTAATTACATAAACATTAAGTGATTTTAAGAGAGTAGTAATGGTTCTTCCAAATCAACGTTAATACTCTTGTTCTCCAAGGATTAGGGGTGTCAACTGGTCGGTCCGGGTTGGGTTTGTGCCCAACCCGCGACCAACCCGACCAAGTCAGGTTCCAGATTTTCAGACCCGCCGCCGACCAGTCAGAAAATTGGATCGGATCGGACGGTTCTTGCCAGAAAGTGGTCGGGTCTCAGTCGGGGTTGATTATTTGCAAACGGTAAGAATCCGGTCAAGAAAATATGAAAAACGCAGAATCCGGCGAGAAAAATTTTGAAAAACATAGAATCCGGCAAAAATTTTTTTGAAAAACATTAGAAATCCGGCCAGATCTCGCCAGATCCAACAAGATCTTGGCCATTTTCGGCAAGATCTTGGCTAGATCTAGCGAAATCTCGCCGGATCTAACTTAAATCTTACCAAAAAAATCTCAAAACTTGCCGGATCTACCCAAAAAAATCTCAAAAACTCGCTGGGAAAATGATGGGTTAGTCGAATCGGGTTTCACGGATTTGAGAGGAGGAGATCCGATCTCCGACCTGTTGATCTTAGATTTTGGAGAATCAAAGCCTTCACCGACTGCCGGAGCAGTCGGTTCGGTCGACGGCAGGTCGGGTTCAGTCGGTGGCATTGGGTTCGGTCGGCGACATCGGGTGGGTTGGTTCCTGCGGGTCTTTGGACAGCCCTACCAAGGATTCATGTAATATAGCTCTAGAACTGTATCTTGCTTGATCTCTTCCAGATCTTCAACTTTAGCCCTAATCATAGCATATAAACCAATGATCATGAAAAAAGAACCTAGCAAGATGAAGTCAAACACAATTTCTAAAATTTTAACAAATTGGCTTAGAAAATAGTAGAAGTAAACCCAAAAAAAAAAAAAAAAAAACACTTGGAAGAAGAGCGGATTAGTTTGAAATGCACTTAAGCCTAAACCAAAAATGTTTAACTGTAGGTCCAATTTATATTGTGGTGTACAATATGATAATAGCTATTATATACATCCTAGTAAGAAGGAAGAGAGGAAACCTGAATTAAAAAATATCATGTGTCAACAATAAATGCAATAAATTATAAATTATACGGCAAGAGTAATGTATTGTTGATTGTAGAATTGCCAAGGAAAGCATCCAAGTGTGGATGTATGTCTATATATATATATATCAAGAACACTTGCTAAAAAGTGTGAACTATGTGAAAGTAAATAGAATTTTAGTGATATAAAGTGAAATAATGTAAGAGAATTTGATTTGTAATATTAGCATCATCTCCCAAAATGACCAGAAATAATTACTTACATAGAAAGATAGACAACCCAACATTTATTTATTAATGTTTAATAATTTTGGTCCTCTAAGCAATACTATCAAAATTGCTTTACGTTACAAAACATTGTTGCTACTATCTTGACAATACTTCTCAATCTTCATATATTAACTTTCTCCATTCTAATCAATTTAAGAACTTCTAGAACTTGTAAAAAGTTTTATGTAGATAAATATAAGAAAAAGTACAAAAGAAATATGCATTATCACTGAGCAGTTCAATCATTTTACATTGTTTTAATTTATTTGTTATGTTATTTTTATCATATTTTTGTATATTTAAGGAGTATCATGGATTGAAGAGCAACATATAGTCAAATTGACCAACAAAACCTAAGTGGACTGAAGAGAACCAAACTAGATTGAATGGACCTAAGTGGACTGAGATGGACCAACATAAACCAAAATGACTAAAATGATTCTAATCATTTTAGACTCTAATTAAATTATAATTGAATTTTCTCTCTATTTCAGATTTAAAATTATATATATGATCATCTTTTGAGCAACAACTACTAAAATGTTACTTTAGAAACAATAAATCATGACTTCAATTGAGTTGTAAATTATGAAATTAGGGTTAAGAGAAAAGAGGAAAAGGAGGAATAATATATATATATATATATATATATATATATATATATAAAGAGAGAGAGAGAGAGAGAGAGAGTTAGTTTAGGTCTTTATCAGTCATGCCCCTACCTTAGCATATATTTATAACAAGGCTTATTTACAAAAATACCCTTATTAATTTGCTAATATAAAAAAACAACTAGAGTATAGAAATCAAACGAGTCCAGCTTAAGAGACAATTACAGAAGGGAGGCAATAGCTAAAGGTTTTGTGAAAATATTATCATCCAAACAAACAAAGGGATTGATAATTTGCTACCAAGTTGAGTTGTAAACTATGACAATGAGAGAGAGACAAATCGGGATTTTATCAATTAAGCTCCCACCTTTAACATAGATTTATATTCAGGTCATAGCATGATTAGAAATAACTTGAATGACTTCCATATAAACAAAATAAATCATGAGAAAAAAAGTAAAATAAAAAAATTAATCTAGCAAAGGAAATTTTGTGAGAAACTACATACAAAATTATTTCTAAATATACTATAGTAAAAACACCTCAATTGAAAAAAAAAAAAAATATATATATATATATATATGACAAATCCATTAACTTGTCATTGAGGGGAAAGTATTTTATAGCCCACACCCTCACCAGGTCAGCATACTGATTTGGTGGGAGAAACTAATGGACGGATGACCTAAAAATTGAATTTTGTGAAACAAGTACTTACCGTATTGGAGGGGTTGGTTTCAGCGTCTCAACTCTCAATGCTTGACATCCTTGGATTTGTCATTTGTGGTAGGAGTAATTACTCATCATGAAATCTCTAGTTGAGCTGTGAGGCTTGTACTCTTAAGGAATTATTGCCATTATTATAATGCCTTTATGAGAGCTAGCTACTCTCCATATATTTATCAACAAAATCAATGCCCAAATAATAGCCTCTCTCTGTTGTAGATATGAAGAACAGTAGATTAGATGTATAAGTGCTTGTGGGGTGTAAAGAGCAAAGGTCATGGTTCAAGTCTCTAGAAGGAAATTTCATACACATATACACTTAGATTAGGTTAAAATAAACTTTCTATCTTATATATAAATAAAAATAAAAATAAAATTGGTAGATAGTTCTTTTACTTCTAATAGAATCATGTTGTAAATTCAGCTTAGTATGTTTGCACTACCATTATCATCATGCCTCAAGCTTTAGACATTAAAATCATAAATAGAATTATTTAGACAGAGATCTCATGTGAGAGAGCATAAGGCTCTGCCAAGTGGCACATTTATTGATCTTCTCTTATTTAGGCTTTCACCTCATCAAAGTTTTCATTTATGTAAAACTTTTAATTCATTGCATGTGTCAATGAAGTGAATACACATTAATTATCTATAAGTATGCACTAATATTATATATATATATATATATATATATATATATAAAAGAAAGAAAAAACATCACGTGAGAGACCATGCGATTCTATCATGCGGCGCTTTGTAAGAGTAATTTTTTATTTAGCTTTACAACTCAAGTTCTTTACATATTTGGATTATAACAAAATTCATTAATAGGATGTCACTATTTTCACTAAGGGTTTAACTTACCACTATCATACTTCAATAACATAAATGTGACATCATAAATTTTAGATAATATTTCCATAAGCCAACTATACATTTACATTTTTCTCAAAAAAAAAAAAAAATAAACATTTACATGAATTTACAAATTCCAACTCCAAGCCAATGTAGAAACAATAATTATTATTAAAAATTTCAGCAAAAAAAAAAATGATTATACAAACAATCAACTTATAACACCATTTTTTTTTTAGAAGATATTACACCACATAATAACTAATTTCTAATTTCTGTAACATTTTCTCTATAGTTTTAAGCTCTTCAACCCCTTAATTTCGTATTACATCATTAATTTAACAAAAATCTCTTCATGTTATTGCAACATTACTTCATATTATTTTTTTAAAATATTTTGATATTCTATATAAGATTTTCACATAACAGCTTAAAGTATTATCCGCGCATCGCGCGGGACCATGGCTAGTTCAAATTAAAAGTAGAACAATTTCAACTTAATAAACTATGTTGCTTGTTTATGGCATCGTGAATTGTGCCTTACCTTGCTCTAGTGTCCTTGATACTGTAGTGCAAATAATTTCATAGGATGCTCTGTTTGTGAGTTAATCTTTGAAGTATTAATCATCAACAATAAAAATAGCAGATACAAATAATCCCCATATTCGAATGATTGTTAAGATATCCAAATAATTCTGAGGATGGATCTTGTTTCTTTAATTTTTCTGAACTCAATAGATTGGATTTTCTAGGGTCATGACTCATGATCATATGTTTATGTTTCTTTTAGCTTTTTATTTTGCTAGGGATCACTTTTCCTAGAGAAGGTAGAGGTGCCTTTTTAATGTGGTATTTTCTCTTAAAGTTCTCTTTTTGTTACTATAGATCTTAATTTCTTGCATGAGGGTAATATATCAAAGGACATGTGCTTTTTGCATTTCAGAAGAGGAGGAAGCAAGTAATGATTAGAGGATTGGAGGTGATAATGTTAATGTTGAGTCAAAATATGTGTTGATGTTGATGATAGGACTTTTTCTGAAATTGGCACATCCAGGTATTTATTCCTCAACCTCAAGAAACCCAAGCTTTTGACCTGTGGAAAACTGCTGTTAGTCGCGATCACCATTTTCTCTTTCAATTAAAATTTTGGATCGAAGGGTCAAAGGGTTCAGTTCAGTCTGTCAAAATCAAATTTGATCATTCTCTTCTTGACTTCTTCCACTAGGTATTAACAAATATAACAATGGTTTTTCTTTTGGGTTTTGTACAAAAATGGTAAGGATTTTACTAATGTGTGTCTTAAGGGCACATAATAATTATTCATTTTTAAAAAAAAAAATCTCAAAAATTGAAAAAATATTAACAACTTTTTTAATTTCTGAAAAAATTTTATTATAAATAGATGGCTTAATATGTGCCTGAAAAAATTTTATTATAAATAGATGGCTTAATATGTGCCTAAGGCACATTAACCGGACCCAAATTGTAATTGTCAAAAGGAAAATACGTATGAGAGTAAAAGTAAATCTTTGCCTACGCTTACGCATATTTCAACTAAACTCTCGTGATTATGCAAAACTCTCGTGATACATAATCATTCTAGAGCCTTCTTTTTGGTTTTTTCTTTTTTTCCCTTTTTTTTTGGAGCATTCTTGAAATCTAATTAACACCAAAACCGTTACGCTAAAAGACATGGGGTCCCAGCTTTTCAAATAATACTAAAAGGCCCTCAAAAGTCAAAAATAGCCTACCAAATGGGCCAAAAGATACACCCATCAACGTAACTTAGAAATTCAACCGAAACGAGAAGGCGTTACTTGGACACGGTATCAAGCTCTCAAGTAAAAATATGGGAAAATTGGAGATATTGGTTGTAGTATAGATGGCAAATTCCAAACGTTATGCATTACTGGAATGAGCTCCTCATACATTTTTTTTGAATATTTCATTATTTTGAAGTCACATGATTATGAAGTCCACTCAAACAATAAAACCGAAAACTATCAAACTTATATCCTAACTCTTTTGATCAAACTTCATATAGCAAGTGCTAAAAATTGCAGTTCCATCCAACAGCAGAAAACGTCTGATGGTATTTCTTAATTGAGTGATGCTACCAATGCCATGTGCTCTATAAGGTCCAATACTCGGTTACTGTAAGAAAAAAAACAACAGATATGATCAATCATACACAATTGCATGAAAATTGTTAGTAAAGGAGTTGCATTTGTCAATATCTTTGTGCGTTGGTGGCTGAGGAAGAGAGAAGCTGTACCTGTATCCCCACTCATTGTCGTACCATGAAACAAGCTTCATGAACGAGTTATTGAGCCCAATCCCTGCCTTTGCATCGAATATACTTGACCTGAAATGAAACAAAATCCAATGAAACCAAATGGAGATTGCAAATCTCAGTGTTTTTTCAACAATAGTCTGTAAAAGCAAGCAAGGATGAGATTGACAAAGGTGCAGATCCTGGAAACTTGTGAAGTGCAGTGCAATTGCTAGGCACAAAGGTCAAAATATCAAGGAATAGAAGATGATGCATTCTCTATTACTTTCTTTAAGAACATTATCACAGGAACCAGAAAGCCAATCCAGCACAAAACAAAGGAGGCCTCAAAGAGCTTGAAATTGCCATTTGCCAATAGTTTTCACAACATAGAGAAGTAAAAGACCACAAAACAATCAAAGCACAAGAGAGAGATACCTTGAGTCACCAACAAAATCATTGGAGACAACATCCTCATCTGTGTATCCAAGAATGCCTTTCAGTGGCCCCTCTGAGGCATACCTGTATTTGAAAATTCCAAGGTGAATTCAGTCAATCATCAAGTAAAAACATCACATCATGAAAGACCCCTAATAACTGCCAAAAGAAGAGAATACACAAGATCACATAAAACAAAAAAAACAAAAAATAGAAACATACTTAATAGCTGCCTTGACATCTTCATAGGAAGCACTCTTCTCAAGTCGACAAGTTAAGTCTACGACAGAAACATTAGGTGTTGGGACACGGAAGGCCATTCCAGTAAGCTTTCCATTAAGCTGTGGAAGAACTTTCCCAACTGCCTGCAATACCAAAAACATTAAGTTACCACAACACTCACCACCAATATAAAGGGTTGTATCTAATGCAATTGTCCTAAATTATATTTCTTGGAAAAATCACCACACCTTAGCAGCACCAGTTGAACTAGGAATGATGTTTTGTGAAGCTCCACGGCCCCCTCTCCAATCCTTCATTGAAGGACCATCGACAGTTTTTTGAGTTGCTGAAAATAGAAAACCATAAATTTGTTACAAAACACGCAACATGTTTTAACAGAGAGAAAGAGAGATAGAGACAGAGACCTGTAGTTGCATGCACTGTTGTCATTAGACCTTCAATGATACCGAATTCTTCATCAACCACCTGCAAAACAGGAGCACAAAAAATTAGATAAATATCAAGAGAACAGGTAGACATTTCATATTCATCTCCTACCAGGTTACTATTAAACATAAAAAGCAAAAGAATTATAAAAAAGATGAATAGAACTTAATAAGCTTTAAGATGCGCAACCAGACCTTTGCTAGAGGAGCAAGACAATTGGTAGTGCAGCTTGCATTGGAAACAATATCCATGTTTGGATTGTATGTCTTCTCATTTACTCCTACCACAAACATAGGTGCATCAGCTGATGGAGCTGATATTACAACTTTCTTGGCACCACCCTGCAGAGGCAAATCGAAAAAAGCTCAACTTAAAAATTGTAAATATGGAGTAAGCGATTCATAATAAAGGAAATATATGGAGAGAGAGAGAGAGAGAGAGAGAGAGTGTAATTGATTATCACACCAACCTTCTTGTGTGCTGAAGCCTTCTCGATTGTTGTGAAAACCCCAGAGGATTCGACAACATAGTCTGCCCCAAAATCACCCCAAGGAATCTCTGCTGGGTCCCTGAGAGAATAAGTAGTCATGGAAGTTACTCCTTAGTAGATATAACTTTAGATGTTCCTGCAATTAATACAAAATGCAGACACAAAGATAAGGATGAGATGTTAAGGCCAATACCTTTTACTTACAACTTTAATCTGTTTCCCATTAATTTCCAAAGTGGAGTTATCCAGGACCTGGATTGTTCCCTTGAAAACTCCATGAGTAGAGTCGTACTTTAACATGTATGCCTACAAAAGATGAACAGTAAGTTACTACCAAACTATCATATCTAGAGAACTCAAACAACTAATTAGATCACTATCCTAATGTAAAAGAGAAGTTAATAGTCCAACTCTCCCACCTCGTGAGTAATAGAAAAGGGGAAAAAAGAAAATCCAGGGATGCAACCAAATGTAAACTCATAGAGTAAACCACATGTTTCAAAACACCATATAATGTGTAGGCACCATAGCGAGCCATGAGCTATATGGGGTCCCTAATATAAGGACAATAGCACTAGCAGTCTGAGATGCCAGTGTTTCTATCAGATCCTCTACAACTACAAGTGCAAAGACAGCTTTCCAAGGTCCCGCATTAAGGGATAAGTACCCGGCTGCTTGTCGGAGGACCTCTTTATAGGGTTTCATACTACCGCTTCAATTTATAGTAGCACCTCAAGAGAGTACAGGGCCTTATGTATTTATATTTTCTGTTTTGTAGATCAAGATCCCATTTCTCCCACTCCACTTGTTCTATTTAATTTCATTTCTAAATGGGTTTAGATCAAGATGCAAATAAAATTATGTTACAAAATTGTTTTATTTTATTTTATTAATTTTAGGATTTTAAAAGAATTTTTTAATTTTTGTTTCTAGGCTATTTAGTTGATGTGGCATATGTAAATGACATGGTATGTTTTCATTGGACCAACTATCATATGTGACATTCTTAGGTAGCATTTAACAGCCATCTAGGCACAGGCATGGACAGAATGGCTCCTAATCAAAACAAACCCTAATGTTAGGGGAGCGGATCACATTTTTAAAACTTTAGGGGGGAAAAATCAAAACTACCCCAAACTTTAGGAGTGTAATTTGCGATTTAGACTTTAACTAAAACAGAAGGACTAACTAGTAGAAAAACCAAAATTTTTAAATTGGACTTCAATAATAATCGCCAAATGTTCGTCATCCAGTATCTTCAAATCTGTGATTTACAAGAAAGAGACTGAATGTACATACCATGTACTTAGCATCAATAAAAGGATCATTGACTGATACAATGTCAATATCATCCCTGGAGATTGCAACTCGAAGTACCAACCTTCCAATCCGACCAAAACCTGTGTAAGATGAGGATCATGGATATATCATCATTTGTAGGCAGAATGAAATAACTTCTGAATGATATGAGGCAATAAGAATTTTACTATTTTTAGTATGTAAGCAAAGAAGTCACCTATCTCAAGCAATTGACATTTTAAGCGGTACATCATTTCAGCCAGAAAAGACAAAGAATGACACAAGCAACCACTGAGCCAAACTTAGTAGAACTGATAATCTAGAAACTTGAAGCCAAAATCAAGTTGACCGATAAGACTAAATAAATTTTGTCTTTATATGAGAAACCAAGTTATACATTGTCTAGATAACAGACTATGCAAACAATCCATACGAGGTCCTACATATATCAAACCAAAGTGCCACCATAAAGCAGGCCAAAATAAATGACAAATGAATTCCCTAGTCCAATACTCGTAAGTTACATTAAATAACTTGAACCAAATTTTAAGAGATCCTTCTAGAAAGGGTTGAAATCAACAAGCACAAGGTAATGCATTTTATCTTGAAATCATCAAACCAAAGCATCACAAATTCTCTAATTACATTATTTTTATGGCCACAAAGCACAGTAGCTCCCACCCAACCCTAAACTGTGACCCACTAAATACCCCTTTTGTTGGCAGGGCAGCACTCCGACCTACATCAGAAGAAACGCCTAAAGATAATCATAGGAGTGGTTACCATATTCAGAGAACATAACAGAGGATTGGACCCTATCCAAGTAATTTATCACATTGGGTTGGTATGCATAACAAACAGAGTTTATATTACATAACCAAGATAGATGAGACAGCTGCTATCATGTACTGAACTCTCTAAACTACTTATCAATAGACCCATAACCAAACAATGAAACAACTACAGAATTTTAGTAAAACCGTGAAATATCTCAACACTTAAACAATGTGCAAACCCATAAACCCCTTTATAAGTAATTTCCTCTTTGGCATCCCAAGCCTTACTTTTCACCCGCTACTAACTAACATCAATAGTAGAAACCATAAAAGCAAAAACAATACACATAAATCACCATAATCTACAGCTATAAATCCTCACATTAACAAACAAAAACGGTTTTAAATATGCTTTAACATACATTATCAACCTGCAAACCACTGTATTTCAAAAAACCAAAACAGAACACAAACAACAGTACTCATAGGAAAACATACCATTGATTCCAATCCTCGCCTTCCCACCAGTCCTTGATCCTAAACAAAAAAAAAACATAAAAGTGAACACCACCAAACAAGCACAAAATCACCAATACATCACAGAGAAATTTAAAATACAAATAATTTGCGTAATTTGCATTCATACTTGGAACTGTAGGAGGTATTTCAGTAGCAGTGGCCTTAACGAGCTGGACGCTCCTCACACTACATGTCCTGACAATTGATTCAATAATTCCAATTTCAATCACTTGAAGAGAACACGAAATTCATAATATATACACAAACAGAGATACATACGTACATAATGTATAAAAAATTAAAATTGTTGGATTACTCAACTGTAAGGAAGATGATCCACTGGGAACAGAGGTGCCAAAAAGGCTAGATTGGCGCTTCAACGAGTTGAGATTGCGACTGAAACTGATGCTTGAAACCTGAGAATTTAGAGAAGATTAGCAAAAAAATCATATAACTAATAAAAATTATAATATTTTGATGTGTGTGATTTTTTGTGTAAATACAGAGTAAAGAAATTAAGCTCCAATTGATATAGACATACAAGCTAACTTGGCCAAAATTACAGTGATTTTGATTTTTTTATAGTAATAAAGTTTGTTCTTAATAATGATTTCCTTCATTTTGCAACATTTTCTCACCAACCAAACGCCTCAGCAAAAAAAAAAAAAAAAGTTAAAAGAAGAGTAATGAAATCAAGCTCTGATCAATATATAGAAATATATGATCTAAAAATCTAATAAAACTCATATTAGAGTGATGAAGTTGTGGTGCTTGAGTGATGAAGTTTCTAATAAATAAAGAAATGATTTCTTTCATTTCGGAAAATTTTCTCGGCAACCAAACGCCTTAACAAAATTACATTTCCGTTTAGAAAAACAACAAAACAGAACCAAAAAAAAACAAAAAACGGTGATGCAGTGAAGTAATAACGTATAAAAACCTTGGAAAACCGATCGGACGGTGAAGAAGAGGCCTCGATGAAAGAAGCCGTAGCCGTAGCTGTAGCCGCAGATCTGAGCATAGTAGAAGCCGCCATTTTTTTCTCACAAAACAGAGATCAAATTTTTCAACACACAAATTACAAACCTTTCTCTCTCAGAGAGTCTTCTCACAAACAAAATAATATCTCTGTGAGAGAGAAAAACCCTAAAAAACGAAGCAAAGAGAGAGAAGGCTTTTTATCAAGCGTGCGGCTTATGCCACTATATATATACACACACAAAAAAAAAAAAATTCAATGTGTTTATGATTTGTTTTTTGATATTTTTATTTTTTTTTTATATTTAAAAATGTGAATAATCGAGCGGAGATTCTTAGGCAAATAGAGAAATGGAACTGATTTTTTTTTTTTTTTTTTTTGTCTGTCTGACTTGCTTTGTATTTTGTCTGTGATTCGCTCTTTTTTTTTTTTCTCTCTCTCTGTTCTCTTTCTTTCTGTACTGCTAGCTTGCTTACTGTGTTTTAAAAAAAAAAAGCGCAGGTTGGTGGTGTATTCGAGGTCGTATCGTCTGGATTTATGTGTAAACCTGCAAGAATGGTCTGCCGTTAGTTTTTGTTGGCCTAGGAATGGACGGTTGTGATATGTTGCTTTTCCAAACGTTGCTATGGTGGCCTGCAAGGGTTCTTGTTTTGGAAAGAAAACAGAGTTTTTTAAAAAAATAATAAAACTGTCATAAAATTTTGGATGTTTTGTCTTAGTAGGAAAATGAAAATTAAAAAAATTTGTTATTGATAGGGTAATAAAGTAATTTTAATAGTAAGTTTAAATTAGAGTCAATTAATCGATAATATCTAATTATTCATGATTTATTGTGACAATATTATAAATATAGCACTTCTCTGACAATTTAGGTCTATTATTTTATGTTCTAGTGTTCTAAACTGATGCGTGGACAAAAGAAATATGTTATATGTCTTTTTTGTATCGTGTCTAATGCATTAAAACACTTAGCATCTTGGAAGTTGAAACTAAGATAGAATTCACCCAATAAACTATCAGTTTATATCAAAATTTTGTCGTTCAATAGTCTCCCACGCCCACCTCCTCATTGCATCTAGGCATATCATACCATACTCCTCAACCCTTCACTTCAAAAATTGTAATCTATTTTTGATGGTATATTTTTCATAAATATAAATTTCAAAAATTAAAAGAAAATATTTATTTTACTATTGTACTTTTTTTTATTTGTTTCAATAATAATTCATTCAATCAAAAAATGAATTAAACTTATTGCACACAAACAATTTTACACACACTCTCAAGAGTTTTTGTGTGTAATAAACACTACTCGCAATAAAAAAATATTGTAACAAATTTGTAAGCTATTTGTTATAAAAAAAAAAAACTATAAAAAAATATAAAAGACTTTTTATGATATTTCTTTTCTAAATAGATATTAAGAATAAAATATCATTAAGGTGTTTTCTAACAACAAATTATTTTTTTAAGATGTTTTCTATAAAAAAAATAATAAAAGCCAAACAACCTTAAACCCTCTCTTTTTTAATCTGAGCCAACAACTCAGGCTGATCTTCACCGTTGATCTAAGTGAGTCTTAATAGAAAAGGACGGTCTAGATGCATGGTAGTATAAAAATACAATGAGATTGGAAGTAGAGGAAAGGGGTTGGTATGAATTGCGTAGGTGAGTTTGTCGTGACTCAACACGCCCTCCTCGAAGGCCACGTCAGACCCAGTCTGGGCCTCCTTTGGGCTTTCCCTATTTTTTAGATTTTAAGTCGGTCCTACTGGTCGGCTGGGTACAGTTTTGGCTTTCGGTACGGTCAACCCTGTTAAAGGTTAGGTTAGTGAGAATTTGAGCTAACCGATGAGTTGGATTTTGAGCAAAACAACTTAGAAGCTATACCTGGTTTTATTATTAATTAGAATTAGGTTGACTTGCACAATTTGGGATAATTTTAATTAAATCTCCTAACAAAAATGTTTCAAGATTTGCATCCATAATCCCAACTTTAAGTATTGTTTAGATTTAAGTCATTACATTAATTTGTCTCGATAATGTGTTTGTTAAGTGCTTACTAATCTAAAAAATTCTTCTTCTCTTTTTTTTTTTTTTTCCTTTTTTTCGTTCAAAATTTTGTTGTTTTTGAATCTTATTAAAGTCATGTTAGATATTATTTTGACTAAAATTACAATTTACAACATTAAAGTTTGGGATTTGAATTTACCTCCTAGATTTTCAAATTTTGGATTTATAAAATTTCATCTTTTTGAGTTAAGATGACATTTAAGGAACATCTCATCATGGCACATGAATGAAATGGCTTAAATCCAAATAATAAGTAACGTTAGGGATATGGATCTAAATTTTAAAACTTTAAAGGAAAAAATCAAAATCACCTTAAACTTTAAGGGTATAAATTGCAATTTAGTCTTTGAAAATATATTCATGAATCATGAGGGACATTATTTTTTGGAAAGTTCTTTAAACCCATTACAATGACAATCATATAATAATCATATTAATAGTGTTTTTGAAGTGTTTTAAACTCCATCATAATAATCATTTGTGTTCCCCTCAAAAAAAAAAAAAAAATCATTTGTGATTATGTGATGATAATCATATATTCATTTTAATAATGTATTTTCAGGTGTTTTAGTTTATATAATTTCTTCATAAATATAAATAAAAAATTAAGATTAAAACATTTGAAATGAACGGTTCTTACTGTAGTGGGTATCATATTCCATGTGTAACATAGAAGAACCCACTATTTATTGGTCAAATAATGGAGTGAGAATAATTAATGTAATTGGACTGGAGGAAAACTATGTTCATGTATAGAATATTTTGTCTCAAACAACCTAACTTCAGTTTGGTTTAAGCTTTTTGAAGTGATGAGTCAAAGCTTATTTTAATACTTAACTCTTTTTTTTTATGTGATTTTGATTTTACTTATTTTCATTTTAAACCATTTTAATCTTCTCTTATTGTACGATTAACTAAAGATGGTCTTGAGAATAAAAGAATCGGTTATTTTTATGCTCCCTATTAAGTTACAGTCCAAATTACCCCTTAAATAAGTGTAGGCAAATAATATGAGAAACCTAATTTAAATAGAAGATATAAAATAGATAGATTCAATCATCTCAAAAAAAAAAAAAGTTTAGGATCATTAAAATAAAATATCATGGTAAATTACTAGTGATTCAAAATGCCTCAACTAATAAAATTTATAAATTTAATTCTTTAATGATGATTATTGCAAATATGATATAATTTGATATTGTTTGTCAAAAAAATCTGATGAGACTAGCTTGATATGCTAAGAAATCTAACACTATTAGCTAGCTATATTTGAAAACGGCATTTATTATATAAATGATGTTTATTAATTTGTCATTGATAAGAAAGTTCATTGTTTCTGTAGTGGCTAATAAAAGTATGCTAGTTTTTCATTATCACTACTAATTATGAAAGATCGGCATATTCATTGTTATGTGACATCTTATGAGGTGGTAGGGTTTCACTTTGAGAAACAAGGACACCAACCTTTTCATGCCAACTATGCAAAAGAAGAAACATTGAAACCAAATGGCATTTAAATAAGAAAAAGAAAGTCAAAGAAGAACAATAACCTAAAAATATTATAATTTCTAGTTGAAGAAGAGAGTGGATCACCTCTTCGAAGCAACAAAAGGTCCAGTTTGTATTTAAACTCAAACTTACTCTAATGCCTTTAATTTTTAAACAATGATAGATGAACCAAATCATCTTTGGCTGCACCAAAACATTATAAACAATTTAAAACAATTGAAGCCATAAAAAAATTGTGAGGTAGCTTTCAATAAATGAGTTTAACAATGACTAAACAAGCTTTAGTAGAAGTTGGGTACGGTTCAAATATTAACTTATTAAGTAGTGATCATACTTTTAGAACTCAAAATATATAATTGAGTATAAAATATATTTTCCTCTTGAATAACAATTGTAAACTATAAAGAATTAATAAAATAAATCAACAACGTATATCACAATTTAAAATTCTAGACTTAAATAAGATTATACTTTTTTTTTTTAAAGTTTTAGGCCACTTTTTTGATGCATGGAGAGATGCAACTAAAATTTCAAACTCACTCAATCGTGAGTAAAAATAACTATGTATGTTATAAGAAATTTTTGCTGCATCCAAGTAGTGACAATGATTGTAACATTATAATTATAATTTTTTTTTGAGAGAGTTATAATTTTAACTGTAATGTTACAATTGTAATGTCATCTTATAATCGATTATATATTTTTTCTGTTATATGACTTATATCTCTCTTTATTCTTTAATCTACCCGTATTAAAGTATATAAATATTTTACTATTTTGTATTTATTATGTTTGAATCATTTTCCCATATAAATGTTCATATAAAGGGTATACTTTAGATCCAATATTGTATAATCAAGTGCAGACAATGTCTCTTCGCTTTCTCAAAAAAAAAAAAAAAAAAAGACAATGTCTCTTCGACTTTGAGATGGGGCAACAAAGGCTCGTTGCTGACTTGCTATCAATCTAAAGATTTGAAAATTTGTCCAACTCTCGTATAGTAATGGAGCTTATTTTGAATGATCTACTTATTTAATTAGCTATTAGGGAAAAACCTGCAATTTTTTAGCAAATATATATATTATAGGTGAAGCAGAGAGATACTCAAATTAAAATTTTAAATTAGAATCCTAATTTTGTGCCATGTGTCAAGATTCATGTGGCTCCATGTTGTACTTCCGGTGTGCTTTTTTTTCTTTTTTTTACACATATGTATTTCCAAGTTCACCTCCCCTTCTACAATAATCAAAACCCAAAATTCTTCCTCTCCTACTCACCTAACAATGCATGTACCCAATTACCACATCGATTCAGGCACCTTCATATACATCTCTCCTCTTATTCAATGAATGCTATGGCATTTGAAAAGAATCTTTCGGTATCAATGATGTATGTATTTGGATATTTCTGTATCTTATATAAAAAGAGGTTCTTTATATATTCCGATTGTACTCACAATGTTAATGGTCCTGGTTTATGCTTCCTAGGGTTTGATTACTTCTTTATTTCATCTGTCTGTACTTTCGTTCGTTTTTGTGAATAATTTTTATTGTTTAATTATAATTTTTTTTTTTCCTATTATTGATGTTATTGTGGTGATGGTACAAAGATGAAACAACTTTTGATCATCACTTTTTTTTTTGGACCTATATTACAGGTATCCACTTTTGGTTCAGCATGTGAAGAGAGACACCAAAGAGGTAGTGGTCTGGAATGCCTATAAAAATATTTGTTTGTCCCAAGCCACCATCTATGCTTTTCATAGTTTTACACTTTTACTCCTACATCCTAACATTTTCTTTTATTATACAAACTAACCCCAATTCACAAGGAAATGCTTGAAATCATTATTACCCTTTTTGTTGTCTAGGCTATCAGATAACTCTTTGTTTGTTTGTTTGTTGTTTTTGTTTTTATTTTTTTAAAGTTGAAATGGATATCTACTATGTTACCAATTTTTTAATGTTGCAGCTAAGAATTTGACTTGGTTTGCAATTTATCAAAGTTAATGCTGTAGCTCTAGAGCAATTTCCATTGTTATATTTCAAATAAATATATTATTGTAATGGGTTGACAAATTTTTTTCAATATATTGCTGAAAAAGTGGTAGAACTCTTTGTATATTTAAAGGATGCGTTTATTCACACTTTCTATTGCATTAACATTTTTATTTGAGACTCCAAAGACAATCCAAAAAGGAGGAGTACAAGAAGTAATTGTTACTAATATTTTTGAAGTGAAGATTGAAGAAGTCTAATCTTCTTGGAGTGAAGAAGTCTATGGAATAAGATCCATCGGCTTTGATTTTTTTTTTTTTTGTGTTTATTTTATTTTGGAATAAATAGATCCGTATAGCAGCAAATTTATGTTTATTTTATTTTTGTATATAGATCTGTATAGTAGTAGAAGATTGATGAAATATAAGTTAGGTATCACATTTGTTATTCAAATATTAACAACAACAACAATATTATTATTAATCACTAATTTTTCAAAAATATAATAATAATAATAATAATAATAATAATTATTATTATTATTATTATTATTATTATTATTATTATTATTATTATTTGTGCCAAAGGAATATTATATATATATTTATAAAATCAAAAACTGAGAGAAAATATAATTTAAATTCTAAATTGGATAGTTAATTTTGCATAATGTATCTTATCTAAAATTTTAAATTTTTGTGCATGCATTAACACCTAACACGGAAATTAGAAAACCACAATAATCAAGTTCATTCACCTAAGCAAAAACATTTAACTTGCACACTATAAAAATCCCTATCATCACATTTATTGTTCATATAAGCATAAACATACAACCTTCCAAAAACATTCAGCCACATTTTCCACACAAAAAAAAAATCCCTACACCTCCACCACTTAAAAGTTAAAACTAACACAAACTTTTACTCTTGCATAAATCTTCACATTTAACTTTCATCTTTCTCTCAAATGCACAATCTTTGCTCTGAGTTTTTAAAGGCATTGAAGGTAGTTTTTCTCTATCTCCCTTACTTTCATATTCTTATTTTTTCCCCACTTTGGGCTGCAATTTGTGCAATCGTTTTTTTTTTTTTAGTGGTATGATGAAGATCAAAAAAGTAAAGTCTCCATTAACAAAACAAAGCACATACTCCTAAGAAAAAGTGAGTAAATGTTTTCCTTTCTTTATGTGAAAATTTTGTTTTTGAATTATATATTTATATATTAGTTTTTCTATGATTAATGTTGCATGTATAGCTGGTCATATTCATAGGGTTTGAGCTTTGGACAATTCGCTTAGAAAATTTGTGTTAACTGATCCGTTTGATTATTACTATCAGTAAATTTGTCTGGCACCACAAATTAATCCCCCACCCCCTCTTTTTCCAGTTTCTTTATGTTAATGTTTATTGGCCATATGATTTCCTTCTTTTCTTCCAACCAAGCCCACATGAAGAAACCGAGTTTAAATGGGACATATATACCTTTTGAACTTTCCCTGCCAATCTTGTTTTGAATGTAACTATTATATCATTATCATATAAAATATAAGTGGGTTGGGGGATTAATTTGTGATGCTTCTTCCTTTTTGATTGCTTACTAAAAGTCTTTAAGTTTATACTACTAGCATGTTTGAGTTTGGAAAACATTTGTTATGTGTTTTCGGGTTAAGCGTTATTTGCACTATTTGAATTTTTTGTTAGTTTTGTGTGCTATGCAAGTTAATTTATTCCTTTGTTTGACTTGGTCCTATGTGTTAGAATTCAAAACCACCAAATTAACCAATATTATTGTCAAAGTTATATTCAACTGAAATTTGTTTGTTATGTTTTATTATTTCATAGCTCTAACATCTACAATTCTCTTTCCCCCCCTCTCAAGACGAATTGGTTTTCCGAGATCATAGGGGGAATTTTGTGGTGGCTACTTCTTTTGTTTTGCCAACTACTAGACTAATATATGGCTCATATCCAGTATTTATTGTAGAAAATTACATTGCAATCCCAGTTGTGTTCATTGCTTTAAATTTCCTACTATGTAATATTTATCTGTACAGTGTTTTACAAGGTTTATCTTCATTTTTAACGGGGAAAAAAGTGTCATTCAAAATTTGAATGCTTTTTTTTATAGATTTTTTTTCTTCAGAATTTCTTATTAACATTATGAAGTTTATGTAAAATTAAAAGCAAACAATTATTAATTAGAAAACAAGCAAGCAAATATGTTTAAATTGCACAAAAGATATTTATAATAATATTATTCTAACTTGTATATTCGTTTTAAATATTGATTTCAATTTTTTTTAATCCAAATTAATAAAAAAATTTCGCTACATCATATGAAGTTTTCCTATAAATAAATAATAATTAAAAAAAATTATGAAGCAGGCAATTATCACTTAGAAAATAAGCCAGCAAAAAAAGATAAAAAATAAAAAGTGCTTCACAATATCAAAAATTAAGAATTAATAAAATGTTTTAAAAAACAATTTGGACAATTTACATTACCTAATAATATTCTTACAAGATTTTTTAAAGAGTTAACAAAATATAAGAATGACTATATATCAATAGTATTTAAATTATATATATATATATAGGAATTATACTATGCATCTTAATATGTATTTTTTAAGTAAATCTATGCATATGCATGGGGTTATAGGCTAGAACCATAAAATTTGAATCATTTGCATTTTCTAATAAAGTTTGCTAAATTATAAATTAGAACCATCATTTGTAACTTAAAATCTCCGAATTTATACGTCTAATCTACCAAACAATACCTACTAAATAATAAAGCACAATCTTTCTTGTCCAAAGCATATTTTATGTCACTGTGATGACACTGAACCATACTGATGTGGAACCACACAATAATAATAATAAAATAAAAGTAAACCATCCACTGAACACACATCACATACCTCCTAGAAATCAATGATACAAATTTTATCAAACTATACTCATCTATGCTAGAAGATAGACAATACAAACATCATTTCCTATACGCCCAACGTACAATCCACCTATACACCCAAACCACTCTTATGCCAATTATTTATAAGCAATTACAAGTAAAGCCCCAGTTGATAAGCCATATCATATAAGATTTGCTGGTCTGCTCGACCGAAATTGTAAAAAAATTACATAATGCTAAGTTTTGTTAATGAAATTTTCTGGTTAATAATATGAATTTAGACTTAACTAAGCCTTTTAAACATGAATAAACTCATGATTAATAAAAAAATAAAAAAAAACCAATAGTAACACTTAACTAATAAAATGCAATTTTTTTTCCATTGTCTTATTTAATTATATTCATTCCTGTGCGGTAGCACGGGTTACATACTAGTATATTGAAAATCTACAAACCAAGACATCAATCGTTTTTTGGTGTAGATGAGGATTGAACCCTAGATCTCTTATTCAACCATTAGAGACTTTACCCATTAAGCTAACTAGAATCCACATATTTTATACCTAATAATATTCTTACAAGACTTTTTAAAGAGTTAACAAAATATAAAAATGATTATCAATAATATTTAAATTATATATATAGGAATTATACTTTGCATCTTAGTATATCCATGCATATGTTTAGGGTTACAATCTCTCTCTCTCTCTCTCTCTCTCTCTCTCTCTCTATATATATATATATATATAGGTAAAGCTAAGAAAAAATATAATTAGGTTTTAAATTGAATTTCAATTGTTGTCTAATTTTGCGCCACATGTCCTATTTAAGTTTTTTTAATTTTTATTCTAGGTGAGTTGATGAGGTGCAAAAGACGAAGGGTTTAATATAAATAAATCATCAAAAACTCAATAAACAAAAAAGGAAAGAAAAAAATAGAGTAAACTCAGGTGTATATCGAAAACAAATTTAAAAAAAAAATTAAAGAGAGAGAGAGTATAATTTGAATCCATATATGTGTGTAATTGTAATTTTTTTTAATTGTATTGGACATATGCACGAGTTATAAACTAATATATATTAATAAGCAAAACTTAGACAAAATTCAATTAGAATTTGAAATTAGAATCCAATTTTCCATTATGTGTCTAAATTTATGTGGAAACCACACCATAATTATTCACTTAAATTTGTACCATATGTACATGTCCACTTAAATTTTTTAATTTTTGTGCCAAGTGAGTTAATGGGTGTAAAATACTAAAAATCTACTATTAATGAACTATTCAAATAAAAAAAAAATATTAATGAACTATATAAAACTAAAAAAAAAAAACATCAATTACATTGTAAGTACACAATTGCACCTAGACCCAAAGAAGATTATGGGCTCAGGCCCAATGAGCCTTAAACAATGAAAATTTGTAGAGCATGGGTTTGAAATCTAGATTAAAGGTACTGAGAACTTGATAACAGGCTTTTATATGCAAACACTTGTAAATAATGAATGATAATTGCAAATGGGTCTCTTCAAACTTGAGCCAAGGATTATTTCTTTACTATTTCTCTTTCTTCCTTAAAGATTACAATTCTTAATTTCTTTATTCATTATAGCCCCCTCCACTCTTTGGCCTTCACCCCCCTTAAATACTTCCTTCCCTGATACTTTTTGGATAGTGACTAGAAGTTTCAGCCCTACTGTTCAGGGGTCACTTCCCCATTAATGCGGCCAGAGAGGTAGGTGCAGAGTCTTTAATGCGGAGGTGGCAGCCTTTACTCTTGATATTTTCTTTAACACTAGTGCATCTAGAAGGTTCAAGGTCTCCCCCTTTTAACCAACAGTCTTTCCAGAATTCTGCCTTGACCTTTGTAATGAATCTCCGAGTTCTCTTGGAACAGTCCGAGGAGGAACTCACCCTTGGCTGTATCCTCGGACCCTCGGCATATGGGCCGATTCACAGTACTAACAAATTCCTAGCTTATGAACAGATCGGCTCTCCTTGCTAGAGCCCAAAGGCCCACATGCCCACTTGGGTCCTTTTACTCCCCACACACATATACTCAATAAAAATCATCATACGTTCTATCTCATTAAAAATTAGAAAAACAAATGATCATAAGTAGTATTAAATTTAGGTAAGAATTTTAATATGTGACTAATTACATTTACTTTTTAAAAAAATAATTTGACTGATTATTTATATTTATATGATAAAAATTGTGTTTAATTTTTATCTATATATATATATATATATACAAAACTTAGAGAAAATTCAATTAGAATCCAATTTTGCGGCATGTGTCTAAATTTATGTGGAAACCACATCATAATTATCTACTGAAATTTGTGTCATGTGTGTGTCCACTTAAGTTTTTTTAATCTTTGTGTCAAGTGAATTAATGAATGCGAAATACTAAGAGCATGTTTGGTAGACTGTAATGATGATTACATAGGAATAGGAATAGATACTACAAGGAATACAAGATGTTGTAATATAATACTTATTACTATTCATTTGTTTGAAGACAACATAAGAATAAAACACTGAAGATAATGGAATGTTAAATCAAGTTGTATAAATTGTAACATTATAATAAAACTGAAAATATATTTTAGGAAATATCTTACTCATATAATTATATTTTTTTTAAAAATATTTTTTAAAATTTGAAAGAAAGATTAGTAATTTTTAATGAATTTTTATTTTCATAATTGTTATGTGTATATGAATAGTTTGCTTATTTAGAAATTAATATACCTGCTAAGGAATATCTATTGCAACCCTTTTAGAGAGAAATAATTATTCCCCATTTTAAAGAATAGCTATTTGTAAGTGCACAATTGCACCTGGACCCAAGAACAGTTATGGGCTCAGGCCCAATGAGCCTTAAACAATATGAATTTGTAGAGTGTGGGCTTGAAACCCAGGTTAGAAGTGTATAAGGATGAAATGACAAACTAAAGATTACAAGTACTTGAAAGCAAAAACGAGTAATGTAAATAGGCCTCCTCGGACGTAAGCCGAGAGCTGTTCTTGTATTATATTTATCTCTTTATCTTTTGTCTTTTTAGGTTACAAAAAGTTCCATCCCGTTTCTGTTCTAGGTCTTTCCTTAAATACTCCTCTTTTTAATACTTTATACACGTGTTGCCCCAATTCCTCCCTTAGCCTAGATATTTCTTTTCTTAGTGCCTTTGAACAGTAACTAGAAGTTTCCCTTTCACTGTTCAAGTGTCACCTCCCCATTAATGCGGCCAAGGTGGTAGGTGCAGGGTCTTTAATGTGGAGGTAGCGCCTTACTTTTGCCACTTTCCCAACATCTAGTGCTTCTAGGACATTCAAGGGTTCATCCCCTTTAACCATTGGTCTTGACCGTGTCATTCCCTAACCTGGTACTATGAAGTCCCGGTTCTTGGTGTCGCTCCGAGGGGGAAAAATATCCTCGGCTTGGATCCTCGGATCCCTCGGCGTATGGGCCGACCCTCGAAGTACCAACAAGCCATAAACCCAAGAGCAGGTCGGCCTTCCTTAGCAAGGCCCGACGGCCCATATCCCTATTGAGATCTTTTTACTCCCCACAATAGCCCCTCAAAACTCTAATTTTCGACATCCGAGGAGAAAAATAGGGTTTTGATCAGATGAAGATCCACTCCACACACTTCATAAGTGATGGCACGTGTGGAAACCGTTTCGCGTCTCAGAACATGACACTTGGCGGTTTTATTTTCAAAAACGCGCGCATTTATTACTGTAACTTACTCTTTGTCTCCCACGTTCAACGGTGAGATGGACATCCAACGGTTCTCATTACTCCACGAAATTTTAGGCGGGACAGACATAATTTCGAGGTCGCCTTTTCGCACATCGTGACGCTTCGGGAACCCGCGCCTTCATTTAAGTCATCAGGGATCAATCCCATCAAAACAACAACAATCATTCTTCACCAGCAGAAAACCGTGGAAACCCGTACCTTCAACTTTGTAAGTTCTTACTCTCTCTATTCTTGACCTTTTCTCCTCGGATACAGTCCTCGGCTGTCTTCGTAAACACCCTTCCCCCTAGAGTTTAACCTTTCGTTCTTTTCTAATGGGTAAGTTTAAGTGTCTAGTTGATACCGCCGCTGGGATAGAAGGCTTTAGAGCTAAATACCATATTCCCAGCGACGTAGGGCTAGAATACTGCCCGGCAACAGCCGTGGCGGGTTCTAGGAAAGAGGAAGAGGTTATCATCCCTATGATAGCCTTCATAGAGGGTGGGATGACCCTTCCAATGAAACCCGTAATGAGGGAGTATCTTCGCAACCACCGGTTGTGCCCCGACCAATGCCTTCCAAACGTTTTTAGAGTTCTAGGTAGTGTAGATGCTCTAAACGAACAGATGGGTTTAAACCTCACATGGCACGATGTCGTGTTCCTATATGAGTCCCACAAACTTTCTAAGGTAGGTTATTATAGGAACTCTCGGTCCAGCTCCGTTAGGTAAATCTCCTCCCTGCCCAAATCAAACAAAGCAATGAACGACGACTACTTGAACGTGTCTGGGAACTGGCACGACGGCCTCCACCGCCAGGTACCGATGGGGGGATCCAGGTGCGACGCCGTAGGATTAATCTCCCCACAACACAACTTCTCCTAACACTCACACAGAAATGCGTATTTGTATTTACTTATATTTGTTAAATATTTGTGTGAATCTCGAATGTGTTTGTTTGTTTTGACGTCTCTTCTGAGGATGAGGCACGTGCGTCCTCGTCTGAGTCACTGTAACGTTGCCGATCTAAACCGAGTACTTCGCTCCAAGGTGTTCGTTAGCGAAGACTTACAACTCCGGGCGGCTCACCTCATTCTCGGATACATTCCCCTTTCCAAAGACTTCCAGGAGATAGAGGACGCCATTATTGCAGGCGACCGAAGAAGAAAGAGGATAAACGTAGCTCGGCCCCACTTTTTGGAAGACCGTGACCTCCCGGACGCTCCTAACACCGTTCTGTACAACCGGGTGATAGCAGCAGTCCCCCTTGCCGTGCACGCACAAACAACTGTCGTTCCAGAAGAACAGGTGTCTTCTTCACACACACTTGACGACGAGATAGACCAATTCCATCTCGAAGACACCGAAAGACCTCGCGGAAACCAGTTTGTGGTACTTTCCGATGAGGAGGAAGAAGGTACCGAGGCCTCCGGAATTGCAGGGTTTGTAGTTGCCCTTCCCGAGGACGCATCTATAGAAGACATGGGATGAATGGAGGGTCTTCTCACTAACAGGGCTGCCAAAGTTGCAGAGAAGAAGAAAACGGGGACGTCCCAAGTTCCCCCAGCCTTACCTCCTCCTCCTCCTCTAGCTGAGCCAAAACTGCCAGCCGAGGATCCCAAGAAGAAGAGGAAGGGGGATAATGACGGGGCGATCACTAAAGACCCCAAGAAACCACGCCAACAACTCCCACCGGCCAAGGCAGCGAAGCCGGACAAGTGCAAGGGTAGTAGCACGTTCGGGCTGAACTCGGGAAATCAGGGATGAGGCTGGAGTGCACCGAGCACCGCCACCCTGGTCCCCCGATCTAAGGCCGGACGGCGCTCCTATCTCCCGAGTCCAATAAGGGCAGTCAACAAGGCCACACCCATCACCTGGCCGAGGTCCTGAGAACGCCCTCTTCGCCGCCCAAGGACATGGAGACCTTGGAAAAGATGGGCCAACCACAACTATTCCTCTCTCTAAAAAGAGACTTAGCGCTGGTAAGTGCTTCTCCTTTTAACAATATTTATAAGTAAATTAGTTTTTGTTATTCCTAACTCCATCATGCTTTTTTACAGGCTATTCAGGAGGTCTTTGTAGCTGAAAAGTTTATTGAAGACGCTCGGAAAGTAGCCAGGGCTGAGCTCGAAACTAGGGTGGAGACTGAGAAGACCTTAGGTACAGCCCTTGCCGAGAACGAGAAGCTGACCTTGGAGGTAGCAGAGCTGAGGAGAGAGAAGAATGGGGTCGAGTCAAACTTGAAGACCATGAAGACCCAGATAGAAGGACAGCGCAAACTCCTTAAGGAAAGAAATGAAGAGCTCTCCCAAGCTCAAAGGGAGTGCTCGGATCTGAAGAAACAATCCGGCTCGATGAAGGAAGAAGCCGCTCCTTCCAACTCTCTCTTCAAGCCGCCAAGCAGAGTTTCGACGAAGGGGTAGCGACCACCGAGGAACAGACAGAGGAATTCGCGGCTTTATGCCGCGAATACCGTCAAAAAGTACGGGGGAAGCTTTAAACGTAGCAGGAGTTTCCCAACCTTCGGATTTGAGGAAGTCCGAGAACGTTTGGCTTCCCCTAGAAATACAGGAGATTGAAGAGGCTCCTGCCGCCGCTCCTACCCCCGAGACAACTCTTCCTGTCCTACCTCCGATGGTCCCACAAATTTCGATCCTACGAGAACCTTGGTTCCAATAAAGAAAAGGAAGGAGGAGTGGATGCAGAGAAGGACTTGAACCAGATAGTGGAACCCAACGTCCTTCCAACAAAGACAGCGGATAAAGGAAAGCAGGTTATGACTCCTTTTGAGCTGGAGTTGAGAAAGACCGAGGGTACTAGTACCTCTCAGCAAGATCCTCCTCCAACAGCTTAGGACTTAGCTTAAGGCTTCTCTTTTTCCATTTTTTTTGTTTTTGAATTACATATTGTAATGTATATTCAACTTGATTAATGAAGAACACTTTCGTTTGCTTTTCACTTGGATTGTGTCTGCTTTTTCTTTATTCTTTATGTACTTATTACAAAAGTTTTCCCATTAAGTCATATCAGAAGTTTCTCAGAGCATCAAAATCTAACTCCAAGGATTGCATAGTCATAACTTTCACATAATCATGCGTATATTATTAAAGATTTAATACAAGGTGACATGGTTAATTCATTTGAATAATACCTCGATTAAAAAAGGAAAGAGGACTTCATATAATGATTAAGCCTTCACAATGCATAACACTGTTTCTGTAGGATGTAAGATTCGAGGACCATTCCTTACACAAAATTGCTCAACACTTGGAGATATGAAACTTAAGATCCGAGTTTAATAAACAGTAACGTATTAATGTCCAGACACAAGCAAAAGTTAAGTTTAAACAAAGTCATAGTCCGAAGATAAATCTTAAGCAATCTTTAGTTTGATTCTTCAAAATTGTAACTGTAAATGGTAAGACATCAATTTCCACAAGGTTTGTGGTCCGAGGATCGCACTTAACCAAGTTTCTGTTTGATTCCTAAAAATTCTAACTTCACATGATAATTTTCCCAAAGTAGCAGGTCCGAAGACCCGGCATAACTAAGGTTTCGTTTAACAAATGACAAGACATCAATTTCCACAAGGCTTGTGGTCCGAGGACTGCACTTAACCAAGTTTCTGTTTGATTCTTAAAAATTGTAACTTCAAATGTTAATTTTCCCAAAGTAGGAGGTCCGAAGACCCGGCATAACTAAGGTTCTGTTTAACAAATGACAAGACATCAATTTCCACAAGGCTTGTGGTCCGAGGACTGCACTTAACCAAGTTTCTGTTTGATTCTTAAAAATTGTAACTTCAAATGTTAATTTTCCCAAAGTAGGAGGTCCGAAAACCCGGCATAACTAAGGTTCTGTTTAACAAATGACAAGACATCAATTTCCACAAGGCTTGTGGTCCGAGGACTGCACTTAACCAAGTTTCTGTTTGATTCTTAAAAATTGTAACTTCAAATGTTAATTTTCCCAAAGTAGGAGGTCCGAAGACCCGGCATAACTAAGGTTCTGTTTAACAAATGACAAGACATCAATTTCCACAAGGCTTGTGGTCCGAGGACTGCACTTAACCAAGTTTCTGTTTGATTCTTAAAAATTGTAACTTCAAATGTTAATTTTCCCAAAGTAGGAGGTCCGAAGACCCAGCATAACTAAGGTTCTGTTTAACAAATGACAAGATATCAATTTCCACAAGGCTTGTGGTCCGAGGACTGCACTTAACCAAGTTTCTGTTTGATTCTTAAAAATTGTAACTTCAAATGTTAATTTTCCCAAAGTAGGAGGTCCGAAGACCCGGCATAACTAAGGTTCTGTTTAACAAATGACAAGACATCAATTTCCACAAGGCTTGTGGTCCGAGGACTGCACTTAACCAAGTTTCTGTTTGATTCTTAAAAATTGTAACTTCAAATACGAGAGCTAGCCATAACTTTGAAATATTAATTGACAAAAGCTTATTTGATTAATAATAATACCTTCTAAGATTATTTACATTCCATGGACGTGGTACAACTCGTTCATCCAGGCCGCCTAGCCTATACGACCCTATGCCTGCTATTGAAACAATGCGATGAGGGGCCTTCCTGCTTAGGTCCTAGCTTACCCCATGCCGGGTTCTTAGAAGTGCCTACAACTTTCCTTAATACAAGATCACCAGTGCAAGTGGCCTTAGCTTCACGTGGGCATCATACCTCTCGTTTTAGCTTCGCCGATAATAAGCCAATTGGACCATAGCTGCCTCACGCCGTTCCTCAAGTAGATCAAGATCTTTCTCTAGAAGTCCCTCGTTTTTCTCTGGACTAAAAGAACTTGTCTTTAGAGTAGGAAAACCGGATTCTAGTGGTATCACCGCCTCGGCTCCATAAGTCATAGAGAATGGAGTTTCTCCAGTGGACCTACGCGGTGTGGTCCGATACGTCCATAGGACATGAGGGAGCTCTTCTACCCATCTGCCTTTCGCATCGTCCAACCTCTTCTTGAGCCCGTTGACTATGACCTTGTTAACGGCCTCGGCCTGCCCATTTCCTCGAGGATAAGCTGGAGTAGAGTATCTATTCATAATACCCATCTCACCACGATATTGCCTAAAGGCTTTGCTATCAAATTGAACGCCATTGTCCGAGACGAGTGTATGTGGTATACCGAATCTAGTAACAATATTTTTCCAGATGAATTTCTTGGAATCAACATCTCGGATATTGGCCAAAGGCTCGGCCTCGACCCACTTAGTAAAGTAGTCTGTTCCCACGAGCAACCATCTTTTGTTTCCATGCAGCTTCTGAAAGGGCCCTACAATGTCCAAGCCCCATTGCGCGAAAGGCCAAGGGCTGGAGAGAGGGTTAAGAACCCTCCGTTGGTGGATATTAGGGGCGAACCTCCGACACCGATCACATTTTCTGGCATAGTCCCGAGCCTCCCTCCGCATATTGGGCCACCAATAACCCCGAGTCGTGGCTCTATGGGCTAGGGACCTTCCTCCAAAGGTGGCTTCCACAAATTCCCTCATGCAATTCCTCCGAATGATTCCCGTTGATTCAGTGTACACACAACAAATACGGTCCCGAAAAGGATCGTTTGTATAGCTTCTGGTCCTCGGACAACCAGAAACGCGGCGCCTTTCGACGTACCTTTTCTGCTTCAACTTTGTCCTCGGGAAGGATGTCATTTTTGAGAAAAGATATGATCGAATCCATCCAACTAGGACCAGGCCTTATTAGATGGATGCGAGGTGCATTAGCAGCTATAAGAGAAGGTTCTACCAGATCCTCAACGAGAATCACCCTTGGTAGACCTTGAGCCGAGGATGTGGCCAATGTAGCCAAAGAATCTGCATGAGTGTTTCCACTCCTAGAGACATGAGCTAAGACAAATGAGTCGAATTCAGCTCGCTGACGTTTAACCTGGGCCAAATATTCTTGCATTCTGGGGTCTCTAGCCTCCATGGTCCCCATGACTTGGCCGACCACTAATTGAGAGTCCGAGAACATATGGATTTCCTTGCCACCCATCTTATGTACCATTTGCATGCCTACCAAGACTGCTTCATACTCGGCCTCATTATTAGTAGCCGAGAAAGCCAATCTCAAAGATTTTTCAAAGACAATTCCTTCAGGGGACATTAGAACAAGTCCAACGCCGGACCCTTTATGATTAGCAAGCCCCATCCACATAAACTTTCCAAGCCGAGGGCGATACGGCCGTGATCACACCAACTGATTTTTCACCCATGTGTGCTCCCTTTGAAGTTTCTTCTAACAATGGTTCAGCAAACTCTGCCACCAAATCGCCGAGGACTCCGACCTTTCACCGAGGGTGCGAGGCTTGTACTTAACATCAAAGGCTCCCAAAATGGTTCCCCATTTTGCCACTCGTAATAATCGCACTACGCAACACAGCCTTGAGCGGCCGGGTCAAAACAACCACGAGCGAGATTGGAAATAATGAGGAAGTTTGCGCGTGGCGTGGACTACAGCCTGGAAGTGCTTTTCCAAGGGTAAATAGCGCACCTCGGCTTCATTCAAGGACTTACTAACATAGTAGATCGGCCTTTGCACTCCATCTTCATTCCTTATAAGGACTAGACTCACCGCATGAATAGCCACGGCCAGATAAGCGAATAAAACCTCGTCCACCTCAGGGCGAGATAAAATGGGTGGCCGAGATAGATATTGCTTAAGCCGTTGGAAAGCCTGACTCACAATCCTCGGTCCACCGAAACCCCGTCCACTTGTTCAACAACCGAAAGAAAGGACGGCACCTGAGTCGGACCGAGAAATAAATCTGCTCAACGCAACAATCATTCCGTCAATTTCGAATCTCCTTTGGGTTCCGAGGCGGCTGCAAATTCCCGAATAGCCTTAACCCGCACCGGGTTCACCTCTATGCCCCTATGAGTGATCATATATCCTAAGAACTTTCCGATCCCACGCCAAAAGAACACTTGGAGGCGTTAAGGCGCAACTTATACTTCCTCAAGATTCCGGAAGGTGTCGGCCAAATCCGTCACGTGCGAAGGTACCGTCTTATTCTTTACCACCATATCATCCACGTATACTTTTATGTTTTTCCCCGAGCTTGCCGTTCAAACATTCGGGTCATCATTCTTTGATAAGTAGCCCCGCATTTTTTAACCCAAATGGCATGACCTTATAATGATAGTTCCCCGTTGGAGTAATGAAAGCAAGCCTTCTCCCCGATCCTCTAACGCTAAGGGAATTTGGTGGTAACCCTGAAAGGCGTCCAAGAAACTCATCCGAGGATGTCCGACAGTAGCATCTACCAGTTGATCAATCCGTGGCATTGGGAAAGAATCTTTAGGACAGGCCTTGTTCAGATCAGTAAAATCCACACATACTCTCCACTTGCCGTTTTTCTTCTTAACGACAACAGTATGAGCCAACCATTCAGGGTAGAAAACCTCTTTGATAGCCCCCGCCCTTTTGAGTTTAAGAACCTCTTCCTTCACAAACCTCGAATGCTCTCGGGAAGATCGCCGAGGTGGCTGCCTCCTCGGAACAATGGCCGGATTGACGTTTAAATGATGGCAAATAAAGTTCGGATCTACACCTGGAGCCTCATAGGGGTCCCATGCAAAGACATCTAAATTATCCTTCAGAAATTTTAACAAATCCATCTTCTCTTGGTGTGGCAATCGTATGCCAACTTGGAAAAACCTCTCTGGATCATCGGTTATTACAAACTTCTCTAACTCCTCACAAACAGCCTCATCTTCTATTATCGCTCCAGGTGCCTCCGGAGCTGTTAATTGCTATGACTCCTGGATGGGCAAGGCTGATGACTCAATTTCTGACTGACGAAGCACCGCAACCGATATGCATTGCCTAGCAACTACCTGGCTGCCGAGGATTTCCTCAACATGCTCCCCCGAGGGGAATTTTACTTTAACATGTAAGGTAGAAGAGACAGCTCCCAAAGCGTGCAGCCATGGCCTGGCGAGGATGGCGGTATATGGAGAGTACGCGTCAACCACAATGAAATCTACCTCAACCGTTTCTGTGCCGGATTGCACGGTAAACGGATCTGTCCTTTGGTACAACGGCTCTCCCTTCGAAGCTAATAAGAGGTGAGTCATAAGGAGTTAAATCTTCCAACTCCAACCTTAACCCCTTAAATAGATCGAGGTACATGATATCCGCACCGCCGCCCCGATCTATCATCACCCTCTTCACGTCATAATTCCCTATTCCGAGGGTAACCACAAGAGCATCGTCACGGGGCTGGATAGTCCCTATTTTATCCTCCTCGGAGAAACCCAAGACAGGTAAAGTGCTCTTTAATCTCTTCGGCCTACCACCCACATCCTCGGCCTGCGGATGGGAAACCGCCATGACCCGAGTGGGACCTGAGCCGGTCCTGCCAGGTGCGGCGAAGATAACGTTAATTGTTCCCAATGCTGACCGAGATGAACTGTTCCTCTGGTTGTTCGAACCAACTTGACTGACCTGCCCAGTGGGCTGACACAAATGCTGCTTCAACTTTCCCTCACCGACGAGCTGCTCTAGATGGTTCCACAGGGTCCGACAGTTCTCAGTAGTGTGGCCCACATCTTGATGGTACTGACAGAAAAGGTTTTGATTTCTTCTCGCAGGGTCCCCTGCCATCTTGCCGGGCCATCTGAAGAAGGGCTCCTTGCGAACTTTTTCTAATAACTGATGCACTGGTTCTCGGAACACAGTATTTACAGCCTGGGGTGCTGCCAAGCCGGATTGTCCGAAGTAATCCCTCCTCAGCTTGTTGTTGTGATATCTGTCCGACCTGAAATCCCTTCTCTCCTGCGGGATAACCTTCTCCTTTCCTTTTCCCTGCTGTTGGTCTTCCTCTACCCTTTTATATTCATCAATACGATCCATAAGACGGCGTACGCTGCGGACGGGCTTTTTCGTCAAAGACTTTCGTAGGTCGTGATCAGTAGGGAGGCCCACCTTAAAGGTATTAAGCGCCACCTCATCAAAGTCGCCGTCTATTTCATTAAACATCTCCCAATATCTGTCGGAGTATGCTTTCAGTGTCTCCCCTTCCTTCATGACCATGGATAGCAACGAGTCCAATGGCCGAGGGACTCTGCTACACGTAATGAACCGCGAAGCAAATGCCCTAGTTAGTTCCCCAAACGAGCCTACAGACCCCGATTTGAGACCGTTAAACCATCTCATAGCCACAGGTCCCAAGCTGGAGGGGAAGACTTTACACATCAGAGTCTCGTTGTGAGAGTGCACTGCCATCCTCTGGTTGAAGTGACTCACATGCTCCACCGGATCAGTCCGGCCATTATAGATGGTAAACGTGGGCTGGGTGAACCTCCTGGGAAGCCTCCCCCTCTCAATCCTACGTGAAAACGGAGATTTAGAGAGTTGGTGCAACGCCCTACTCATGGTATCATTGCCTAAGCCCCTAGGACGAAGCTTCTTACGTCTGCGGATTGGCTGGTCGTTCTCCTCACCAGAGGATGTTGCACCGGGGGGAATATGACCTTGAACCGTAGCCATGTCCCCTATCCTTCTCTCGAGGAAGAACTAGATTTGAGGACGGGGAAACCTTACGTTTAGCACGGCGTAACTTCCTCTTCAAACGATTGATTTCCTTCGCATGGATTTAGAGCCCTCATCGTGGGTAGTGCTACCCCTCCACGAGTATGGCTAGCCCTCGGATATTCGTATGGACGCTTCCCTCACGATCCCTACGATGTTCAAGACGTTCGAAATGATCTTCCGGTTGTGATCCTTGTGACTCTCGCATGGTGAGAGCCTAATCCCGCCATAATATCCCTACTACTTCTAGACTAGATTCCCACAGACGCGCCAATTGTAAGTGCACAATTGCACCCGGACCCAAGAACAATTATGGGCTCGTGCCCATGAGCCTTAAACAATATGAATTTGTAGAGTGTGGGCTTGAAACCCGTGTTAGAAGTGTATAAGGATGAAATGACAAACTAAAGATTACAAGTACTTGAAAGCAAAAACGAGTAATGTAAATAGGCCTCCTCGGACGTAAGCCGAGAGCTGTTCTTGTATTATATTTATCTCTTTATCTTTTGTCTTTTTAGGTTACAAAAAGTTCCATCCCGTTTCTGTTCTAGGTCTTTCCTTAAATACTCCTCTTTTTAATACTTTATACACGTGTTGCCCCAATTCCTCCCTTAGCCTAGATATTTCTTTTCTTAGTGCCTTTGAACAGTAACTAGAAGTTTCCCTTTCACCTGCTCAGTGTCACCTCCCCATTAATGCGGCCAAGGTGGTAGGTGCAGGGTCTTTAATGTGGAGGTAGCAGCCTTTACTTTTGCCACTTTCCCAACATCGGTGCTTCTAGGACATTCAAGGGTTCATCCCCTTTAACCATTGGTCTTGACCGTGTCATTCCCTAACCTGTACTATGAAGTCCCGGGTTCTCTGGTGTCAGTCCGAGGGGAAAAATATCCTCGGCTGGATCCTTGGATCCTCGGTGTATGGGCCGACCTGAAGTACCAACAAGCCATAAACCCAAGAGCAGGTCGGCCTTCCTTAGCAAGGCCCGACGGCCCATATCCCTATTGAGATCTTTTTACTCCCCACACTATTCATAAGGAATGATTATTAATTATAATAAAAACATAACCAAACTACTGAATAGCTAAATCATAGGAATAACTATTACATTATAGTACTTATTACAGTTTATTAAACATACCCTAAGAATCTAATATTAATGAACTAAAAAAAAACCAATTACATATACTCAATAAAAATCACCACATAACAAAATTCACCACACGTTCCATCTTATTAAAAATTAGAAGAAAAAAAATGATTATAAGTAGTATTAAATTTCGGTAAGAATTTTAATATGTGACTAATTACGTTTACTTTTTATTAAAAATAATTTGACTAATTATTTATATTTTTATGATAAAAATTGTGTTTAATTTTAAATTTATCTATATGTATGCATTAATGCATGTTACAAGCTATTTTTTCTTAATAATTTGACTAATTATTTATATTTTTATAATAAAAATTGTGTTTAATTTTGAATGCACTCATGCGTTTGCATGGGTTACATGCTAGTAATTTATAATCTCCAAAGCCATCCTACTAACCTTTTTTCAAAAAATATATATACTAGATTTTTTTATTATATATAATTCGATAGTTACGAGAATAAAGATTAATACCATAGATGCCTTCATTAGCAATTAATTGAGTTAAAAAGCTCTTGGCTACTAGAAATTGAAACTACAGCATCTACTCCACATAACATATACACATGATAGGAGTTGAAATAATGTGATAATTTTTTTACCATTAGGTTCAAACATAAAGGTTTCTTTTAGTGCAAATGGAATTCGATCTCAAATTCCTTATGGACAATAAAAGAGTTTATAAATTCAGTGAGCTATAAGGCTATAACCCAGAAAATATGCTCCTAACTTGATTATATACATTTCAAAAGCTATAAAAAATTTACTCTCTTTATTTTTTTTACCTCAATATAAAAATTACTTGATGGCATTGGAAATAAAAAGGCCTAGAGACACAAAAATTTGATATTTGTTGATGCGACAGATTGTTAATGGTAAGTAAAAAAAATGATGTTATTGATGGGTCTAAATGAAAATCAGTGAAAACTTACCAACTTAATAAAAGTAAAAAAAAAAAAAAATTGTCAAAATATTTTGTTTATGTAACATTACTCATTCGAAATTTGAAAAACCTTGTAACCAAAAGTGAATTGAGTTTTGAGAAATGTTATATCCACAATATTTTCACAACAAATTTTAAGTAACATGATATTATTAGTGGAAAAAAAAGTATTAAAAATGTTATTTTCACAATACTTTCACGATAAATTATAAGTGGCATGTTATTACCGGTTGCTATTAATGAACAAAAATGTAATTTTAGTTATAGGTTTAAATTAGAATCAATAATATCTTACCACCTATAATTTGTTGTTAAAATATTTTAGATATAAAACTTTTCAAGAAATAATTCTAACGACAAGTTCAAATTAGAATTAAAAAAACTTACTGCTTCGAATTTTTTGGAAAAAATTGTGGACATACCAATCTTAATGAGTTTTTGGTCGATTGGCCCCAAGTGGGGACGGTGAGTTCTAAGAACAAGGTATAAATCACGCGTAGAAACAACGAAGGTCCCCCAAAACAACGTAAAGCCAACGCAAATAAGGTTAGGCTTTGGGGGGCGTCCTTTTCCATGTGGATTTTGATGGGACTTGTTGATGAGAAACGTGACATACTTTGTTTGTGTTTTGGGGTAGCTGGGAAGCTGCACGTGGTGCTTAATGCCTAATGGGAAGGAGACCTAAAAAAAGTAAAAGATCTCTCTACACCTTTTAGTTTCGTGTGTGTTGGGTGTGTATCATGCGAAAGCATGGCAGGTTTATGCAAAGGCATATGCTTTTCTCCATGAGTTTGGTGGCTGACTCTGGCCTTCCTCTCAATAATTGAGAAACTGACATCAACCTATATTTCCAATACTTTTGGAAATGTTGAAATGAAAGGAGAAATGGAAAATAGTAATGGGAATTGAAGAGAAGGAGAAGCATAAAAGAGCAATGATATAAAGGAATTATGTGGTTTGACTTGACTATTTATGTAAGCATAACAGAGCATTTAGCATATTTTTTTATGTGAATCATGCATGTTAATGGGTGTTTTTAGGTTAATTATTAATTATATTAAAAAAGTTTTAATAGCACTTTTATAAGAAATATAAAAAATAAATTATTTTATCAATTTTTTTTTCATAAAACGTTTCTAAAAATAGTTTATAAACCAACACCCTTAGAACTTTTGCTTACTTTTCCCTTAATATATATATATATATATATATATATATATATATATATTTATATATTAGTATTGTGTTGTACAGTGAACCTCCTAATATGGTATAAAATTGATATAAATTTTATATCTCTTTAAAGGTGTTGTGAAAACTTTGTTAGGTTACTAGATTTTCTCTCTCTTTTTTTATTTTTTATTTTTATAGTTAACATGGTTGATTGTGATTAGTGCATAATAAAATTGTAGTAATAGTTAGATCGTGTGACAATAATATTACTCAAATCACAGTTTTTTATATATCAACAAGTTGTATCTCTAATATTGTTATTTTAGAAATACAAAATTAGCATCGATTTATCATAAAATAGGCTTTTTTTAAAGAATAATTCTACTTTAATAAAATAAACTCATTCAATGACCAAACAACAACAACAACAATAGTCTTAAGGACTTTGGTTTTATCTATATATCCATATATGCACAGTACAGCAGCACAAGACATAAATTATATGTGGGTTTTAGTTAACTCAACTGGTAAAATCTCTGATGGTTGAATAAGAGATCTGTGGTTCAATCCTCGTCTACACCAAAAACTGATAGGTGTCTTGGTCTGATGACAAAGAGCGCTCATCAGGCATCATTAGACTAGGCTATTTTTGGTATAGCTATGTCACTCCCATTGTCTGTCCCTCTACTCTCTCACATAGTAGTATATGCCAGGTTGAAACTCTCTTAAAAAAAAAAAAAAAAAAAAAAAAGAAAAGAAAGAAGAAGACATAAATTAGATGTCACCACAAGTGCATAATTAAATTCTATATGGCAACTCCAGTTTTACTCTTGCAGATAGGACATGAAACATTATTCTTTGCTCGTCAATAATGAGATTTGAGAAAGGTCGCAGGTTAATTAGTAACTTCATACGTACTATGAACTTTAGCTCAATTAATAAATAAAGGGAAATATCAAAAAAGAAAAGAAAAGAAAAGAAAATTCATGTAGAAATGTGTTGAGGTAAAATTTTTGTCACATGCCACGTGTCCTAATTTCATTTGTCCACTTATTAAAAATACCCATACAAACACCACAAATTATTTTCAAAATTGGGCCCACACAAATACTTCTCATATTATTACCAAAATTTGGCCCATATTTCTCATATCATTACCAAAATTGGACTGCAAAATTATACCATCTCTATGAAAGCTCATACCCATTTATCTTGTCGGCAAAACCCAAAAGGCCCAACCAATTTATTATAAAGCTCATTGCTACACAGCACCCATTACAAAGCACGCTATTACACAACACCTATTACAAAGCCTAGGAGAAATACCTAGCAATATTTGTAAAAGCCCAAGTCCACACTTGACAATATTTTACAAAATCCCAAATATTATTGAAAGCCCAAGTACTACTTTTGGCAATATCTTATCAAAAACCCAAATATTATTTTGGCAACATTTTACAAAAAGCCCATTACTACTTTGACAACATTTATCAAAAACCAAACACTATTAATTTTTGGGCAAACAATTATTCCATGAAAGCCCAAATATTATTTGACAAAAATATTTGAAAGCTCAATAGTAAAACTATTATAGCTTGTCTAGACCCCCAATTTTAAAATTACGGCTTAATTGTTTTTAATCTACTCAACTAAGTGCAAAATAAGAGAGACAAAGCGCAATTAACTGGGACTACTACCTAGTGCATGGGCATACAAAATTAACAATTAAATGTAAAGCACAAGGAGTATGAGAAGAGAGATGCAAATACAAGATAACATGACAATGTGTTATCAATGAGGAAAATTGAAGAACTCGTTGTAAAAACCTCTCCACGGCCCTCCAAGCTGAATCAATCCATTAGTGAATAAATTGGAGTATAAGGATTACAATATAGACCCTCCAAGCCTGGACTATCCTCTGTACTTAGACTCTCCATGTCCTAGCTACCAACTGGCTTCATCGAGCCTTGCCTTCATTAGCTTTCTGGATCCTGTAATTAGCTTCAATTGCATCCACCAGAGAATGGCTTCATCTAATGCTTCCCATGAACACCAAGACAACACACAAACTCAAAATGGGTGAGATATGTGTTTGGGTTAAGAACCTCTCATAAGATATGTAATTAGAGAGATAGAAGTAGGGGAAAACTAAGAGAAGTATGTAGAGGATTGTGGGTGTGCAATCTCTAACTCTTAAATAGATTTCTAAGATTTTCGCTCTGAAATTCTCCTTACTATTTCATGGGTAATGTGGGTTTATACAGTGTGGATAAAAAATAAAAAAAAAAAGAGGAAAAACAAACAAACATGTTGGCAGTGCATCTCGCACTAACCCATTACATTGAATCCCATAAACATACAGGGAAATGATTGATAAAATACAATCAAATTTGACACGGAATTAAAGCCAACAATAACAAAATTGAAAATCAAAACTTTACAATATTTTATTATGCTTAAAGCCCAAAGTTAATGACCTTTGGCAACAATATATTTTGACATACTAAATTCCCTAGAAAATATGCTAACTCATGGGAAACTTAAATTATTTATGACATATTACTCATCTCATAAAACTATTTATTGTACAAAATTTATGGGAATTATACTTATTTTACCCATAAGAAATTACAATTACATTATGTCATGCTCCAAACCCAAAATGGTCCAAAGCTTGAGAAAAACATCTCAAATGTACCTGTAGATTTTTTTTCCTTTTTGACAATTAAATCCAAATAAATCATATCAAGTATCAATATTAAGAATTATCATAATAATTCCATTAAATATACTCCCAAAGTAAGTCAGAGCTCTATGCAATAAATACAATGACCATTGACCACAAAAGAACGGAGTTCTGAATAAATAATTATATATCATCAACTTGTCTCATTAGTGGAAATAAAGTCATAACCACTATTAGATACAAAAGAATTGAGTTAAGCCTACTTTAAGTTATACATCATTAATTATCTCTATCACAAAAGTTAGCCTCCATCAGCAGTTAGTCTAACTACTGCTAGCCACCAAAAAGCTGTCCCAAAAAGCTGTATCAAAACGATAGTTGCCTACTCTGAAAAAGTTTGTAAAGTAATGGAATGAGACAAAACTTAGAAAGTAGCATAATTGATGGGGGTGGGGCAAATGTAAGTTTCATAACGATGAACAGTTTACAAAGCATGTTACAATTTGGGAATTTCCAGGTTAATTCTATGAAACCATTTCCAAAAATGATATGACAAGAATGAATAAATTGACACAACACAAAGCTTCTCAAGATATTCTCATGAAATTACATACTATATATTCCTCAAAATATCTCAATATAAAACTACGTACTATACATTGTGAGCAATAACAACACCATTCCAAACCAAAAAATTTAACCCAAGGCCACATGACAACCGACACAAAGCCGGAACTCATCACCGACACAAAGTTGGAACTCATAACCATCACAAAGACGGGTGCTAAGATACCAATATCATAGAAATTATAGTATCTAGTTAGGTAATCACCAAGTAATCACATGTCACAGCTCAAGAGTAAAAACATAAAGAGCTCACAGTTTACATGAAATCAAAACACAGTTCAATTTCAAGTAGTTTCACAAAAACCTTTGAAATATACACAATATTCACAAAGTTCTCAAAGCCTTCAAACTCATTTCTTGTCAAGAAGATTTTGTATCAATTTTCCCAAATATCAAAGCATCTTTAATTTTGCAAATAATGCAATAAGAAATAAAATCCATTCTCAAGAATTTAATCAAAGATGCTAATCTTTTCCATGCTGACAAATCATGAATTTCCCCATATGCATTGCCAAATACGATGCCATTTTCACAAATAATCACATATATTAAAGTTATAACATAAAACTTTCTAGGAAAATATAGTTTCCATAAACCATTTCCCAAAATGTGTTTAACCTAAAAATAATGCTTTATGCAACATAGTTATTTTCCAAAAATATCCCATTAAAAAGCTACTTACCTTGCAACCCGTAAAAGCCTAATTTTCCAAGCTCCAAATAAGATTAGCTAGAACCTAAACAATATCAAGCAAACTTATCACAATAGGCATAAAGCTTGACATTGCATCTAGCTATAAATTAGAAATTGCTAACTAAGAAATTAATTAGGCAAGCCTAGTATTTAACCTCACAAATAATGTATTCCACTTCCAAAGTTTCTCAACAATTTCATTACAAGGTATAGACTCCAACTTATCATCATGTCATTCTAAGCTTCATCTATACCATAAGAGACCCTAACACTTTATGAATTTCTTCCTCAATATACATGTCCTTTTCAAGAGACCCATAAAACAACAACATATATAACAATGCCCACCATTACAAACCCCAAATGTAAATCCTCCACTAGCTCCAAATACACAATAAAATATAGATTCATCAACTATTTCACATTAGAAAGTCAAAACTCCCAAATCTTCACCACTTAGCTAACCACCATTGCAAAAATCATAAACCCACTCATCAAATACATCCACCAAGACCAAAACCCATACATAAAAACACATAAATATCACTTTTAATTCTCATAAATCACATGGGTATTATTATTAAATTTTAGATAAACATAACCTCAAGCAAAAGCATATAAACCCACAAAAAGATTAGAAATTTTTACTTCAAGTAGTAGAGGTGAGTGAGCCTTACCTTTTTCTTATGGAGTTTTCTAGTGATCTTGCCGGAAAAATGGTGGTGGAAGAGGTGAGGAGTGCTACCTGCAGGAGAATAAGGGGGTGTGAGTGTTTGTGAGGAAAATGAAAAGAAAAGAAAGATGTGAAGGACCCTTGGTTGACTGGCCAAATAAGGGGAGATATTTGTGAATGTGTGGTGTGTGGTGGGGAAATAAGGGGTAGGTGAGTCACGTGTGGCTCCTTAAAAATCCGACCCTCTTCTTCTTCTTCTTTTTTCTTTTTTTTCTTTTAAAGTGGGTTGGGGCGTTACACATTACATCAATAAAAGCCCATGTACATTACAAACCCATGGCAAAACTACTTATATCGTAAGGACATGCAAGCCCAAGAGCTCAATGACAAGGCTTAACCAAAATAGTCCAACCCATGTGCCAAATCTCAACAATTGATACTCGTGTGATTGACTAAAATGGTTAGGTCAGTTACAATTCAATTTCAGCACAACTAGACTGACAGTTGGGACCCACTACAATCACTTTTAGCTTATCAAATCAAGTCAGAGGGGGACACTTGTTAAGCTAAGATTAAACCCTTCCTTGGCAAGCTGATTTCTAATTATTTTGATAAGACATAAAGGCTGGGCTGATGTGTGAAGGCTGAAGTCAGCCACCATCTGTCTCTCTTCTCCAACAAATTTGGTTAAGAAGCTAAGGGAAGCCATAACCAAACCTTAAAAGCTTCTGGAATTTCTACTAAATAGCTCATTACTTTACTAAAAATATGTATTATTTGGTTCATGAACTAAACACAATTATTTTAGAGGGCACCAAGGAAATGAGCTATTTAGGGGAATGTGGTTTAAAGGGCACCAAGGAAATCTCTAGTAGAGTTTCTAGCAAGGAGCACCAAGATTGACACCTGACTTAGGATGACACAATCTACCCTAGGAACTCTGATACTTGCAAGAGAAAACCAATATCACTAGCCCTAATACATGCTCTAATCTTATTGGCCGAGGACAATTTAACATTTAATGCTAAGTCAGAACCTCTAGATGATATTACTTAAAACAACAAATACTTCTTAAAGCTAAACATACCATTATTGGCCAAATCTTAGGATGAATCTTTTGAAAATTTATTGGTAATTATGACAGATTTTAGTTTAGATTCTTTGTTATATACTCCCTTAAACTCAGCTATAAAGGCGTTCATCAACACACCAAGACACATCACAAGAGAATGACTAATCTCTCATAACTTCTCTACTTACTCTTTTGCTCTAATTATCTTTTTAGCTCTTTAATGAAGTTCTAAGGTTCTGAGTTCTTAGTTCTTAAGTTAGTAATTGAGCTCTTTAGTTCTTCGCTCGAAAATACCCCTCACACTACTACTCATAAATACTTATCCATCCTCCAGTAGAAAATCCCAGCAACATAGTTAAATACTCTCTCACTCCTCATTCATACTACCAAAATGACTTCTACTACTTACTACACATGCAACTATTATGAGCATACCTTGACATAAAAGTGATCTTTCTGCACTAGTAGGAATCTTTTTCTCCCTTCATCTCATACTAAGCTTTCTCCATCATTTATCATAATGGATTTCATAGTATTTGTCTATTGTTTTACAATTGAAGACTATAAGGTATTTGTGACTGTAAAATTTTCCCCTCATGTTATTATATGGAAGAATCTCTCTCAATGGGCCCTTCCAATAATAATTTAGGAGATGTAGACACTCTGCTCAATTTATGAAATCACTAACAACTGGAGGTTTATACAGTTATGTTTTATTTTATTGCTGGAATATTTTACTGCTAGAAGCACGGACCAAAGGCTAACTGTATGAGGAGTTACTCTTTCTCAAGCCCATTGATTATAAAAGCCCGTCATAATGGCGCCACGTGTAATACCTTGCACTCGTTGAGCCCACAAACTCAACCCAGGCAAGCTTTGACGCCCATCAAAAGCCTGAAACCACGAGACAAAGACACTTGTGACATGAATGGCAAAGGTGAGATCCTACATGGTTGGGGAATGCAATCTCTTGGGAAGATGAGTCCCGGAATGCTCGGCATCACCTAGGGAGTATCACTGCGGAATAGTCCCTCTAACGGTGGAACTAGTTCCAATGCCACTCTCACAACTTCCCACTCCCAACTAGACACCCATTTAAGAGTAATAGCATTGGACTTCTCTTCCTACTCACCATGAAAACAATCATGACCCTTCCACTAGCCTTGGGCTATAAATAAGAGATTGGAATTTGAGAGTAGGGGTTAGTTTTTTTTTGGGGGAGGGGGAGGGGGGGGGGAGAATAAAAACTGAGAAAAGAGGGTGACCATTCTGGGAGAGAAAGGGAGAGCAAATCTGGGAGTACAGAAAACAAGGGTTCTTGGGTTGCCGGGCGTGGAATCACCCATGGTAAGAAATCCAAAGCCTACAATATAAATAGATTGTGAGCGCAGATAGAAGTTGGGCCCAACAGCTACTTTTGGGTACGCACACTAACGATGAAACTTTTGAGAGATTCCATTTTTTATACTTTTCGTCTAAGTTAGTCCTGGCAAGGATTATGGAAAGGCCCGAAATATTTCCTACAACAAACAAATCAGCACAAATCTAAATGCCCACTACAATGAAGAAACATCCCAGTAGTAGAATATTCGAACAATAAAATTTTCTAGGAGTTAAAAAAAATAAAACTAAATAAACTTTCAGCCGTTAATGATTTCATCAATTAAGCAAAATGTCTACATCTCCAAAGTCATTATCTAAGGGTCCCATTGAGAGAGAGCTCTCCATTATAATAACATGAGGGAAAAATTCTATAGTCACAAATATGTTATAGCTTTCAATTGTAAAGCAATAGACAAATACTATGGAATCCATTATAACAAATGATGGAGAAAGCTTTGTGTGTGTGTGAGAGAGAGAGAGAGAGAGAGAGAGAGAGAGAGAGAGATTCCAATTAGCATAGCAAAGATCACTTTTATGCTAGGGCATGCTCATAATTATTGCATATGTAGTGAGTAGTGAGGTTATTTTGGTAGTATGAATGAGTAGTGAGAGAGTATTTAGCTATGCTGCTAAGATTTTCTGCTTGAGAATAGATAAGTATTTATGAGTAGCAGTGTGAGGGGTATTTATGAGCCAAGTGTTGAAGAGCTTAATTACTAACTTGAGACCAAAGAACTTATAAGCTCAGAACCTTATTAGGAGTTAAGAAGATAATTAGAGCAAAAGAGTAAGTAGAGAAGTTATGACAGATTAGTCATGCTCTTTTGGTGTGTCTTGGTGTGTTGATGAGGGACTCTATTTATAGCTGAGTTTAACAGAGTATTTAACAAAAAATCTCAGCTAAAATTTTCAGAAAATCCATCCTAGGATTTGGCCAAGAATGGTATGTCTAGCTTTAAGAAGTATTTGTTGTTTCAGGTAATATCAATTGAAGATTCTGACTTAGCATTAAATGTTGGATTGTCCTCAACCAATGGGGCTAGAGCATGTATTAGGGCTAGTGATCTTGGTCATCTATTGCTAGTATCAAAGTTCCTAGGGAAAATTGTGTCAACCCAAGCCAAGTGTCAATCTTGGAGCCCCTTGCTAGAAATTCTGCTAGAGATCTCCTTGGTGCCCTCCAAACCACATTTTCCTAAGTTTCCCCATTAGGGTTCTTGTGCTTGGTTCATGAACCAAATAATACATATTTTTAGTAAGGCAATGAGCTGTTTAGTGGTAGTTCTAGAAGCTTCTAATGTCTAGTTATGGCTTCCTTTAGCCTCTTGACTGAATTTGTTGGAGAAGAGAGATGGTGGCTGACTTTAGCCTTCATGCATTAGCACAACCTTTCTGTCTTGTCAAAATGATTAGAAATTGACTTGCCAAGGAACGGTTTGATCTCAGCTTGATAAGTGTCCCCCTCTGATCTAAGTTGACAAGTTGAAAGTAATTGTAATTGGTTCTAGCTATCGGTCTAGTTATGCTGAAATTGAATTGTAACTAGCCTAACCATTTTAGTCACCCACATGAGTTTCAATTGCTAAGATTTTGCACATGGGCTGGATTATTTTGGTTGGGCCTTGTTATTGAGCTCTTAGGCTTGCATGTCCTTACAAAATAAGTAGTCTTGCCATGGGTTTGTAATATACATGGGCTTTAATTGATGTAATGCAATTGCAATTTCTTATGGGTAAAATAAGTATAGTTCCCATAAATTTTGTAGAATAAATATGTCGTAAATAATTTATGTTTCCCATGAGTGTGCATATTTGTTAGGGAATTTAATATGTCAAAATATGTTGTGCCAAAGATTATAAACTTTGGGCTTTGAGCAAAATATAATATTTTTGCCAAATAATATTTGAGCTTTGATAGAATAATTGTTTGCCCCAAAATTAATAGTTTTGGTTTTTTGATGAAATGTTGCCAAAGTAGTATTGCATTTTTTGTAAAATGTTGCCAAAATAATCTTTGGGGCTTTTGATAATATTTTGGGATTTTATAAAATATTGCCAAGTGCGGACTTGGGCTTCGATAAATATTGCTAGGTGTTTCTTTTGGGCTTTGTAAGGTGTTGTGTACCAATAGGTTTTGTAAAGGTTGTTGTGTAGTAACGGGCTTTGTAAAGGATGCCGTGTTGCAATGGGGCTTTGTAATGGATGCCGTATAGCAATGAGTTTTGTAAAAGGTGTTGTGTAGCAACAGGCTTTGTAATGGGTGTTGTGTAGTAACAAATTTTGTAATAGGTGCTATGTAGCAATGAGTTTTGTAATGTGTGTCATGTAAAGGATGTCGTGTTGCAATGGGGTTTTGTAATGGGTGCTGTGTAGCAACGGACTTTGTAAAGGGTGCTGTGTAGCAATAGGCTTTGTAATGGGTGTCGTGTAGTAACAAATTTTGTAATAGGTGTCGTGCAATAACAAATTTTGTAATGGGTGTCATGTAGCAACGAGCTTTGCTTGTTGTAATAAATTTGTTGGGCTTTTTGGGTTTGCCCATAAGATAAATGAGTATGGTCTTTTATAGAGATGGTATAATTTGGTGGCCCAATCTTGGTAATGATATGAAAAATATTTGTATGGGCCCAATTTTGGTAATAATATGGGAAGTATTTGTTTGGGCCCAATTTTGGTAATACTATGGGAAATATTTGTGGGGATTTAAAATATTTATTGGGGCTTATATGAGTATTTTTTAGTGAGTGGACTAATGAAATTGAGACACGTGGCATGTGAGAAAAATTGTACCTCAACAGGCCCACCCAATTACCACACATTTGTGAGAATATCTAATATAAAATTGCAATAATAACATTAATTTAGAGTAAAAAATTCCCAATTTACTTTTCCATTCATCAATTTCACTTAATAATAATGTATTCGAAGTCACCCTCCCCTCCCTCTTCTCATTTCATTCCCCTCCTACTCTACCATATTCTTTGTTTGCCATGGATTTTACGTGGATCGTTTAGTTTAATTATTTGAACAGAAAATTATCTTTGTCCATTAGACCACGATATCCTATAAACAACACAGAGATACAACGATTCATAGTTTTTTTTCTCTCATATAGGTGGTTTTTTTTTTTTATACATTGATAATTAGAGGGTGGGGCAATTCAAATCTAAGGTGTCTTAGAAATATTAGGAGATTCCAACTGGTAGAGTTATAACTTATAAGGCTCTTGGCCATATAGGTAGATTTGGTGAGATGAAAGGTCTACATAGTACATCCATGCATTTCATAAATTTTAATTCATAATAACGAAAGATTTTGCATTTCAATTTTTTTTTTTTTTTTTTTTTTTTGTGGTGAGATTGAAGCTAACATTTCCATTAAAAAGAAGGCATATCAGCTTGAATTCAATTACAGCATTGAGTTGTGGTGGAAAATCTTCTATCCACATTGAAAAACTTCTGATATTTTTAGCATATCTAACCTAATAAACCTAAAGGATTCTACAACCCAATATATATATATAGTCCCACTCATATGCAACCCAATCACGCCTTGAAATCATACAATCTCCTTGACATGTTTTAGTAATTCATATAAAATTGCAAAAAACATTACAATGAAAATCAAATATTTAAAAAACTGTAGAAATTCAACTTGTTATATTTGTGCAATCCAAGATAAATATGTTATGCTGAAAATGCCACTTACAATTTAAAGTGATTGACCTTTTATTTAGTACCCAAAGGTAATTAATCTTTGTTGTTCCACTTCCTTCTTGGCCTGATTGTATTAATATATATACACATGTATGAATCTAAGTCCAAAATTTTGAAAGAAAAGTGTAAGAAATAATATTTATTTTTTTAAGATTTAGGAAAAAAATTGATTACAGTCTAATTGTACCAATCACTCTTCTACTGGTATAGAAATTCGAAGTGGGGCAATAAAAATGGATTCAAATCCATTACAATAACTAGAATTATCACACCATGCAATGGTAAAATAATGACTGAGATTGAAGGTTAAAAAACCACTTTTAATCTTAACCCGTTAATTAGAAAATATTTTTAACTTTTCAATTTTTTAATTTTTTTTTTCACCTTTCTATGTCTTATGTGGGGGGTTGGGCCTAAGCAACCTATGTTAGCCCACCTAATCAAAACCCAATATAAAACCCAAGGCCCATTAGTCGAGTTAAACTTGGTACATAAGGAGGGAGTTAACCCTGGGCCCTATTACAATGGGCCTAACCCTGAGGTCAGGATGATGGGCCGAGGAGATGACTACTTGAGGAAGTCTTAATTGGTTGGCTAAACACTAACCAGTGACGAAGGAAGTCGGGGTGAAACATGAACCTAGCTAGATCGATAGCCAAGGACTGATAGTGTTATTGGGGAAATCGCCACCGAACACTATTTGGCGTCTGGAACAAGTACTAAGGGAATCCCCTAAAGTTGTAAGGATCCCTTAGGATTCTGATGAACATAAGAATACGTGTGAAGTGGAAAAATAATGATGATCACCCCACTAACAAGAGACTACAAAAGGGGGAAGAGGGTAAAGGCCTGGGGGTTGGAAAACTGGGGAGTGAGAGACAAAGAGAAAAACACAAGGGATTTAAGGGGAACCAGGTGAAGTATGGGGCCTAATCTATAGGATTAAGACTTAACCCACGTATACATAAATTGTGTCCCACATACTATCGTTGAATTAGTCTTGGGTGACAACATCTTACATTTAAATAATTGCATGGGATCTAAATCCAATAAAAATGATATATAATTATATATATATATATATATATATATATATATATATATATATGTGCTGATAATTATAATAAGGAGGATGAAAGCTCGGATTTGTGCAAAAACCCAAGAGCTTGTTCAGACCCCCAAATAAAATTACGGCTCGATTGCTTTTACTCTAACTTAAACAAAGTGTGGAACAAGAGTAAATGTGCACAATGAACCGATAATACTACCCTAAGCCATATTCATCCATCATCAACAATAAAATGAAAGCTTAAAGAGTAGGGAAGAGAGATGCAAATACAAGATAACACCAAAACGTGTTATTGGAAAGGAAACTGAAGAACTCGGCGTAAAATCTCTCCGCGACCCTCCAAGTCGAAATTGATCCACTAGAGAATAAAGTTGGAGTATACGAATAACAAAAGATCCTCCAAGTCTAGTCTACCCCATGTACTTGAGCCCTTCAAGCTCCTACTATCAACGGACTTCTCAGAGTCTTATTTTCTCTAGCTTTCTGAATCCCTCAATTTAGCCCGATTGCATCCACCAACGAATGACTCCTTCCAATACTTTCCAATAGCACCAAAATCTCACTTAACACTCAGAATGGGTGTGGTAAGTGTTTAGGCTAACAATCTCTCAAGGATCTAGAGATGGAAAGGTAGGAATTGAGGAGGAAAACTACAAGGAAATATGTAGATGATTGTGGATATAATAATCTCTAACTCTCAAGTGTATTTGCTAGGGTTTTTTCTCTGAAGAGCACTCCTTACAATTTGTGGGTAATAAGGGTATTTATAGTATGGGTAAAGATTTTGGTAAAACAACTTTTTACTTTTTGCCAAACAGAATGTTTCGCGAGTACTTCACAGGATGACCCTTCTCGCGAAACACTCGCGAACTTAGGGTTTTTTTATCTAAAAAGCACTCATTACAATTCGTGGGTAATGAGGGTATTTATAGTGTGGGTAAAGAATTTGGTAAAACAACTTTAATTTTTGCCAAACAGAATGTTTTGCGGGCACTTCATGGGATGGCCTTTCTCGTGAAACACTCACGAACTTGACAGCCTAACGTGACTCTTCAATTTCTAGTCATGTGTTTCACACGTAGCCTTTTCTCAGGTTGCTTCTTGCAAGATACTAGCGAGTTAGTCGAGAACTGCACTGATTTAACTTTTGAAACTTGATTCTTCATTGATCTCTCATACTCACCCCTTACAAATAAACCCACATACATACATGGAAAATGATTGAAGAAATTACAGTCAAATTTGATATGGAATTAAAGTCAATACAAGCTAGTTGGAAATCACAACTTTACATAGAAGAAATTTGAATCTTGGATGTTTTGAAATGACCAGAGAGTACCAACTAGTTGAAATAAAAGACTTTTAATATAGTTTAAATCTCTTTGCCAGCATGAATATGTTCAAATAAGATTTGACATTGGATAGTGAGTAAAACAAATTCAATGATTCTCATAAAAAAATAAATTATAAAATAAATTTCCATTATTGAGACATTAAATTATGAACATAATGATGTGTGTGTACACACACGAATGTGTAATATAAAATTAGAGACAACGTAATAGATCAAAAGAATCCATTTGACTTTAAGGAATACAATTGTAAAATTAACAAAAGTTAAAATTGCTCATATAGGTGCCATATAGAAGAGAAAATGATTGATTTCCCATCAAAGTGAAAAAAGGGAAGAAAAACAATAATTAAACTGCTAAATCAAATAAGAGCCACACACATGCAGCGAACTGACTATTTGAACATGGAAAATCAGGATTTATAGGCTTTGTGAGGCATTCAAAAACCATGAAGCAACTCATTTTTATGTGTAAAAAGCCTTTGAAATGCTTTACTCCAAGAAAATTCAAAACAAGAAATATTAATTCGAACTGTGGATGAGTAGATACCACCCTAATTAAGGATTTAAACAGCTTGCAATTGAGGAAGAACTTCCTAATCAGTAAGAGATTATTATTAGTATTAGTATTATTGTTGTTGTCGTCTATTGTTATTAGTATTTTTGTAAATATTTTCATCTTCTTCTTACCAATCTTTTTTTTTTCCTGAGATTACTGAAATCTTTGAATTGAATAGTTTATATATCCTTAAAGTTGGAAACCATATAGTAAAATAATTAAGTTCATGTCTTATAATTTTTTTTTTTTATCTTTTTCATACATTTAAAAAAAAAAAAGTTTCAACTTACGTCGTTCACTCCTAGTGATAGTTCTTTATCATTAAACAAAGACACTAATCTCATCCCCCTTTCCCTATATATATGTGTGTGTGTTTCTAAAAAAAAAAAAAAAAAAAAGACACTAATCGGTTTTTAGTGTAGGCGGGGATTGAACATCAGATCATCCTTCAACTATTAGAGATTTTATTAGTTGAACTAACTAGAACCTATAATATATTTCATACTAAGATACCTATAATATATTTCATACTAAGATAGAAGAACTTGCCTTTGATGAATAAATGCTCTTATTAGATATACCCCCCCCCCCCCCCCCCACACACACACACACACACACACACACACACACACAAACAAAATCAAGTAATAAAAAATCAAGGGGTTAAGTATATGTATAACAAAAATAAACTTAGAACAAAGAGGGAAAGAAGGTTATATACTTGTTTTCTTTATAATTTGAATGACAGTGAAAATAAAATAAATTTGGTTTGGAGTTTGTAATTTTGAGTTAGGAATTATGTTTCAATAAAAAAAAATAAAGAGTAAGGCTTTATGTTGACTTGTTCCCTTTTGTAAGGATGAAATATGAAATGGTAAATGTTTCTAATTGGTAGCTAATACTATAACATTTGAGAAGTTCCCTATTAACTTCTTTGAGACTAGATTCTCAAAGAAAAAAAAAAAAAAAAATTCTTTGAGATTACATAGTCTATTTTTTTGCTAAATTTGAGACTGCAAGTCTATAACATATCAGAAAGACACCTTTTCTTATTATTGCTATTTTTTTTAGCTTACCATCTTTGTTTCTTAGATTTTAAGTCTACAATCAGTAAGATGATTTAGAAAGTAGTACATGTTGTCAGAGTCTACTTATAATGAATTATTATGATTTCAACATAATTAGTTAGCTTAAATGATGGTGAAGATAAGAACATGATTAATTCCAATTACTAAAACCTTAGCCAATAAGCTAAGAATTTTGTGCTTCAGTAACATTGCTTAATTCTTCTTACTGTAAATAGTTTAAACTTGATCTCTCTGTCACTTTTCGTAACTTAAAAAACAAACAAACAAACTTGACTAGGAAAAGTTCCTGAAAACACGTCCTGTAATCTTTCCTATTGTTCAGCTGTATTGAGAAATATTGTAATACGGGTCAACACCAAAAAATTTGATTGATGTCTTAATTTGATGATAAATAGCGATTTTCATGGGGCGGTACGAATATATTTTATCATATCTAAAAAGAGCAATAGCAGAATTTTTAGGAGCCTTGTGTTCAAAACTTTGTGTAGAAACATTATAGGCGATTGGTCAAAATTGTTGATCTGTATGTTGACTTAATTGCGGCCTCAAATATCTGATTTGAAATAATTTTTTTTTTTTGGAGATCATGATTTGAAATATATTTAATTTAACAAAATTGACTATTTGTATATATTTTTAAAGTCTTTGACCATATGTAACTAACTCAATTTACTTGAATTTGAGCCTCATCTATCACCACTATCAATTATTTTGTTAATTTGCAATCATATGCATCACACCATATATTTAAATGGCCCAAATATAAGATTTTAGGGTATTTTATGAGAAAGTAGAAATTTCAATCACTCATAAATTTATTCTCTCTTCCATTCAACTTTTTACTAAAATATTAATTTCTCATTTAAACTCAATTATCACTTGAAATTCTCGCTTCTTCACATATAATTTACCAAATTTTTTTTGTTGAGAAACTACCAATTTATTATTGAATCAAGTCCTTCTATAGTCAAAACAAAAATTCATCACAATTTCACAATACTTTCAACTTTGATTACCACCTTACACGTGATGCCTTAAAATAAAGCATTTAAAATATCAAAAAAATTATTTAAAAAAGAAAAAAAAATGATTGAATCAGTGTCCAAATATTATTCCTAAAAATCAATGTCCAAATTTGCCTACCACCACACAAACAATCCTCTAAAAAAAAAAAAAAAATTAAAATTGCAGATTGTTATGTTTTGATTTTTTTTTTTTTTTTTGTATTCATAATTTTATTGTATTTAATTAATTCATTTAATTTTTTTAGGAACATTCTCGAACATTATGTTTCAACAAATTTATTTTAAAAAAAGAAAAAAAAAACAATCAATGTCCAAATTTGCCTTACTTTCTATCTTTCACCTAAACAAATTTGCCTTACAACCTAAGACTAGACAGCATGGCGAGCCAAGTGTCACACTCTTACAACCTCTGCAACTAACGGTCCTTTTACACCAACATTCCCGGCAGGCAACAACAATGGTCCACCATCAACCTCAAGTGCCCCATCCACAAAATACCCATTTTTTCATTTCTCTTCATTCTTTTCTTAGTCATTGTTGTTTTTCATTCTCATTCTCATTTTCTTCATAACCAAGCTGCTTAGGAGGAAAACCTTTTCCTCCTACCCGTTGTAGTCCCTTCTGGTAATCCCCCCTCTTCCTCTTTTCTCCTCCATTGCTGTGTGTTTGTGTATCTGGGGTGTTAATGTTATTGCCTTTTTTGGGTTTCAAAGTTTTTGGTATTAACATAATGAGATGCAACCATGTTGTACACTTTTGGGGTTTGTTTTATCTGTGTCTTTTGTGTTATTTGTGTTGGTGAATATGTATGAGCCAATGGGGTTGCTTCATTTGGTATTTTGTGTAAAATGTTTGTTTTCTTGATTGCATATGAAAATATGTTGTATTTACTTTGGGTGTGATTTATTTTTGACATTGTGTCATTTGCATGAGGCTGCGCCTTGATATGATGATAAGTGCCTTCCATCCAAAGTAACATGTTGTGGGTTCGAGTCCCGGAATTTCCAAGAAATTGAGGATAAGGTCGCCTACCAATGCCTTTCCCAAACTCCATAGAGGTGGGAGTTTTGTGCATTGGATATGACGTTTTGTGTCATTTGCAATGATAAAGATTATGGGTGGGGAGATCACCAGGGGAAGGTGTTTAATTTGGCTTTCAGAATTTAGTGTTAGGGATGAGTGGATTGAACAAATGGATGCCCGGCATGAATGTGTATGGGAAATGGGTTTAATTTGGACTGCGGATTTTGTGGAACCTGAAATTCATGATTTATTGGTTGTGGAGTTTGGGTGTTTGGAGTTTAGAGAGAACTGCAAATATGTTGGTACAACAATGCAAATAGATTTGGATTTGGGGCCTCTGCTACCAGGAGAAGTAAACTAATAATAATGGTTCTTCTTGAATAATTTCTCATTTTTGAATGGCATTTTCTCTGTTGGAGAGATTTTCAATGAAGTTGACATAAACTCACATATGCTAAAAAAGGAGGAATTTCATTTATTAATATTGGTTCCCAGAAAATTATATGGAAAACAGAAATTTCATTAAATAATTTAGAGTTCAAAGTTATGATTTCAGCTCGCAGTATATCTAAATGCACCTTGTGCTCTCTGTCTAGTAGAAGGTCTACTTGTGGGTAATGATTTGCTTATTTGAGATTTGACTCCTCATTACTATGCCTGTATTGTGCTCTCAATCTTAAAGAAAGTGTGTTGTTATATATCTTTCTTCTGAGTGGTCATCTGGCTTTGTCAATTTAATTTTAGGCTCCTTTTGTTACATGACAAGTCCTGATTCTTTATGTTTATCTGTATTCAATTTTCTTCTTTGTTTTTTTTGCTCTTAAAAGAATATGGTAGAAGAAGGAGAAATTTGAAAATGGATTTATCTTTTTATGCAAAAATTTTCCTTTCTTTCTTCTTTTCGGGAACTAAATAAGGGTTGAGGTAATTTAATGAACGTTCATGAATTTGGAGCTGATATGAGCTTCCAAATCCCTGGAAATTTGGAGGTACTTAACAACCTAATGGCAGAATTACACATTCTATCCAAGCTTTTTAATGTTGTTAGAAGTTATTTTAGAGCATTTTTTGGTGGTCCATTGATAGCAAATAATTTTAAGGGCCACTTACAAATAACTACCTAATGGGAAGCTTCAGACTTATGTTAGTAGTTATTAACCTGTATTTTTTAGAGGTGTGGATTTGAAGGAATTATGGTTTATTTTTTATTTATTTGCTTGCACATGTGTTTCACCTTCATTTATGTAATGCACACATACAAACACATATAACACATTTTGTTAATACTTAGTGCATTACTGCACACAGAATTACTCTTGTTTTCATTGTAATATGTCATAGGAAAAATTCCATAGTATTGCTATGATGGCCGTCAGCTTCAAATATTGGGATGATTGCATTGACCCTTCCGACATGGAAGCAATGTGGAATATTCCTGAAGTAAGCAATGAATGGTTAGATGCTGGAGAGTCTAGAGACCAGAAAGTTCACCTATCACGTGATCCAGACGGACAACCTTTTTTGACACAGATCGAGATGAAGGTTAACCAAATTTCTTTCTTTTATGGAGAAAATCATAGTAACTGTTAGTCACCTTTTAAAGTAACATATGTTCTTTAATTATATTTTTCTTACTTTTGGATATGACTTGGTTCAAAATTATATTTTGGTTTTCTGAAAGCTTAATTTCATCTTGAAATGATAACCCTCCAATATTTCAGTAAAAAAGGTCATGCGATAAATTTAAGTTGATATTTCTTGATCTTCATTGTGATATGTTTAGATGCAACATTAATATTTGTTATATAATTTTAATTTGTTATGATATTTTTCTAGGCTGTGGCTGAGATTATTGCCTCCAGGCATTTCAATTCACAGATAGATCTGGTACATCTTCTTTTCAAAAATGTCACCCTACTCAATGAGTTACTTCTGTTTAAATGCTAAATCATCAGTTGGACTTGAATATATATATATATATATATATATATATATATATATATATATATATATATCTATCTGAATGTGTGTGCGTGCGTGCATTTGCATTTAAATGTTTAAAATCATTGTTTGGATCTTTAGATTGGCATCTATTCTCATTTGTTCAAAAGAAAAGTGCAGTGTTTTACAGAAAAACCGTGGGAGATGGTTTCAGGATTATAGAAACTAAACAGATTATGAAGCCATAAATAATGGTCAGCTAATTAAGCAGGGGTACTTTTTTTCTAAAAGCTTAGTATTTGCTGCAAACTGTTCATAGTGTGGATTTAATGTCTGCAAATGATCTCTCTTCTTTTCAGTTTCTACTTTCCTGCCCTTAAGATTGGTTGATGCGTTACTAATGTGCTTTAATGGTTTTCACTTGTGATATGTGTTTGGCCTTAGGATGAATGGTTGATTGGTTGGTATCTGTTATCATTTGCATCATAATATTTTTGACAGTTTAATAGTTGGGGGAGGGGGAATTTGAAACTTGGATATCTCAATTGGAAACTTTAAGAAGTGTTAGTTAAACTACAAGGCTCTTGGCACCATTTGCCTCATAATGAAAATGAATTACTACCAAATGCACCTATATTTTCTTAGATTTTTGTTTTAGATGATCAGAAAACAGGATTATATTCTTCTTTTATGTTCTTTCGATATCTTGTCATCACTTAAGTTGTGACAAGTGAACTTTTACTAAACTTGTTTATGTCCTATTGGCCTTCCCTTGCTTTCAGTCTCTTATTTTTCATTTGTTTACTTATTTCTGTTAGCTTTATAATTATAATTCACCTTTGGCCAATATCAATGACAATTTACTTTTGTCACATATCTAAGTCTATGCTATATATCCATGTATAGTCTCTTTTTCTTCTCTCATGGTCATTTCCGTAACCTATTCTTATTTTGTCCCTCTTGACTAAGCATATGTATAAATCTATCATCTTCAAAGTTCTTGACATCCGATTGGGGAAGCTGTCTTTAACAAATTTATGTTAGGTAATTACGCATCTTAAAATTCCTCTGCTATCACCATGGCGAAGATCGAACAGTGCTAATCTAGCATACTTCCAGGAATTGTGATGAAACTATGTTTTTAAAGTTCTAAGTTAACTGGTCTCCTGGCTTGGCTTGTGGATCGAAGTTCTCTGCATTCCTTTTGTTCCATTATCACTGGTCACCTACTTGTGTATAATTATCCATAATTTTGTTTTGGGAGGTTTGAAGTTGACAGAATTATCATCGTGAATCAACTTTATATCTAAAGCCTTTGCCTTTTGTAATCTATGTCATGGCTGTCTTAATGAAGAAGAATCAATGAATCTTTGTCTTCTATGTGGTTTTTGTTTGGGAATGATTTATGGTATCTTTATTGAATGCTTCATCAAAGACCTGCTTAAGTAAGAGAATGTTGACAGAGAATATAATTTAGATGGTTTAGTCCCGTAAAGAAGATACAAATGACTAATAAAATACTCATCATTACCAGACATTGGTGATCAAATTTTCATCCTCAAATTCAAATGAAAATAAGGAATCTAATACTAGAACTTTGCGAAATTTGAGGTTGGAGCCAATCAAATGCATCTTTCACATAAAGCAAATATAAATGAGAGTGCGACCCTGCATTCAGCAGAAGTGCATTTGGGCCTCTTCCTGGTCCTTTTGGAAGCAATTTTTGGCTAAGTTTATTTAAAGCAAAGCATAGACACATGCTTGTACACACACGTATAGCTGGTAAGATTCTATGTTAGTTAGAGTCAGGTATTCGTACCTTCCTACAATATGCATGTCTAACACCTGTGCATGCCCATGTCATATGTGGCTAGCACAGGTTGTTCATAACTTTGAGCTGATTATGTGACAAAAGTGAGAATGTATCTTCCAGTTAAAGCATCAATCAGCTTGACCACACTTGGGCCCAATGATGTCCATCTGGTCTTCCAAGGAGCTTTTCTTTGACTTCCTTTGTTACAGAAACATATAATTCAAATTGAATCATTGACTTCTATTGTAATGTTAGTAATGACTCTAATTTTCTGATATATATACTATAGTTGAGAACAATGAACGAATCTTGAGTACATAAGTTTGTGCTCCTTTTCACTTGATGCCATATTTCTAACCATGATTATCAAGGCTTATTTTGGATTTCCTCTAAAATGTCATTAGTGAGAAGTGGAAAAGCTTAGACACTATGTAATTCATAAGCTGGCAGTGCAATTCAAAAACTTAAAATTTGCTTTTGATTCCATCTACGGCTTTAAAGTATAGTGTAACTTTTGCATGAATTGACAAATGAAGCAATTTTTTTTTTCAAAATTACTGAGTAAGTGTTAGTTGCAATTCGAGTTGATTTTTCCATGTTTGACTATCCTTTCCTTGTTACAGGACATGATATGTGCTATTGCTGAACTTGAAAGCGACAGACAGCCTCTTGCTGTTCGGTCTGACAAAAAGAATAAGGAGCCTACCATAGGGATCATGCAAATTTCAATAGAATCTGCAAAGTGGCTGTTCAAGTACTAACTGCATGTCCTGATCCTCTTTCAAATGTGTAAAGGTTAACAATATTTGTTTATGCACTTTTAACATTATTTTGGTTGGATGAAACTGCAACTTGCTTGCAGTGAGTTGGGTTACAGGTCATATGAAGTGGTAAAGAATCCAGAGCTTCTGTACTGGCCTTTTGTAAGCGTATATCTTGGTGCTGCCTACATGAAATGGCTATCAAATTATGACCAAAAGTAAGTTACCAAATATTGGTCTGGTTGATCCATCTTCCTTTCATGTTTGTGGCTCCTAATATATCCTTTTGTGTGCAAACAACATTTAATAGCAATAGTTGACTTGATTACCATATTGAGTTTCTTGAGTGATAACATATTAATGCTATCCTATCTGCAGAGAGAGAACTGAAGAGTTCATAATTAGGGCATATAAAGGTGGTACGAAAAAGGCAACTCATAAGTCAACTTTGCCATATTGGAAACGGTATCTTTGTGTCAAAGAAAGTCTTCCATCCAGGTGGTTGTTTGCTCTTCATTATGATGATTTGTATTTATGACAAGCATATCATTTTGAAAAATATTTAGATCACCGATAAGAGGACCAGTGGAAATATGTTGTGTGCTTCACCAGGATGTGGGTATGTGGTATGTTTGATGAACAAGTACTGAAAATTTTCTGAATATGATTGAACATTTCCTATCTTTCCTTTCTCTCAATGAGTGGGTAAAAGCTTTGTTTTGTCTTGATCTATTTATTCATAATACTAATATCTAGTTATTGTGGAAAAAATGTGAGTTAGCATGTGGCATGGTGCTAAGGAATGTCATGCTGAATATTTATAATTGCTACACATGTAACTGCATTACTGCAAAGTAGAATACTTTTATGAAAAATCAGTGTCTTGTAAGATCACTTTAATAAACTCTGAGATTATCTGAAACTGATTACTTTTTTATCATATCTTTTTTCAGAAAATATTTTGAAGATGGTCGAGATGTTTCTGCTTCTGCTTCTGCTGCTCCTACACCTCCACCTGGTTCTGCTACTGCTACACCTCCATATGGTTCTTCCCCCAATTCACAGCCCACAGGTTGTCCTTTATCCAGTTACTTTATTTTTCATGCACGGCTTTTGTATTGTTATCTATGAGCTGAAACTGTCAACCTGCATTGTTTGAGTGGTATCAGACATCTCTCCATTCTATGAATACAATACCAAATTACTATTTTTATAAGGAGTAGAGTTTCCTTCCACTCAAAGAAAATCAAAATAGGAATTTGAGGCAATTTTCTTTCAAATTGCTTATTTGATCATGTTATGATCATTGAGTTCTTAACATTTTACTCCATTTTTGTAATTTATATATATATATATATATATATATATATATATATATGTATATATTAAGATGGGTCATAATTCACAAGAACTACGGAGATGGTGAAGCAAAGTTCTGTTGCTTTTTTCTTATGGTTGGTAATTTACAGACAAATGAAATGGATCAAGAAATCATGATCTTGTGTTGAACCCCATTCTTATTGGGGAGGAATTGCGGTTTGCGCTAAAGCTCATTGTCTGCCATTCCTTGTCTTGTCATTAGTAACAACGTAATCAATATATCGCAGAGTTCTTAACATTTGAATCTATTTAGAATAAAATATAACTTGGAATGGATCTACTCTAAATGAATTTTTATTCTACCTATCACTGTTTAAACCTTATACTTCTATATCAATAAAGTTAGCATTTTTACTTCCATTGTAATTTTATAAACTTCCCAATTTACTGCTTTTAATGGGAATACATAAAGATAAAAAAGGAGGTTTCTATAATTTTTAGAGTAAAGTAAATCAAGAAGCATTAATACGATGCTAGCTGATTGTTCTAGTGTGCGTATTTATTATTCTTTGATCAATGATGCAGTGAAAATAAAGTAAAAGATGCTATTTACAAAGCAGATCATGCTAGATGACTGCTAAAGATCAAATTATACTAATACTTCTTTGGTACAAATTATGCTCATATGGATTAGAATTTTTTCATTGTAAAAACAAAATTATCTCTGAAATCATAACAAATGCAAATGACCTGGATGACCAATGCACCCTTTTAAAAATATTTATTGTGTTCTAACGTATAATCATTAATGCTTCTTTAGTTGTCCTTACATTTTTTCAACTTCAAATCATGCAGATTTTGTCATTAACTTCCTAGTCTTGCTAGGATTCCTCTATATTTGGATTTTTTTTTTAAATTTATACTTTCATTTTTATTTTTGTTACTAAAATGGACAATCTCCTTTGTGTCTCTGATGAGGAAGCAGGTGTATACTCATATTGGGACACCAAAGCTTCTCCAGAAGACATGGAAGAATTGTGGAACCATCCTGAGGTCCTGAAAGAGTGGACTAAATCGGGAGAGATACGGGGAAAAGTGCGCTTTTCCCATGATAACAAGAAGAGACCCTATCTTTCACGGGTGGAACTGAAGGTAAGAATCCATTAGAGTGAACATTCCTGAATTTATTATTAGGTCAATAATGCATATTTGATAAGAATTTCTTCATACTTAACCTACCACATTCTGATTTTGTTTGCTAAATTGCTAAATAATTATAAGTAAACACATTTATATTCTACTTTTCATGAAATAGATGGGATGGATTTGATGAATGACTTTATATATAAAGTTCGTAACTGAGTGGGGCATTAAGTATTGAATTTATCAAAAATATAAAGTTCGTTTGATCTTAATATAGTTATTATGTATTGCTAAAACTTGGGAAGTTATACTGATTTGCATTTAATTTTAATTTTAAGAGAAGATGGTAGATAATGATAATGGCCTAGTTTAATATCTTAATCATACCGGTACTTCTGATACTGCTGTTCCACAATCAAAACTTATATGAATGTAAGATGTCACCCTCAGTGATTTTGAAATTTTCTTGCAGGCAGTTGCAGAAATCATTTTGACCAAACACTTCCCCACAAAACATATGAAACCTGTAAGTATGCACTTACTAGAAAATTTCTGTGGATCTTGTAATGGAGATGGTGTTTTGTGACTTTATAATCACGATCATTGTAGTACCTTTTTTTTTTCATTACTATAATTTGTTATATTTTTGCTTTTTTTAATTGAAAAATCTCCTTGATATATATATTAGTCTTCACTTATTCTGCCCTATATTCAGAGAATGGCTGTCTAAGATACATGTAAGATACTGCAGCATTTTTTTTTTTTTTTTGAGAAAAGTTTAGAAACAGCTGCATATTTAACATAGATGAGAGTGTACAGCATGAAAAAGAAAAAGAAAATCCTAATTTGAGGAATGACGAAGTGCCTCACTGTGGGATACAGAGGGAACTTTTATACACGAGATGCAGACACATAACTAACATACTCAAAATATGTATGACATAATGTACAAAATTTGGTTTTACCAGTAGTAGTGGTGTTCTTATTGGTGAGAGTTCTTGACAATATTTTTTAGTTTGAGAGTGTTCCAAAACAAGATTGTAGGGGCAAAAATTCCAATATAGTTTTAAATTTTTTTTTTTGTAATATGCATAAAATGTGCATATGCAGACCATCATACACACTCTCTAAAATGCTGTGTCTAAGTTATTTCCATGATATTTTTCTTTCTCTTAATTATTTTTAGTTTTAGACTGTTAGAGACATTTCAAGTCCTTGTGAATTGTGATGTGGGTTGGTGTGTGAAATTGTTTCAATTTGTTCTTGTTACAAACAAGTCTCTTTAGTTTTTCACTACATTGCAACTTATAAATTAGGTTCATGCCCCCCTCACCTTAAAGGGATTTTTGTTGTTGGCATGTCGGGTCATGGCAGTTTTTTTTTTTTTTTTTTATTTTTTTGAGAATAGGTATGTCATGGTCATGTCTAGCCCTTATAATGTGTGACATTGTGCAATGTACGTTCATAATTGTTGGCTTGTTGCATACTATAAACTATAGAGTTTAAGAGAATATGCCAAATAAACATTTTCATTTCTTTTTGGATAATTTAATAATTTGTATTCATGTTTTTCATGAAATTCTTCATTTACTGGAAAATTTGAAAATGCACTTTCGCTTTCAAGCTCTCACTTCAAGTTTTCTGTTTGTATATTTTGCAAGCATATAATATTTCCTTATTTCTTATAAATCAAGCATAAATCTTCCCATTCACTGTATCCTGTGGTGATTTTTTAATTGCATTCTACTATATTGCTAGAGTATTTTTTGAAGGATTTTTCTTGACAACGGTAAATCTTGAACTGTTACTCTATATCGACAGTAGGGTGGGGCAAGAAAAAAAACACTGTAAATTTATACTGTATTAGTTTACCCAACCAATGCTAAATGTTGCAAAGTCATATGTTGGATCTGTGATCTTTCAGGCTCGACCTAGCAGTTGCCAAGTTGAGGTCATTGATTTTTCTGGGTTTCTGTGATGTGGAGAACTTTAATATGGAATATAATATTCTTATAGTATGATTCTAATATTTCTTTCTTTAAGCAAAATTTGGAGATTCCCAGGAGTTAAGGAACCAAGAACATAATTAAGCTATCTAGCATTTTGGTTTGGTGTATCAGTTTCCTGGATATATATATATATTTTAAATTTTAATCCCAACTTTTATGTCTTCTGTACCATTCTTCTGCTCATCGTACATTTTTTTTTTTTTTGTAATTCGTTTTTTCTGAGACTTAACTTTCTGTACAGACATGTCTTTGTGCTCTTGCGGAAGTCGTTAGCCTGCGTTTTGTAAATGGAGTTGGACCACGTACTGGAATAATGGGAATTGACTATCCGACAGCTTTCTGGCTTTACATGTATGTGACATAAACATACTTAGCATCTGATTTACTTTCACCTTTTGGCCAATCATAACAAGAAATTTAATTACTTTGGCTCCTTTTGGGGGTGTTGGGACATCTTATCAATATGAATTAATTTGATTTTGACCTTGTTTAGTGTCTGTAGTGACTAAGTTCATCTATGCAAGTACAGTGTTTACTAGATTGATATTGACTAATCAATGCAATTAGGTCATGTAATTTGAACCTAGTATGCCTGCATTTCAAATGACTGTCAAGGATAAAGTTATATAAAATAAAAAAAACAAACAAAGCCGTTTGCGATATATATATATATATTTTAAACAAATGTCTGCATTTCTTGAACTTCTTCTTGTGTATAGGGAATTGGGCTACAGGGCTTATAGAGTTGATTCAGCTGATGATCTAACCAAGCCATTCGTGTCTATGTACTTTGGTGCAGCCTATTTGGTTTGGTTATCAGAATATGAAGGGAGGTAAGCCTGTTGACTACAAAAAGTTTCATTTAGCTGTGTGAGATTTGTTGTCTACATTAATATTTCCTACGCAACTAGCAACTCATTTCTTATTCAATGGTTGTAAATAGGAAAAGGACTCCACAGTTTGTTGTTCAGGCTTACATTTCAGGGCCAAAGAATGTGAATCTTCAGGAAACAGGTCCACTTTGGCTTAAATTCATGCAAGCATTGGGCAATTATGAGGACACAAAGAAGTATGCATTTTCTCACTTCTTAATTGAAATCAGAGAATTTTCAGTTCTTATGACACATGAATTTTTCTTTTTCTCAGTAGGGATCAAGGGAACTGCTCCATTCTGTAAGAGATGATCATCTGTGGTCTGTCCTTGTACAAAAACCAAACAAGAGTGAACATCATTATAGATGAATGATTGGTTTTATAGAAACAATTTAGTGACATATCTCTCAGCAATTTTGATTCTGCAAAAAGCACAGGGGAAGACAGATAAAGAATCCTCTTTTGATTGGATGGATTTTAGTTCTAATCAATTTATTGGACACTCTTTGATCCAATTCTTGTAATATAGATCATATATTACTTAAATGTGAAAAAGGATTGTCAATGACTTAATGGATCCAGTTTGGATAAAATTTTCCAAAATAGAAAGAATCTAAATAAAGGCACATACTTTAGGATAAGAAGCCCCATTCTCAAATATGATGGCTCCAAGTTTTCATATATTTTTTCACACTTTCAAATTGAAGGCCAAGTAATGGAGATGGAGACATTGGAGAATGTTATTGTATAAACTAATAATATTAATGTCTCAAAAACCGATTGGTGTCTTAGACTGACGATAATGAGCACAATTATTAGAAGTAAGCGTCATAGGTTAAAACTATATATATATATATATATATATATATATATATATAAACTAACAATATTAATGGCCCACAATAAGTTGTTGGACATGAGATATGTTATTGGCAAAAAGAATATTTTCAATAGAAATGTATATGATTCAAGTCTTCCATTGTTGTAACTATTATAACTACCAAAATATCCAAAAAAATAAAAGTATCTGGCTATGGTATTCATACCTACTTAGAACATACACATTCAAAATTTGTTGTAATGTTCCTACACACCTTAATATTGTATTTCAAGTCGATTTTGCTCTTCTTTAATAGAAATCACAGCTTTATTCTCCAAAAAAAAAAAAAAACTATTTAAATCTATTTCAAATTTTCAACCTACAAAGAGTGGACTTCTGGTTAAATTAAAATTAAACGCTTACATACTTGGGACCAGTAATACGAAGGAGAAAATTGGCATTTACCCATATTTTAAAACTATGCAGTAAAATATCCTTGTTTTGAAACTATTTAGCAAAATACTCTTGTTTTTGAAACTCGATTTTAACAAAATCAAGTTTTGTGTAAAACTCGATATTCTCAAAATCGAGTTTTGTGTATATTTTTAAGTGTAACTCGACATTAGCAATATTGGGTTCTATTTAAATTTCAAAAAAATTTAAGTGATTGAACTTACCTGAAACTCGATTTTCTAAAAATCAAGTTTTATTGAAACTCGATTTTTAGAAATCACCGCCGATCTGTAGTTGTTGGTCTCGCTGATTATGTATCGGTGGTTAGAGTGAGAAGAGAGGAGAGGTTTGGGTCAGAGAGGAGAAGAGAGATAAGGGAGAGTTAAAAAATTAGCAATGTCTGTAACGTGTGTTGAGGGACTAAATTGTGATTGGGACCAAATTGGTTAGTTTGGAGAAGTTGTGGACTTGATTGGCATTACCCCAAAATATGTTTATGGACTTGCTTGGACAAAGTTTGGCTCCAAAACATGTTTGGAGCATTGGGCTCCAACCACCAATAGGAAGATGACATTAGGGAGTCGTGCATTGCACATGACAAGACACATATTATCTTCCTATCTATGGTTGAAGCCAAAGGCTCTAAACATGTTTAGAGCCAAACCTTTTCCTATATAACCAAGCCACAATGCACATGCCTATAGTCGAAACAAAGATTCAGCTTGCAGTATCAATTAGATACCCAAATGAAGATTCAACTTAATGCTTTCTTCTTTTTCCACTTTAGGATATAGTTTTGCTTAAACACTAACCAAAACTCAACAATTTATATAAGCAAATACATCAAATACTGATACAGACCACTAACATGACAAGCCATGCAACATTAGCCCCAGAAATCCAATACTAAACAAGAGCATAGAAAATCAAAACCCAAAGCAATCAAGTAGGAAACAATGAAATTAGCATAGCCAAACAAATGCAAGAAAAACGCTGATTATGTATAAACCTGAATCAACTAGTGCAGGCAAGGAGCTGAGAAATTAGAGGGACAAATGGGTGAGAAAGACTGTGAGAGTAAATATAAGAGAGAACATAAGGACTGTGTGTGTAAGTTTTTATTAGGACCTAAGAATTTCACAGCAATGCCACTTTTGAACTTGGTGGCTGTATATGTCATAAACCATTAATCCATTCACTTTTGATTTACTTTGGTAACTAGTGTTCAATCCTCATAGTCACAACATAGTAGAAGAAAAAGGAATTATTTTTGAGTAATTGTCATGATACACTTACTCATTCCTAAAAGAAAATTACATAACACCTAACATTATAACAGTTCTAGTCAAACTCAAAAATTTACAAATAACATTGTAATGAATCTACAACTATAGTTTCACTAATGTCTAATGAATTCAATAATTTTTCTAATCCACATTGAAACTCTCTTCTCTCTCAAGAAACATGATTTGTTGAGCACCTCTTCAGCTGTTGGATTAGGAAAACTGTTGACTTCATTAGATGTTAGTGAAACTTTAGTTGTAGATTCATTACAATTTTATTTGTAAATTTGTTAGTTTGACTAGAACTGTTATAATGTTAGGTGTTAAACTTAGGGCTAGCTTGGTGATTCTCTTTGCTTCAAGCTGATTCAAGCCACTAGTTATCAAAGTCTGATGAAGTACATGTCCACTTTCTTTGTACTCCTCTGCTATTGTACTCACATGTTTGTAATTTGGTCCAATGACATTAACCCTCTTTGTGATTAACTGTATTGTAATCACTCCAAGGGCATAGATGTCATTATATGGCATTAATATCCCTGTCAAGACCAATTATAGCAATTCATTTCAAAAATTTATCGAATACATAAAAGAAAAAAGAAAAAAAGGGCAAGGAAAAGCATAAATATGGCAAGTAGATACAAAATAAGCATTTAGGATCATCTATTAGAGTATATTACACACAGCTTTGACATAAGAACTCTATCCATAAATTAAAATTCTCAAAAGCAATCTTAAGATGCACATTCTTAACAAATAGCTCAACAAGCTCTATCATAACAAACAAACAAAAAAGGCTAATCATTTAATATGCTAGTTAGGAAGTAACCAATTACAAGCCCTACCAACTAGCTGTAGCACACATTCCTAAATATTTAATCTTGTAGACTTCCTACCATGGCTAATATCTTAGCACAAGTGCTCTGGTTAGGCAACCTGGTTGCACAACTTTAATACAAGACAGGCAGCCATGTGTTGATCATCTCTAGATGCTTCATAATTTTCAAGGTCTTGTCTTTGTGAAGAAGAGATGAAATGAGTATCGTAAGCATTAACTAAACAACAGTTAACTTTGATACAAGCACAAACCAAGGATTATGCCAAATATTGCTCAAATATCTATTTAAGATCTTAGAATGGACTTTCCAGCTTAAAACAAGCTCATACAGAACATGTGCCATTTGCATAAAATTGACAATTAAATAAGACCATTGATTTTGTTTTTGATGGACATTGAGCAACAAGAGAAGCGGATAAATGGTGGAGTGCAAGATGGATTCAATCCCAGAAATCCCATTAAAGCACTTGAACAAGTCTGTCTTTGGCAATCCTTAATAGGAAATCAAAAACACTTCACGAAAACTTCAAAAATTGCATACAATTTTTTGACAAGCTTGGAGGAAGTCAAAAGGAAGGCAGAACTAAGCAACAGCTAGAAAAACTTCTAAACAGAGAAGAAGCAATATTAACGCAAAAAGGCAGAGTTGACTAGATTATCAAAGGAAAACAGAATACAAAGTATTTTCATACTTTAGGTCAGATGAGATGAGAAGAAGTACCAATAGAATCTAAACTTTAAGAGATCTACAAGATGGGTGGATAGAAAGACATGGACCAAATCCAGTATTTTCTGCTGATTCACTTCACTGATAGCATTTTGAAGGTTCAGTTCCTCACTAACTGCAGTTAAGACAATATTGTCAGGCTTAAGGTCGCCATGATGGGAGAGTTATCCATACACACCAAACCTGAAGCCACACCTTTTAATATCTCTACTGTTTCCATCCATGTCAATCATATCTCATAAGTCAACCCCATTCCAACAAATCAAAATTATAATTTATTAGAAATGATTGAAAGAAAAACAACATAAACTTTCTAACTCTTCCAAGTTCTATATTCTTTACAATAAATTTTTTATATTTTTTATAATTTATTGATCAACAAGTCTTTTTATTATAAACATGAACAAATGCTACCCAAAATTCTTGGGCAAGCAGGCTGCGTTACCCTAATCAAATCCATTCTGCAAACTCTCCCTATCTACACCATGTCCTGTTACAAACTACCAAAGGGCATATGCAGACAAAAAATTCGTAACTTTTGGAGGGGACAATAAGAAGAAGCAAAAAAAAAAAATTACATATTGACCTTGGGAGAAACATAAGCCAAAAGTACAAGGGGATTGGTTTTAGGGATACTAACAAAATCAACATATGTTTGCTGGCAAAGAAGTATGGAAGATTAGAGCATTCACAGCAGTGGAGCTAAATAGCTATATTGCTATTTTAGCTCCACTCAAACCACAAAAACCCACTTGCAGCAGTGGAGGCAAAGCTAAAAAATTTTAGTTTTGCGCTACAGTGCTCATGTATCAATACATGAGCACTGTAGCTGAAAGTTATAAAAAAAAAATAATATTTTATTCGGGCCCCGATTAAAATAATTCAAAGCCTCTCTCTCTCTCTCTCTCTCAGTCACTCTCATCTCTGTGTGCACTGAAGCTTTCAACTCTCTCTTCTCTTTCAACTCTCTCAACTCACTCAAGCTCACCGCCGCCGGCCCGTCACCGACCCACGCCGTCCGAAGCTCTCAACTCTCTCAAGCTCACCGTCGCCGAGACCCACCAGCTGAGACCCACCGTCACCGACCCACCAGCTGAGACCCACCGCCGATCAACCCTCTCAACCTCAGACCCACTCCGTCCCAAGCTCTCAAACCCACACCGTCACTGACCCTCCAAGCTGCCGATTAGCTCAGACCCACGCCGCCGATCCTTATGAGTTTGATCTAGGTTTTTGGTTGAGTTTGACCGCCGATCCTTCTGGGTTTTGCTCCATTTTTTTTCCTTTCTTTTATCACCGTGCCTCTCTCTGTCTCTCATTCACCTTCAGAAAGAAAAGTTCAGAGGATTGAAGAAATGAAGCAAACAAAGAGGAAAAAAAAATACGTGTATTTGGATGAAACCAACAAATAAGATAAATAAGAAAAATAAAATAAAGAATAATAAGAAATTAAAATTAAGTAATGTTTTATAATATTTTTGTAATAAATTTTAAGCGGTAGATTATTACTATTTAATATTGGTGAGAAAAAAATAATTTTTTTGATGGTGGCGGTTGCAGTAGTGGTGGCAGTTGTAATGGCGGTGGTGGTAGTGACAGTGGTGATGACAGTGGCTGTGATTGTTATTTATTGTAGAGAATATATTATTCTATTACGTGGCGGCGGTGACGGTGGACGGCGGTAGCGATTGCGGTGGCGGTGGAAGAGTCGGTGGCGGTGGTGGTAGTGGTAGTGATAGCGGTTGCGGTTGGTTGTGATTGTTATTTATTGTAATGAATATATTATTTTATTGTAGTAGATATATTATTTTATTGTGAGGTTTATATTATTTTATTGTGTTGAAAGTTAAAATAAATCCACTGCTGCAGCATGTTTTGTAAAATGTATAAATAAAATAACTTTTTATGAAGCTAAAAAGTTAAATTTTTAGCTCCACTACTGTAGATGCTCTTAGCCCAAAAGCCCAACTCAATACTTGCAAAGTCCTATCAAGCCAAATATATACTTACCCCAAACACACGTTTTTAATAGCACCATTAGCTCTAGTTAGGGAACAATCCTTAAGAAAAGACAGGGCTGACCATCGTAAAAGTGCACGGATATCAATACTTGAAAATGACATTTTGTTTGAGAGATACGGAAGATTTTTAAGTCTGTTGCAAATCGTCCAGTTGTGTTTGAAGGTCCCATACTTGGTACAGGTTATTTATTTCACAAGACAAAAATGGAGTCTTTTGTTTAATTTTGTATTGAAAGGTGTTTTGGCACTATTTATTGAGTTGCAGAGGGAAGGTTGAGGGTGTGGACCAGGACCATGTTGATGTGGTACTGGTTTGTCCCTCTCTCTTAATTGCACTATGCTCTGTTTTACTTCTTTTCTTTGGGTCTCAATCTCAGAGTTGGACTTCTTTCCCAAACGTAGTAGTAGTACGCTCCAATACTTCACCAACTTTGATTTTGAAATCTTATCACCTCAGCAACGCAGCGGTGTTTGGTATCCCACCTTAAAAGTACCATTTTTAGTTTTAAATAATATTATATATATTTTTATACATTTTTATTTATCTATATATATTTTTAAAAAATATAAACATTGAGTGAAATTAATATGAGCTGGCCATATAAATTAAGATAGAACCTAGTTTGGTTTCAGGTTACCAAATAGTCCTGTGCTGAGACTTTTCTTGTATATTTTAGGCACCACCTTTTGCTTCGCTAGGATTAAGGGCATCCACATCAATCCAGTTAAAATTATTTAAAATACAAAAAATTATCAATTTTACACATTTTGAGCTAAAAAATGCACACATCAGTGGGTGTAAAAATATGTAAAATTGTGCAAATTCATCCCCGAGCTACAGTAACCGTTTATATTAACACGGTTATTGTAGTTCGTTTATCCTTTTTTTTTTTATTAATTTCCATTGGCTCATTTTTTTCTCTCTCCTATCCGTGCTCAACAACCCAGTTAACTGCTCATCTTCGTTTTCCTCAGATGCACACAAACACACCCACACACAAACACACAGAGATCATCACAGCGATACACTTCTCAAAAAAAAAAATAGAGATACACACACAGATAGTGGATCGGAGCTCGGGTCGGAGCTCGTGGTTGGTGGATAATGGATCGGAACTCGAAGCTCGGATCGGAGCTGGTGGATCGGAGCGGATCGGAGCTCAGAGCTCGCATTGGAGTTGGTGGATCGGCACGGATTGGAGCTTGTGGATTGGACGGATCGGAGCAGATCTAAGCTCGGAGCTGGTGAATCATGGATCGGAGCTCGGATCTGAGCGGATTGGAGAGTTAATTAAGAGAGAGAGAGTTTATCTGAAATGGGATGATCTGAAACGGGTAGAGAGAGAGAGAGAGAGAGATGATCTGAAACGGGTAGAGAGAGAGAGAGAGAAAAAAATCTGAAATGAGAAAGGAGAGAAAGAGAGAGCGAGAGAGAAAAGAATCAAAAATGAGAAAGAAGAGAGAGAGAGAAAAAAATCAGAAAGGAGAGAGAGAGAGAGAGTGCGCGCTTTGTAAAAGTTGTTAGGAGAAATAATAAAAAATTGTGAGAATATTGATTATTTAATTAAAAAATGGGTAGAATAGAGGAACTGATGTGTGTATTTTGTAAAAGTGAATATGTAAAATATAAAAAGTAGGTTTTTAGTATAAAAATATATGTGTAAAATAAAGCGACTGATGTGGATGCTCTAACTACCTTTTGATTCATGAACAAGCAAAAATATTTCAGTTCATCTTACGTTCTATTTGTTTCAGCATCAATGTTTTTTGAAAAATAGTTCATTTTTTAAAGAGTATTTTCTAGAAAACTATATCATTTTTCAGTATTTAGTAACGATTTTAAAAATGAGCTTGAGAATGTTTTTTGGTGTTTGGTATGCAATTTTTTATTTTTATTTTTTATATTTCTTGTGTAATTTAAAATATGTATATGATGAAAACCAACTAATGTAATCAATATAAATAATAATAAAAACCAAGAATGAATTTGGTTTTCATACTAAAATTTTGACAATAGATACAATTAAAATTAATTGTCAAATTTTTATAATCTCTACCACTCATCTTGCTTATATATATGGATAGAAACGTCCACACGCGTGCGCGCGCGCGCGCGCACACACACACACACACATATATATATATATACATATATATGTCAACCATTTGACTATATACATAAAATTGATAGGGGAATACATCTTTAATAAATATAAATAATAATAACTTTTAATTGTTTACTCTTTTTGCTAGTACACTTTTTTTGCTGGTATACTAATTGTTTACTATGGTCAACCACAAGTCTTTAATATTACTCAAAATTATGTATTCATATAACGTATTTACATAATATATCATCACTACATAGTTTCTGCATAATATATCTATTAACGAAAAAGATTATCCTATGTAAAAGCAATTTAGAGCCATATAGGCACTATGTTTAAAATTTTAGTCTTTTTCATTCATTGTTTCTTCTTTTTTTATTTTTTATTTTTTAGCCCTTTTATGTGCAAAAAAAAACTTCTACCTAAAATCCATCAAAGTACACTCTATTGTTCTTGAATTCTGAAATTTACATAGTATATGTTATCAATTGTAAATGAAGTAGATCCGTTATTTTTTCCGCTGTGTATATTTTGTATGTGATACAAACATGTAATTTTTCAACATCTAAGAAGTGGAATCTCTTAATCATCATCTTCGGGGTAAAAAAAGAATCCTGTTGCCACACCTAAATCAATTGAACACAACAATAGTTTATTTTGTCAAAGCAAGAAGTCAGGAAAAAATAAATTAAATATAATAAAAGGTTCGTGTAGTTAAAAGTTAAAACCTGCCCATATTATATCTTCGTTGGCAGGGCATATGGTAAGCACTGGAGAATTTGTTGGAATCCCTGTAGGCTCGTCTATCTGGGCTACCTGAACAACCAAATCGAACGCCAACAAGCATTTATATATTCTGGCAACACAAGAGGAAATAAATCAAAGAATAATAACATTTTTAAAGTATAATAAATTCATCTCAAGCTCCCAACTAGAGAAACGGTACATACCATTTATCAGTGAGGGTTGATTCTAATTAAGCACATGCACAACATATATAGGATATTTGGTGTAATAAATCAAATTATAATTATTAGTAGTAATATGTACGTATACTACTACTGTGGGGAGTAAAAGGACCCAAGTGGGCATATGGGCCTTTGGACTGTAGCATGGAGGGCCGACCTGCTCTAGAGTTAAGAATTTGTTAACTCTGCGAATTGGTCCATACGCCGAGGGTCTGAGGATACAACCAATGGCGAGCTTCTTCTCAGACAGATCCAAGAGAACTCAAAGCTTCATTATGAAGGTTAAGGCACAGCTCTAGAAAGACTAATGGTTAAAGGGGAAAACACTGAATCTTCGAGGTACACCGGTGTTAGAAAAATACCAAAAGAAAAGACTGCCACCACCACATTAAAGACTCTGCACCTACCTCCCTGGTCACATTAATGGGGAAGTGACCCCTGAACAGTAGAACTGAAACTTCTGGTCACTATTCAAAGGTACTAAGAAAAGAAATATATAGGGAGGAGGGGGTTGGAGCAACACGTGGATAAAGCATCAGAAAAAGAAGTATTTAAGGGGGATGAACGCCAGAGAAAGGGGGGGGTCAGTAACAAAGAAATAAATTAAGAATTGTAACTTCTAAAAGAGAAAGGGAAATAATACAGAAGTAGTCCTTGACTTACGTCCGAGGAGGTTTATTTGCAATTATCATTTGTTATTTGCAAGTGTTTGTAACTTTTAGCTTGTTATCAAGTTCTCAGTACCTCTAACCTAGGTTTCAAACCCACACTCTACAAATTTTATTGTTTAAGGCTCATTGGGCCTGAGCCCGTAATTGTCTTTGGGTCCAAGTGCAATTGTGCACTTACAACTACTATAATTGACTCTAATTTAGTGAGTAGATAATTAAAAAAAAAAAAAGGCAGGAATATTGGATTACCTCTCCATTTCTAATCACAATTCTGTCTGGAGTACGAGTAAAATTCGTCCTCATGTTCTTACAGCTTTCCACTACTAACTCCCTCCAATTTGGCAGTATAAACTGATAGTTCTTTGGGCAGAAGTTAACAAGGCTTGGTAGACCTTTGAGTTTCATAAATACTAGTAGAGGGAGCGTTACATCTTTTTGAACTCCGGTGTCTCCTTCATGTGTGAATACTTCCATTAATTGGGAGTTTTCTTTTACTACGAGACTCTTTAGTTCCAGAAGACTATCAGCGACGGTCATGGGGAAGAGATATTTCAATTTATTGCAGTAGTTGACATCAACTTCTTATAGTTTAGGGAAGCATAAAGGTTGGAGATGACGCTCTGAGGAGACATGTTCTTCTGCATTTTCAAGAATTAGATGCTCCAATTCGTCACACATTTTAATTTCAAGAAATTTCAACTTTTGTAAGCTTTGAGCGAGGGCCGGTGTGAATAGATGCTCCAATTTTTTGCACCCGATGACTTTTAAATCTACAAGATTGTTGAGATTTATAAGTTTAGTTGCGCCTTTCCATATGCACCTCAGTTGATGTAGATCAATCAACAACATTTTCTCCAATCTTGGGAGTAACAGTTCTTGTTGTTCTCCTTTTATAGTAAGAAGCCCTTCAAGCTTAATCACCTCTTGGATTCCTCCACAATTTCTAATGGCTAATTCTTCCAAATTTGACAAACCTTGCATCAAATCAAATGAAGTTGCATTCCAATCCTCCACATACAAGATCTGTAAATTTTGAAGCTACAAAGGTACCAATTTAAGTCTCTATTAATTAAAAGCAACAAGAATTCACATAAGTTGTGACTAAAACCTATTTATACACACACAAAAAATCCTTACATGTGAAATCATGTGGCAAAATGAAAGTATTACAAGTTGTACAACATAATTTTACTATGTGAATCATTAGAAGTACGTTACAATTATTAACAATAGTTTACTTCAAGTAAAACTCTATTTACTGTTTTTTTTTTGTTTTTTTTTTGTTTTTGTTTATTGTTGTAAAAAATGAATCTTATTCTGATTAAGCTCAATAATCAAAACTCTAAAGATATTCAAAAGGCTTTTATTTTATTTTAAATTTTAAATTATTTTACAATTTAGTATAATCTTTGGTTTTATAAAAACTTGGATGTATACAATGTGCATTTTTCACGTAACTTGAAGTAATTTTTGTTCTTTTAGTTTTACTATTTGTTTTAATAATTTATATTTATATTATTGAAATATTTTTTATTTTATATTTGATTCTTGATTAAGTCATGCCTTGTATGGACATAAGATTAATCCTATATAATAAAATGGGTCTTAAAAGTCATGATTACACAAAATGGTTATCTTTTTCTAAAACACTCTGAAATGACTAAAATAAGGATTTATCTCATGGCCATATATTCTATTAACAAATCAAGGCTCACAACCCATATCAATTCTCTCATATCTCATGGAATTGGCCTTCCAAATAAAAGTTCATATTTACGCAAAATAAGAAACTTCATGAGACCCAAGCATGCTCTAATTGGTGGAATATCATTTTTGAATTCAAGAATGTTGGGTATATATGTGTGAGTAAAGTCCTACATTAAATAATAATGAGAAGAATGGGTGATTATTTATTTTTTTTATAAACAAGAAGAATGGGTGATTATTTTTTTTTGATAAACATGAAAAATGAGTGATTAAAATAACATAGTTGGACCAAAACTCATAAGTTTATGTTTTTGGGTTAAGTAGTGTTACTGTATGTTATAATAACTACTTGATTTTCTCCCTCACGTAGCCTAACTTGTGAAGCTCAATTTACTAGAAGACAAGAAGCATCGAAAGAGTGAGTATACAAACTTGAGGGACCCATTGACAAAGAAATCAATATGTTACTTAAGGGAAATTAGATTTGCTAAATAGAAATTCTCTCTATTACAAGCCAGAAGAAAAGAAAAAAGTCGTTCTTCATAGGGGGCTCAATTGGCGAAGAGTCAAGACACATTTTCTATACATGTAGTTCAAACTTGACAGATTGATATGAAGCTTGGCATGTATTCTTCAAATCTGTTGACCTCTGATGAGCTAGTATGTATAGCATGTATTTTGGTCAGTATCCTCGCATTTGACAACACTTACAGTAAGGAACTCCGATTTCTTTTTCCAAAACTTAATCATAAATTATATATCCACAAAATTACTAATCATTCATAGGTCCAACATTCTAAATGCCCTTTAGGAAATCCAACTAAATGACAAATCATATACAGGTCTAGCCATTAAGCACCTTGCACTAATCAAGAAACCTAACCAAATGGCTTGACAAAGGCTATTTTGCCATTCTTAGAGCAACCACTTCAGTTCTTTTAAAGTCTTCTCTAATACAAAAGCTTCTTCATTTTACACATTTTGGTAAAAAAAACTCCCACATCAGTGATTGTAAAACTGTCTAAAATTGTGCAAATCCATCCACGAGCTACAGTAACCGTGTAAATATACACGGCTACTGTAGCTTGTCCATTTATTATTTTATTGATTTCCATTTGCTCATTTTTTTCTCTCTCTTCTCCGTGCTCAACAAACTCAGTCTATCCTCATCTTCTTCTTTTTCCTTAGATGCACACAAACACAAACACAAACACACCCACACACAAACACATCCACACAGACAAATCAACACAGAGATACACTTGCTCAAAAAAAAAAAAAACCAGAGATATACAAACACAGATCAGCGCTTGATCGGAACGATCGGTGCTTGATCGGAGCTTGTGGAACGATCGATGCTTGACTGGATCAGTGCTCGTGGGTCTTGTCTGTGGATTGGAGCTTAGAGCTCGTGGATCGTGGATCAGAGCTCGTGGATTGTGGATCAGAGCTCGGTGCTTGTGGATTGGAGCTAGGGAGAGTTGATCGAGAGGGAGAGTTGATGAGAGTTGATCGAGAGGGAGAGTTGATCTGAAGATGGGTAGAGAGCGGGTAGAGAGATGGGTATAGAGAGAGAGCAAAAAATCAGAAAAAATGGGTAGAGAGAAAGAGAGAGAGCGCGCGCGTATTAAAGGGGGTGGTTGAGGGAAATAATAAAAAATGTGAGAAAATTGATTATTTAATTAAAAGAGGGGATATAATAGATGAACTGATGTGGGTGTTTTGTAAAAATGGATGTGTAAAATAGAAAAAATAGGTTTTTAGTGTAAAAAAAGATGTGTAAAATGAAAGAACTGATGTGAATGCTCTTAATAAAGGCCTAGCTGTCTAAGTACTTTGTACTAGTTAGGAAATCTGACCAAATATCTAGACAAATGCTTATATATATATAGAAGCGTAGTATTTATAGTTGTTACGCTTTTGTTAAGCCACATCAACAGCCACATTATTCACTCATTTTCTACATTTTCTTTCCTCTTAAAATTTTTTTTTCTTCCTATTCTTATAATTAAAGAAAAAAAACCCTTCCTTTCTCTATTAGCCCACACTTACTATTATACTTCTTCGTTTCTCAAAAAAAAAAACTGTTATACTTCTTCTAACATTTTTCCTCCATGTTTGCCTCTTTATCTCCCCACTACTCTTTACTTTTCCATTGCACTTCTCTCATCCTTTTTCTTTCCTATATTTTGACCCTTCTTCTCCCCATTTTATTTTGTATAAATTTAATATCATTTTTCCAATTCAATCCATATTTTCCCACACAAAAATTGTGAGTAATCTCTCTCTCTCTCTTGGTGGATTTTTTTTTTCTTTCATATAACTTTATATAAGGTTGATGATTTTTTTAGTATGTGTTTTGATATTGTAATTTTTTTTTTAAATTTCTCTTCACAAAGTCTTCTATCGCTCTTTATAGCTTTTTTGGGTTAATACTTATTTTATTATTATTATTTTTTGTCTTCTATCTCTATTTTATAGCTTTGTTTAAATTTTGGTTTGGATTAATACTTAGTTTCTATTATGTTTTTTTTTTTTTGGAAATTGGAATTTGAGCTTATATCAAAATACAATCTACATGGCTATGAATATGAATATGTCTACCAATTGTTTGAGTAATAAATTATTATAAAGTTTATCTTCTATTCCTTTGGTTTAATTTTAATTTTGATTAAGATAACATTGTAATTTTGTGATGAGTTTTGGTCATTATGATAATCTTCATAATCCTTAAGAGATGAAAATTTTGAATAATAAATTTGAAACTTATAAATTTTAGTTGTATATTAAGCAAATATAAGTTATACGAATATAATTCACCTTAAATAAATATTAATCAAATACAAAAAAAAAAAAAATAGAATGATATATTTGTCAAGTTAAAAAGAAAAAAAACTTGTATAAATCTTTTTTTTTTTTAAATAGACAATACTTGAAGTAATTGTTACTTTTTCAATATTACACCCCATTATATAATATTTATATATTCTCATGCATTGCGTGGGTTTGCGGCTAGTTCTTAGTAAAAACTAGGAAAGTGGTCAAAGACCTTTTGCCTAATGAATCAAACCTTCTCCAGGCTTCTCATATTGAGTTTCTTACCCATCTCTTTCGTACCCTCTCCCCAAAAAAAAAGAGAGAAGGGAGGAGGGGGAGGGATCCACTTGAAACTAGGGAGCATTCATCACCATATAACACAACACCTATATTACAACGAGAATAATTTGTCAAGCAGCCATAACCTTTGACCTTCATAGCCTTTGATCTTCATATTTCTCATAGTTTTCATACTTCATGTGATCTACATACTTGACAAACTCTCAATACTTTTCTACACTCTAAAGATATTCAATACTCTTCTAAGAAATTCATACACTACACAGATTTTATCAAGAACTAAATATCATCGTCATGGGAAAAGTCATCTAAGTGGACACTAACACTAAATTTGTTTCAACATTAACATTTTGGAAAATGAATTATTTTTCAAAAAAAAAAACATTTAAAAAAAAAACTATATCATTTTTGTTAGAAATTTAACCCAATTCCTAGATTTGTGAGATGTGAAAAATAGAGAAAATATGAGCCAAAAGAAACAATCACAGAAGACAAGATTTACGTGATTCAATAATGTGCCTACCTCTTCAATATTATCAAATCAATTACAATATACTCTCAAGCTTAGCCTAACTTGAGATACACACCAAATACAATAATATAACTTTAAAAATAATATAAACTCACTTGAAATCTTCAGTCACAAAACTACCTGTGATTGTAGTACCCAAAAAAATTTATTATTAGAAAAAAACCCGAACTAATTTTCTTTTGTGTATATGTTTCAGGTAAAGAAAATCTCCTTGCCTTCTCTACTCTCACACAAACAATTTTTTTCACTGCACTCAATGCAACTTGGCTGTTTTTTGTTTTGTTTTTTCGCTCCATACATCACATTTCACTTTTCTCTTTATGCAGCTGCCCCTTTCTATGTGTTTCTCTCTATATCTATTATTAGGAAAAAAAAAAAAAAAAAAACTCTGCACGCTGGTTTTTATAATCTATATATGTTTGACCTTTTCTTTTCCTATTACTATTATAGATAGGAATCCTTAATCTTGGATGGCAAGCTCATCCTTTGGGCTAGTCACGTGGGTTGGACTCACAATTGACATTAAAATAATTTAAGAAAATATTTATATATATATTTTCAACCTTGTGAGATAAAGTTATTTTTTTAAAAAAAAATTAGCAGAAAATAATTCTATCTTATGTTAAGGTAAATAAGATAAATTAAGAGACAGTTTCCCTCAACCCAATTCTTTTTTGATGTTACCAAGCATATGAAAATATGAAGGAATATATATACATAAGATTTTTCCTTAAAACAAATGGATTGTTAGTGGAAAATTCTAAATTTGTGATGCCCATTACAAATGTTGTTGTTATTATTATTATTACATGTGAGTATGTGACATCGCTTCCATTAAAAGTATAATAACAATTTTTTTTAAAAATTTTTTCATTTCCATACGTGCTAGTCCTAACTCCTAAGCAACAGTACACTAGTTGAAAATCTTTTAGTATTCGGATTTATTTATTTTGGTTTGTTTACTATTTTCACCTCATGACCATCAAACAAAAATGGAATTCAAACACCGGTGCACTAGTTTTTGTCCACAAAAAAAAAAAGAAAGAAAGTGCAAAACCGAAGAAAGAGTAGAATAAATAGAATTAGGAAATTACCTTTTGCAGAGCTGGCGTATTCGCTTCCACATTTGCAAAAAATGACAACTTCACTTTAGGACAGTTCCATAATCTAAACTCTCTCAACTTATATAGCACGCTGTTG